>NC_041389.1:634119566-634224746 GCF_002162155.2 Triticum dicoccoides
CGGGGCGCGGCGCGAGGGCGGAGGCGAGCGGGCGGCGGAGGTCGGGCCCGATCCGGCCCGGGGCGGGCTCCCCGTGGGCCAGGCGGGCCAACGGCGGTGGGAGGCAGCGGAGTGCCATGTGGCGGCTCCGGATTCACGGAGGGGGCGATGCGGACATGTCTGGCAGCGGCGCGGACGTGTCCGGCTGCGCGGGGAGGAAGAAACTAGGGTTTTGAGCTGCGGGATTTTCGGGGGAGGTGTATATTTATAGGTAGAGGGAGCTAGGAGACTCCAAATGAGGAGCGATTTTCGCCCACACGATCGTGATCGAATGACCGAGAGCATGGAGGGGGTTTGGATGGGTTATTGTGCCATTTTGGAGGGGTGTTGGGCTGCACACAAAAGAGGCTTTACGATTACCCGGTTAACCGTTGGAGTATCAAACGACCTCCAAATGGCACGAAACTTGACAGGCGGTCTACCGGTGCTATACCAAGGCGGCTTGGCAAACCTCGGGCCATTCCGAGAAAGTTTAATACCTGCTCACAACAAGAGACAAAAGGGGGACGCCGGAGGATATAGGAGTGCCGGATTGCAAAACGGACAACGAGGAAAATGCTCGGATGCATGAGATGAACATGTATGCAATGCAATGCACATGAAGACATGGCAACTACGGCGAAAAACTAGAAGACACCTGGCGCATCGAATCCGGGGTGTTACAGATGAACAAAGGACGCAATGACAGCTAGAAGCTGGCGAGCGTGTGCTTACACGGGTCAGGCAGGAGAAAAACAATCTCCAAGATGCCAATACCCGGCTGCGCGTGGAATTAAAGGATGTTTGGGCCTAGCTTGCAGACTCCGTGAAGGAGAACAGGAGGCTTCAACGCGGCATTATTAGTATGTGCTCAAAGCAACCGTTATATAGTTCGGCGAAGAAACAAGCTAACAAAATTATGTCCGTAGGTATACTGACTGGTCGTCCTGAAGAGGAGATGCTCGGATCGTCAGGAGATCTTCTGTTAGAGCTTTCGCAACTGCACGAACAAGTTCGGCAAGTGATGCAAGGTATTGCCAGGGCCTTGTGGCCAACCGCCTCCCTACCAGGAAGCATGGGGGAGCATGTACAACTGCTCAAAGGAGTGTGGCGTCGCTTCGAATTATGGAAGATATCGGCCTGCCGACAAGGGGCGAGGGAAGCATGGGCCATGGTAAAGATGTTCGAAATATGCCCTAGAGGCAATAATAAAAGGATTATTATTATATTTCCTTGTTCATGATAATTGTCTTTTATTCATGCTATAATTGTATTATCCGGAAGTCGTAATACACGTGTGAATACTTAGATCAAATATGTCCCTAGTAAGCCTCTAGTTGACTAGCTCGTTGGTCAACAGATAGTCATGGTTTCCTGACTATGGACATTAGATGTCGTTGACAACGGGATCACATCATTAGGAGAATGATGTGATGGACAAGGCCCAATCCTAAGCATAGCACAAGATCGTGTAGTTCGTTTTGCTAGAGCTTTTCCAATGTCAAGTATCTCTTCCTTAGACCATGAGATCGTGTAACTCCCGGATACCGTAGGAGTGCTTTGGGTGTACCAAACGTCACAACGTAACTGGGTGACCATAAAGGTGCACTACAGGTATCTCCGAAAGTGTCTCTTGGGTTGACACGGATCGAGACTGGGATTTGTCACTCCGTATGACGGAGAGGTATCTCTGGGCCCACTCAGTAATGCATCATCATAATGAGCTCAAAGTGACCAAGTATTTGGTCACGGGATTATGCATTACGGTACGAGTAAAGTGACTTGCCGATAACGAGACTGAACGAGGTATTGGGATACCGACGATCGAGTCTCGGGCATGTAACGTACCGATTGACAAAGTGAATTGTATATGGGGTTGATTGAATCCTCGACATTGTGGTTCATCCGATGAGATCATCGAGGAGCATGTGGGAGCCAACATGGGTATCCAGATCCCGCTGTTGGTTATTGACCGGAGAGCCATCTCAGTCATGTCTGCATGTCTCCCGAACCCGTAGGGTCTACACACTTAAGGTTCGGTGACGCTAGGGTTATTAGGAAGACTTTTATGTGATTACCGAATGTTGTTCGGAGTCCCGGATGAGATCCCGGACGTCACGAGGAGTTCCGGAATGGTCCGGAGGTGAAGATTTATATATGGGAAGTTGTCATACGGACACCGGAAAGTTTCGGGGGCATATTGGTATTCTACCGGGGCCGCCGGAGGGGTTCCGGGGGTCCACCGGGAGGGGCCACCCCTCTTGGAGGGTCTCATGGGACGCAAGGGGCAGGGAACCAGCCCCTGGAGGGCTGGGCGCCCCCCCCCTTGGGCCCATGTGCCTAGGGTTTGGGGGGAACCCTAGTGGGGGCGCCCCCCTTGCTTGGGGGGCAAGCCCCCCTCCCTGTCCGCCGCCCCCCCTCTAGATCTCATCTAGAGAGGGTTGGCCCCCTTCCCCCTTCCCCTATAAATAGAGGGGCGAGGGGAGGGCTGAACACCTGATCCAAGGCGCAGCCCCTCCCCTCCCCAACACCTCTCCTCCTCCGTTGAGTGCTTGGCGAAGCCCTGTCGGAGTACTGCCTCTCCACCATCATCACGCCATCGTGCTGCTGCTGGAGCCTTCTTCCTCAACCTCTCCTTCCCCCTTGCTAGATCAAGAAGGAGGAGACGTCGTCCGCTCTGTATGTGTGTTGAACGCGGAGGTGCTGTCCGTTCAGCACTTGGTCATCGGTGAGTTGGATCACGGCGAGTACGACTCCATCATCCCCGTTCCCTTGAACGCTTCCGCATGCGATCTACAAGTGGTATGTAGATGCTTCCCTCTCCTATCACTCATTGCTTAGATGAACTCATAGATGGATCTTGGTGAAACCGTAGAATTTTTTTTAATTTTCTGCAATGTTCCCCAATAGTGGCATCATGAGCTAGGTCTATGCGTAGTTCTCTATTGCACGAGTAGAACACAATTTTGTTGTGGGCGTAGATCTTGTAAACTTGCTTGCCTCTACTAGTCTTTTCTTGCTTCAGTGGTATTGTGGGATGAAGCGTCCCGGACCGACCTTACACGTACGCTTACGTGAGACAGGTTCCACCGACTGACATGCACTAGTTGCATAAGGTGGCTAGCGGGTGTCTGTCTCTCCTACTTTAGTTGGAGCGGATTCGACGAAAAGGGTCCTTATGAAGGGTAAATAGAAGTTGACAATATCACGTTGTGGTTATTCGTAGGTAAGAAAACGTTCTTGCTAGAACCCAATTGTAGCCACGTAAAAGATGCAACAACAATTAGAGGACGTCTAACTTGTTTTTGTAGCAATTGTCATGTGATGTAATATGGCTAGAAGTTGTGATGAATGATGAATGATGAATGATATATTGTGATGTATGAGATCATGTTCTTGTAATAGGAATCACGACTTGCATGTCGATGAGTATGACAACCGGCAGGAGCCATAGGAGTTGTCTTTATTTTTGTATGACCTGCGTGTCATTGAAGAACGCCATGTAAATTACTTTACTTTATTGCTAAACGTGTTAGCCATAGAAGTAGAAGTAGTCGTTGGCGTGACAACTTCATGAAGACATGATGATGGAGATCATGATGATGGAGATCATGGTGTCATGCCGGTGACGAAGATGATCATGGAGCCCCGAAGATGGAGATCGAAGGAGCTATATGATATTGGCCATATCATGTCACTACTTTATATAATTGCATGTGATGTTTATTATGTTTATGCATCTTGTTTACTTAGAACGATGGTAGTAAATAAGATGATCCCTTATAATAATTTCAAGAAAGTGTTCCGCTAACTGTGCGCCGTTGCTAAAGTTCGTCGTTTCGATGCACCACGTGATGATCGGGTGTGATAGATCCTTACGTTCACAAACAACGGGTGTAAGACAGTTTTACACATGCAGAAACACTTAGGGTTAACTTGACGAGCCTAGCATGTACAGACATGGCCTCGGAACACAAGAGACCGAAAGGTTGAACATGAGTCGTATGGAAGATACGATCAACATGGAGATGTGCACCGATGATGACTAGTCCGTCTCACGTGATGATCGGACACGGCCTAGTCGACTCGGATCGTGTAACACTTAGATGACTAGAGGGATGTCAATCTGAGTGGGAGTTCATTAAATAATTTGATTAGATGAACTTAATTATCATGAACTTAGTCTAAAGTCTTTGCAAAAATATGTCTTGTAGATCAAATGGCCAACGCTCATGTCGACATGAACTTCAACGCATTCGTAGAGAAAACCAAGCTGAAAGATGATGGCAGCAACTATTCGGGCTGGGTCCGGAACCTGAGGATCATCCTCATAGCAGCCAAGAAAGATTATGTCCTAGATGCACCGCTAGGTGAAGCACCCATCCCAGAGAACCAAGATGTTATGAACACTTGGCAATCACGTGCTGATGATTACTCCCTCATTAAGTGCGGCATGCTTTACAGCTTAGAACCGGGGCTCCAAAAGCATTTTGAGCGACACAGAGCATATGAGATGTTCGAGGAGCTGAAAATGGTTTTTCAAGCTCATGCCCGGGTCGAGAGATATGAAGTCTCCGACAAGTTCTATAGTTGTAAGATGGAGGAAAACAGTTCTGTCAGTGAGCACATACTCAAAATGTCTGGGTTGCACAACCGCCTGTCCCAGCTGGAGATCAACCTCCCGGACGAAGCGGTCATTGACAGAATCCTTCAGTCGCTCCCACCGAGCTACAAGAGCTTTGTGTTGAACTACAATATGCAGGGGATGGTGAAGACCATTCCTGAAGTATTTTCAATGCTGAAGTCAGCAGAGGTTGAAATCAAGAAAGAACATCAAGTGTTGATGGTCAATAAGACCACTAAGTTCAAGAAGGGCAAGGGTAAGAAGAACTTCAAGAAGGACGGCAAAGATGTTGCCACGCTCGGTAAGACAGTTGCCGGGAAGAAGTCAAAGGATGGACCCAGGCCTGAGACTGAGTGCTTTTATTGCAAAGGGAAGGGTCACTGGAAGCGGAATTGCCCCAAATACTTAGAGGACAAGAAGGCCGGCAACACTAAAGGTATATTTGATATACATGTAATTGATGTGTACCTTACCAGCACTCGTAGTAACTCCTGGGTATTTGATACCGGTGCCTTTGCTCATATTTGTAACTCACAGCAGGAGCTGTAGAATAAGCGGAGACTGGCGAAGGACGAGGTGACGATGCACGTCGGGAATGGTTCCAAGGTCAATGTGATCGCCTCGGCACGCTACCTCTACATTTACCTACGGGATTAGTTTTAAACCTCAATAATTGTTATTTAGTGCCAAGTTTGAGCATGAACATTGTATCTGGATCTCGTTTGATGCGAGATGGCTACTCATTTAAATCCGAGAATAATTGTTGTTCTATTTATATGAGAGATATGTTTTATGGTCATGCCCCGATGGTCAATGGTTTATTCTTAATGAATCTCGAACGTAATGTTACACATATTCATAGTGTGAATACCAAAAGATATAAAGTTGATAACGATAGTCCCACATACTTGTGGCACTGCCACCTTGGTCACATAGGTGTCAAGCGCATGAAGAAGCTCCATACTGATGGACTTTTAGAGTCTCTCGATTATGAATCATTTGACACGTGCGAACCATGCCTCATGGGTAAAATGACCAAGACTCCGTTCTTCGGAACAATGGAGCGAACAACCAACTTATTGGAAATCATACATACCGATGTGTGCAGTCCTATGAGCGTTGAGGCTCGCGGAGGATATCGTTATGTTCTCACTCTCACTGATGACTTGAGTAGATATGGGTATGTCTACTTGATGAAACACAAGTTTGAGACCTTTGAAAAGTTCAAGGAATTTCAGAATGAGGTAGAGAATCAACGTGACCGAAAGATAAAGTTCCTACGATCATATCGTGGAGGAGAATATTTAAGTCACGAATTTGGTACACACTTAAGGAAATGTGGAATCGTTTCACAACTCACGCCGCCTGGAACACCTCAGCGTAACGGTGTGTCCGAACATCGTAATCGCACTCTATTGGACATGGTGCGATCTATGATGTCTCTTACCGATTTACCACTATCATTTTGGGGATACGCTCTAGAGACAGCTACATTCACTTTAAATAGGGCACCGTCTAAATCCGTTGAGACGACACCGTATGAATTATGGTTTGGGAAGAAACCTAAGTTGTCGTTTCTAAAAGTTCAGGGATGCGATGTTTATGTCAAGAAACTTCAACCTGAAAAGCTCGAACCCAAGTCGGAAAAATGCATCTTCATAGGATACCCTAAGGAAACCATTGGGTATACCTTCTACCTTAGATCCGAAGGCAATATCTTTGTTGCCAAGAATGGATCCTTTCTGGAGAAAGAGTTTCTCTCGAAAGGAGTAAGTGGGAGGAAAGTAGAACTCAATGAAGTACTACCTCTTGAACCGGAAAGTAGTGCAGCTCAGGAAAATGTTCCTATGGTGCCTACACCGACTGGAGAGGAAATTAATGATGATGATCAAGATACTTCAGATCAAGTTGCTACTGAACTTCGTAGGTCCACGAGGACACGTTCCACACCAGAGTGGTATGGCAACCCTGTCCTGGAAATCATGTTGTTAGACAACGGTGAACCTTCGAACTATGAAGAAGCGATGGCGGGCCCAGATTCCAACAAATGGCTTGAATCCATGCAATCCGAGATAGAATCCATGTATGAAAACAAAGTATGGACTTTGACTGACTTGCCCGATGATCGGCGAGCGATAGTAAACAAATGGATCTTTAAGAAGAAGACGTACGCGGATGGTAATGTCACCATCCATAAAGCTCGACTTGTCGCTAAGGGTTATCGGCAAGTTCAAGGGATTGACTATGATGAGACTTTCTCTCCCGTAGCGAAGCTTAAGTCCGTCCGAATCATGTTAGCAATTTTCGCATACTATGATTATGAGATATGGCAGATGGACGTCAAAACGGCATTCCTTAACGGTTATCTTAAGGAAGAGCTGTATATGATGCATCCGGAAGGTTTTGTCGATCCTAAGAATGCTAACAAAGTATGCAAGCTCCAGCGATCCGTTTATGGGCTGGTGCAAGCATCTTGGAGTTGGAACATTCGCTTTGATGAGATGATCAAAGCGTTTGGGTTTATGCAGACTTATGGAGAAGCCTGCGTTTACAAGAAAGTGAGTGGGAGCTCTGTAGCATTTCTCATATTATATGTAGATGACATACTTTTGATGGGAAATGATATAGAATTCTTGGACAGCATTAAGGCCTACTTGAATGAGTGTTTTTCAATGAAGGACCTTGGAGAAGCTGCTTACATATTAGGCATCAAGATCTATAGGGATAGATCAAGACGCCACATAGGTCTTTTACAAAGCACATTCCTTGATAAGATTTTGAAGAAGTTCAAAATGGATCAGTCCAAGAAAGGGTTCTTGCCTGTACTGCAAGGTGTGAGATTGAGCTCGGCTCAATGCCCGACCATGGCAAAAGATAAAGAAGAGATGAGCGTCATCCCCTATGCCTCAGCCATAGGATCTATTATGTATGCCATGCTGTGTACCAGACCTGATGTAAACCTTGCCATAAGTTTGGTAGGAAGGTACCAAAGTAATCCCGGCAAGGAACACTGGACAGCGGTCAAGAATATCCTGAAGTACCTGAAAAGGACAAAGGACATGTTTCTCATTTATGGAGGTGACGAAGAGCTCGTCGTAAAGGGTTACGTCGACACTAGCTTCGACACAGATTTGGATGACTCTAAGTCACAAACCGGATATGTGTATATGTTGAATGGTGGAGCAGTAAGCTGGTGCAGCTGCAAGCAGAGCGTCGTGGCAGGATCTACATGTGAAGCGGAGTACATGGCAGACTCGGAGGCAGCGCATGAAGCAATATGGGTGAAGGAGTTCATCACCGACCTAGGAGTCATACCCAATGCGTCGGGGCCGATCAAACTCTTCTGTGACAACACTGGAGCTATTGCCCTTGCCAAGGAGCCCAGGTTTCACAAGAAGACCAGGCACATCAAGCATCGTTTCAACTCCATCCGTGAAAATGTTCAAGATGGAGACATAGATATTTGCAAAGTACATACAGATCTGAATGTCGCAGATCCGTTGACTAAACCTCTTTCGCGAGCAAAACATGATCAACACCAGAACTCTATGGGTGTTCGATTCATCACAATGTAACTAGATTATTGACTCTAGTGCAAGTGGGAGACTGTTGGAAATATGCCCTAAAGGCAATAATAAAAGGATTATTATTATATTTCCTTGTTCATGATAATTGTCTTTTATTCATGCTATAATTGTATTATCCAGAAATCATAATACACGTGTGAATACTTAGACCAAATACGTCCCTAGTAAGCCTCTAGTTGACTAGCTCGTTGGTCAACAGATAGTCATGGTTTCCTGACTATGGACATTAGATGTCGTTGACAACGGGATCACATCATTAGGAGAATGATGTGATGGACAAGACCCAATCCTAAGCATAGCACAAGATCGTGTAGTTCGTTTTGCTAGAGCTTTTCCAATGTCAAGTATCTCTTCCTTAGACCATGAGATCGTGTAACTCCCGAATACCGTAGGAGTGCTTTGGGTGTACCAAACATCACAACATAACTGGCTGACTATAAAGGTGCACTACAGGTATCTCCGAAAGTGTCTGTTGTGTTGACACGGATCGAGACTGGGATTTGTCACTCCGTATGACAGAGAGGTATCTCTGGGCCCACTCAGTAATGCATCATCATAATGAGCTCAAAGTGACCAAGTGTTTTGTCACGGGATCATGCATTACGGTACGAGTAAAGTGACTTGCCGGTAACGAGACTGAACGAGGTATTAGGATACCGACGATCGAGTCTCGGGCATGTAACGTACCGATTGACAAAGGGAATTGTATACGGGGTTGATTGAATCCTTGACATCATGGTTCATCCGATGAGATCATCGAGGAGCATGTGGGAGCCAACATGGCTATCCAGATCCCGCTGTTGTTTATTGACGGGAGAGCCATCTCGGTCATGTCTGCATGTCTCCCGAACCCGTAGGGTCGACACACTTAAGGTTCGGTGACGCTAGGGTTATTAGGAAGACTTGTATGTGATTACCGAATGTTGTTCGGAGTCCCAGATGAGATCCCGGACATCATGAGGAGTTCCGGAATGGTCCGGAGGTGAAGATTTATATATGGGAAGTTGTCATACGGACACCGGAAAGTTTCGGGGGCATATCGGTATTGTACCGGGGCCACCGGAGGTGTTCCGGGGGTCCACCGGCAGGGGCCACCCCTCTCGGAGGGCCTCATGGGCCGCAAGGGGCAGGGAACCAGCCCCTAGAGGGCTGGGCGCCCCCCCCCCCTTGGGCCCATGCGCCTAGGGTTGGGGGGGGGGAACCCTAGTGGGGGCGCCCCCCTTGCTTGGGGGGCAAGCCCCCCTCCCTGGCCGCCGCCCCCCCTCTAGATCTCATCTAGAGGGGGGTGGCCCCCTTCCCCCTTCCCCTATAAATAGAGGTGCGAGGGGAGGGCTGAACACCTGATCCAAGGCGCAGCCCCTCCCCTCCCCAACACCTCTCCTCCTCCGTTGAGTGCTTGGCGAAGCCCTGTCGGAGTACTGCCTCTCCACCATCATCACGCCGTCGTGCTGCTGCTGGAGCCTTCTTCCTCAACCTCTCCTTCCCCCTTGCTGGATCAAGAAGGAGGATACGTCGTCCGCTCCGTACGTGTGTTGAACGCGGAGGTGTTGTCCGTTCGGCACTTGGTCATCGGTGATTTGGATCACGGCGAGTACGACTCCATCATCCCCGTTCCCTTGAACGCTTCCGCACGCGATCTACAAGTGGTATGTAGATGCTTCTCTCTCCTATCACTCGTTGCTTAGATGAACTCATAGATGGATATTGGTGAAACCGTAGGAAATTTTTTAATTTTCTGCAACGTTCCCCAACAAAAGACACGGTACACCAAGGTCGACCCGAATCACATGGCCCTGGTCGGACCTGTAGGGTTGGATGGGAAAGAGATTCCCGTTAGTCTGGTATATGACCAGGTAGAATTAGCCGCAAAGTATTCCCAATAGGATTGTAGGCTAGATAGCCTGTATGATGGCATAGAAGAAGAAGTAGGTGATTCTAAGTGACTATGTACTTCAATTGACATATTTGTCCCTAGCCGGATTGTAAATCATTTATCATGGTGGACCTTTTCGCTTCAACCTCCGAACCCGGCAGTCCATAGTGTTTCCGAATACCCGCTCAGTTATGTAAACTGGGGTACGTGTGGAAACTAGGTGTAGGGGTCATAATTGCTTGAACAGACAAGTATGTCGGCGTTCTGGGAACGGGGGTCCCCAGACTTGCCTGCCTGCCGCCTGCGGCGTGGCTCAAGCAGTGGCCCCGTATGGCCCATCTTCATCAACTCAAGCTCAAGACCCTAGAGGGGCCAAGCCTCGCCGGGCGGACGACGGGAAGCTTCCTCGGGAGTAGCCTCGTTAGGCTGGCTCGCGAGGAGGCGGAGAGATAAAGGCAGGGGTACCTCGTGAGGTGCCCGTGACGCAAGCCGTGACGATCAAGGCCAGGTGGGCGCCGGCCTGCGTAGTGTCCTTGTTTCCCCTTTGGTGCAAAGGGAGAAAGCACATGCCAAGGCATGAGGCAAAGTCTACCATTTCGGTGCAACAAGACCAAGACCAGCAGAACGGCAGGACGGTGGTCACCATGGAGCCCAGGACGGCGTCATCGTCAAAGTCTTTAGCAGGCGAGGACCAACTTTAGTCAGGATAAGTGTACTAGATGTTCCCCTTCAAAATGGCCAATTGTTGGCGCCCTTCCCGCTCAATATTTTGGAAGAGGACCAGGGCCTCTCACTCTATATATAGGGCTAGCCACCATAGTGTAGGGGAGGATCATCTCATCCGGATCCAATCCTTCCCAAGAGACAACACCACCACAAGAACATCCCTCGCAAGGTTGTTGTTCCCTTGTATTGTTCATCATCAGCCCCTGAGGCAATCCACCACACCACACACTGGAGTAGGGTATTACACCACAATGACTGAACCAGTATAAACCTCGTGTCTCTTGTATTGTTCATCTTTGCTAGCCTAGATCCTTTGCGAGGCGATGATACGTGAGTTGGTAGAGGAAAGATCTTCGCGCGCACCCCAGAGTTTGAACCTTAAGGGTCTGCCGGAACCCACGATCCGACATTTGGCGCGCCAATTAGGGGTATGCCGGAGCTCTCCCCGTCAGCAGCCGTTCTCCATCAACCTTGCGCTTCGCCCTCATGGTCGGCAACGCGCCGCCCGCTCTGGCCGCGGAGGCCGGCCCCGGGCCCCAGGGGCTCCGGGCTCTGACTCCCGCCTTGCGACAGGTGCGGTGGCCAGACAAATTCAAGCTAGAGATGCCGCCGCGCTACGACGGCACGGCAGATCCGCTAGCTTTCTTCCTGGCATATGAGGAGGCCATCCTTTAGGCAGGAGGCGATGGTCGGGTCATGGCCAACTGGCTGCCCATGGCGCTCACCGGCGTCCCCCGCATGTGGTTGCTCCATCTGTCGGCGTCTCAGTAGACTCCTGGGAGGAACTGCGCGGCCTCTTACTCATCCATCATGCGGCCCCCGCGCTCCCGGTTGTCGCGGCACTCCTAGGGGGCTCACAAGCACCACCCACGAGTCGCCACATCAAGCCATTCATCCATTAGGTCGGCGCTGCCCAGACTCACCGCCCTGCTCCCCCAGGATGGGCGTCACCCAAGGCTGACTTGACCTTCAACTTGGATGATCACCCCGCCAACACCGCTTGCTCAGGCGCGCTCCCGATGCTGTGCACTCCCACTATCTGCTAGGTGGCCGTCACCAGGACCCTCATTGACGGCGGAGCCGGCCTCAGCATGCTCTCGATCGAGGCCTTCAGCCTCCTCCACGTGTCGCTGGAGCGGCTCCGACCCAGCCAGCCCTTTTCGGACGTCGGGGGCAGCTCTGCCAGCTCTCTGGGGCAGATCCACCTCCCGGTGACGTTCGGCACCCAAGCCAACTTCCGCACGGAGCTGGTCGACTTCGACGTCGCCTCCATCGGCCTCCCTTACAATGCCATCCTCGGTTACCTGGCTTTGGCCCAGTTCATGGCAGCAACCCACCCGGCTTACAATATGATGAAAATTCCCGGGAGTAGTGGTGTCCTCACCGTAGCTGGGGACGCGAAGGATGCTCTGCATGCACTCAAGCTCGCCTTCAAGACTACCGCAGCAGCGCAGGCCGCCAAGGCCGACCTCCTCAAGGCCAAGGGGGCTGCGCCCACCAAGAAGAAGCAGTTGTTCAGCCAAGACAAGGCAGAAACCAAGCACGTACCAGTCGATGAGGATGGGTCCTCCGGTGCCACCTTCACCATAGGCGCCAATCTAGATCCCAAGCAAGAGGAGACCATGGTGAAGTTCCTGCGCGAACAAGGAGGTGTTCACATGGGAGCCCAAGCAACTGGCGGGTACCCCAGGCAGGTGATCGAGCACCACCTGAACGTATGTCCCAACGTACGCCCATTAAAGCAAAAGGCGAGACGGCAGTCCACCGAGAAGCAAGCTTTCATCATCCAGGAAACCCGCAAGTTGGAGGCCGCGGGAGTCATTCGCGAGGTTTGATACCCGGAGTGGCTGGCAAACCCTGTCGTTGTGCCATAGAAAGGGGGGAAGGAGCACATGTGCGTCGATTTTACCAACCTCAACAAGGCCTACCCACAGGATCCGTTCCCACTCCCCCGCATCGACCAGATCGTCGACTCTACCGTTGAATGTGACCTGTTGTGCTTCTTGGATGCCTTCTCAGGTTATCATCAAATCAAGATGGCAGTCGAAGATGTGGAGAAGACGGCTTTTCTGACCCCGTGCGGGGTGTACTGCTACACCTGCATGCCTTTCTGATTGCGCAACGCGGGCGCAACCTTCCAGTGGGTGATGCACATCGCTTTAGGCTGGCATCTCGGGAGTAACGCTGAGGCGTATGTCGATGACATAGTGGTAAAATCTCGGGAGGCGAAGACCCTGATACAAGACCTAGAAGAAACATTCGCAAGCCTGTGTGAAGTGGACTCGCGGATCAACCCGGAGAAGTGTGTGTTCGGTGTACCCTCCGGTAAGCTTCTAGGTTTCGTTGTGTCACACAGAGGGATCGAGGCCAACCCAGAGAAGGTCAAGGCAATTAAAGACATGAGCCCGCCACAAACTCTCAAGGAAATACAGAAGCTTGTCGGGCGAGTAACCGTGCTAGGGCGCTTCATCTCCGAGCTAGGGGAACGAGCTCTGCCCTTGTTCAAGCTAATGAAGAAGAAGGGCACGTTTGAATGGACTCAGGAGGCCGACGAAGCGTTCCAAGACCTCAAGAGGTACCTGACCAGCCCTCCTGGGATGGTAGCACTGCGCTCACAGGATCCCCTGTTGCTTTATCTCGCCACCACACCATATTCCGCCAGCGCCTCTCTGGTGGCCGTTTGGGAGGAGCGCTGGACCAAGGCTGCACCAGCTGCGGCAACCCCACGGCAGGCAGGCCCCTCGGGGGTCACGCCCGCAGCAGATACAAGTTAGCCTCTGCCGGGAGGCGTCCTCGAGGCTTTGGGGCCCCCGCAGGTTTGTCAAGAGCTAGGGGCTCTCGCGCCTCAGGAGGCGCTCGACTCCCCGGGGGGTGCTGACTCCGCCGCTGCGCCCGCCCTTGTCAAGCATCCCGTGTATTTCGTCAGCACGGTGCTGAGGGACGCCAGGGCACGGTACCCCATGCCTCAGAAGCTCCTGCTTGCACTGTTAGTGGCCTCGCGGAAGTTGCGACACTACTTCCAGGGTCATCCAATCAAGGTTGTCTCAGCATACCCGTTGGAAAGGGTGCTCAGGAGTCCCAACTCAATAGGAATGGTTGCCGAATGGAACATCGAGCTACAGGCATTTCAGCTGGAGTTCAGCACGACTCGGGTCGTTAAGGGAGTTGCGCTTGCGGATTTTGTAGCAGAATGGACAAAGGCGTCGGGGCTTGAGGCAGGCGAGGACCGTTCGCTGTCCCCGGGAAGTGAGGCGCCGGATGGCTGGGTTATGTACTTCGATGGAGCTTTCTTGCAGCATGGCGCGGGGGGCGGTGCAGTGCTCATATCCCCCACCCAGGACAAGGTCTACTACACCGTGCAACTCTGCTTCCCGCACGGGGAAAAGGTGTCCAACAATATAGTGGAATACGAGGGGCTGATAGCAGGCCTGAAAGCTGCGGTGGCTCTGGGGTGAAGCGCCTCGTCATCAAGGGCGACTCCCAACTCCTCGTCAACTTCTCCAACAAGGTGTATGAGCCGAAGGACGATCACATGGAGGCTTATCTAGCAGAGGTTCGCAAAATTGAGAAGCAGTTTTGGGGTTTGGAGTTGCAGCATGTGCTGCGTGGCACCAACCAGGAAGCTGACGACATCGCAAAGAGGGCGTCCAGACGGTTGCCTCAGGAGCCCGGAGTCTTCGAAGAGAGGATCTTTAAGCCCTCGGTGATGCCACCACCGTCGGGCGGAGCGCAACCTCAACCGGAGCTCCCCCAGCCGCCTGCCTCGGGAGCCCCAGTCTGTGGACCGACCTCGGGAGCACGCTTGCTCCTGGCACTGGGGCCTCAGGAGGGGTGTTGGACCGTGGATCTCAAGAGCTACTTGACGGAAGGGACTCTGCCGGAGAAGGAGGAAGACGCATAATGCATGACGCGGCAAACCACGACATACTGCATTCAAGATGGAGAGCTTTACTAAAGGCGGCCGAACGACATGTCCCTACGTTGCATTTCCAGGGAGCAGGGGAAGGAGCTGTTGGCAGACATACACAGTGGAGACTGTGGGCACCACTCATCATCACGAACCCTCGTCGGCAAGGCGTTCCGCAGTGGGTTCTACTGGCCCACCACACTCAATGGTGCCGTTGAGCTGGTGAAAGCCTGTGAAGCATGCCAATTCCACGCCAAGAAAATCCATCTACCGGCTCAGGGCCTGCAGACCATACCCCTCTCATGGCCATTCACGGTTTGGGGGCTGGACATTCTGGGCCCGTTTCCTCGGGCGCCAAGGGGCTATCGCTACCTCTACGTCGCCATCGACAAATTCACCAAGTGGGCTGAGGTGGAAGATGTCCGCACCATCCTAGCAGGCTCCACAGTCAAGTTCATCAAGGGCATCGTGAGCCGATTCGGGGTGCCTAACCGCATCATCACCGACAATGGTTCGCAGTTCACCAGCAATCTCTTTAAAACATACTGTGCTAATCTTGGAACGCAGATATGCTATGCTTCAGTGGCACATCCTCGAAGCAACGTCCAGGCTGAGCAAGCCAACGCGGAGGTCCTGAAGGGCCTCAAGACCAGGACCTTCAAGAAAAAGCTGGAGGCCTGCGGCAGGGGCTGGTACGACGAGCTCCAGTCTGTGCTGTGGTCTATCCGCACGACCGCTACCAAGTCAACTGGAGAAACTCCATTCTTCCTCGTCTACGGAGCTGAAGCCGTCCTCCCTCACGAGGTCAAGCATCGCTCTGTGCGGGTCCTGGTGTTCGATGAATCGCAATAGGACGCCATGCGGAGGACGGATCTCGTGCTGGGGGAGGAACGCCGCCGGGAGGCCGCACTGCAAGCGGCAAGATATCAACAGGTGCTGCGACGGTACCACTGCCGCAACATCCGCCCCAGGACCCTTGAGATAGGGGACCTCGTGCTTAGATGGGTCCTCTCCAGGGAAGGGTTGCACAAGCTCTCACCCAGGTGGGAGGGCCCGTTAAAGGTTGTTCATATTTCTAGGCCCGGCTCCCCGCGCTTGGAAACTCAGGAGGGGGTTGCCCATCCCGAACGCGTGGAACATTCAACACCTCCGGCGGTTCTACCCTTGAGCAAGGCCTAGTGCCTACGAAAAAGGCCCGGTGCCTGTGAAGAAGGCCAATGCATGTGAAGTTTATCATTTTGGAAAAGGCCTGGTGCCTGTGAAGAAGGCCAACGCCTGTGAAGTTTATCGTTTTGGAAAAGGCTCGGTGCCTGTGAAGAAGGCCAATGCCTGTGAAGTTTATTGTTTTGGAAAAGACCCAATGCATGTGAAGAAGGCCAATGCCTGTGAAGCTTGTCTCCCCCTCAAGAAAAGGCCCGGTGCCTGTGAAGAAGGCCAATGCCTGTGAAGCTCGCCGCCCGTGACACTCTCACGTAATAATGAGTGGGGCTGTATACGCCCCGGAGTCCCCGGAGCGCCACCCTTGGGCCTTGGGGGCTCCCGCCTACGCCCAGTGGCAGCACTTAGCTCCGCGCTGGTGAGAAGACGTCGAAGAGTAGATTAGGTGCCGGACGCGGCTTTTCATTTGCTTTCTGCAGTTGATTAGTTCTTCTTTGTTTGACGCTTTAGTTGGAGTTGCTTTCAGTGTTGTGTGGCGCCCAGCCCGTGTTTCTGTCTTTGCCTTTCGCATGAACCTGCTTTCCTTTCGCAACCCTCGCAAGGGAGGCTGCATGAGCACCCTCACGAGCGTCGGTTGGTTTAATTTCGTGAGGCCCCTCGACCTAAGTTCGCTGCAAGAGCACCCCTCCTAGTCAATGCCCCACGGGCATCACGACACGAATGCTGAGCCTGAGCTGGTCACCCCAGTGGCCGGGGATTGAAACCTAACCCTATGGAAAGTTTCTTTTGCAGGACCCGAGACCCATGGCACGGCCTCTCGTTGGGGCCCCGAGGCTAACGCCGCTACAAGCCCTCCTACTGAGCTAAGTTGCTCTTACGCACAAGCACGCTGCACCATAGTACATCACGGGAATAACAGGAACATCATGATAATTAAAAGCAATAGTCCAGCACGCCCCCGTGGGGCTCCATACATCTCCCTCTATGCAGATAAAATAAAATAGGCGCGCCTCGACCGGCTACAGCCCGAAGAAGAAGATCCACGTCACCCTTCGAAGTTCAGGCGGTCTCCCTTCACGCTTCACCTGGGCGCGGCGGTGGGACGATCCACCTCCCCCTCGAAGCAAGCACGACGGTGCGGTGGCTTGTCACGGCCACCGCTGGAGGAGCTGTCGTCGGAAGGGGAGTCGCCGAAGCTTGGGGAGCTGCGGGCGCCAAAGGGCGCGCGCCCGACCTCGTCATCACCACTGCCATTGCCAAGGATGGGCAGTCAGCCGTCATCGTCACCTTCGGGGCAGCACGCAGCGCGGCGGCCATCTCCGTCGAACATCCTCACGAAGAGGGTGGCGTCGCTGTTGAACTTGAAGTGGAGAGTACACTGCTGACCAAGGCCACGCGCGCGGGCAAACGCCTGCCAGCCACGAGTCAGCGCCACGTTCCCAGCAACGGAAACTTCCACCGCCACCCAAGAGGCCCTGCTGTAGCACCCATCCGCCTGGAGCCATAGCCCGTTCGTGGCACCAGCTAGCAGCTCACCGGCAAAGAAGCGAGGGAGCTGAAGCCAAGTAGCGGTCGGATACTCTGACCAGATGATGAACTCCGGCAGCACCTCAGCGGAGCGGAATCGAGGGCGGGGAGGCTGCACAGCCTCGGCGCATCTCTCCCCGCCGACCAAGTGGCCTCCGCCGAGGCCCCGGGTGGTCCTCGCGGGAGTCGCGGTGTGCTTGCGAGGCCGGCCCCGGCCGCGCTTGGCTGGGGGAGAGTCAGACCCATCCCGGCGGTCCTTCCCCTTCTCCGTGACCGAAAACCTCTTCCTGGGCGCCATGGGACGCGACGAACCAAAGGGGGGAGATGAAGAAGAAGAGGCGGAGCAAGGAGAGACGGACTGGAAAGGCTCGCACCGTTCCATACTTATAGCCGGAGGAGGCCAAACGTCGGCCTCCACGATCACATGTAATCATGACCCATTTTGCATGCAGGGACTTGTCTTTTCAAACGGTTGCCGAGGCGTCGTGGGGAAGCGGAGATGACCACGTCCAATCAACCGCCACACGGCGCCCAAGGCCGCAGGCTGATGGGGCCTGCGGTGCTTCACACTTACCCCTTCGCCTCTCTGCTAAGCCAAGTGTTGGTGCGCCTTGGGCCCGGGGGCTACTGTCGGTGTTCTGGGAACGGGGGTCCCCAGACTTGCCTGCCTACGGCATGTGGCGTGGCTCAAGCAGTAGCCCAGTACGGCCCATCTTCATCAACTCAAGCTCAAGACCCTCGTGAGGGGCCAAGCCTCACGGGGCGGACGACAGGAAGCTTCCTTAGGAGTAGCCTCGTCAGGCTGGCTCGCGAGTAGGCGGAGCGATCAAGGCAGGGGTACCTCGTGAGGGGCCCGTGATGCAAGCTGTGACGATCAAGGCCAGGTGGGCGCCAGGTGGGCGCCGGCCTGAGCAGTGTCCTTGTTTCCCCTTTGGTGCAAAGGGATCAAGCACATGCCAAGGCGTCAGGCAAAGGCTACCATTTCGGTGCAACAAGACCAAGACCAGCGGAACGGCGGGATGGAGGTCACCGTGGAGCCCAGGACGGCGTCATCGTCAGAGTCTTTAGCAGGCGAGGGCCAACTTTAGTCAGGATAAGTGTACTAGATGTTCCCCTTCAAAATGGCCAATTGTTGGCGCCCTTCCCGCTCAATATTTGGGAAGAGGACCAGGGCCTCTCACTCTATATATAGGGCTAGCCACCATAGTGTAGGGGATGATAATCTCATCCGAATCCAATCCTTCCCAAGAGACAACAGCACCACAAGAACATCCCTCGCGAGGTTGTTCTTCCCTTGTATTATTCATCATCAGCCCCTGAGGCAATCCACCACACCACACACTGGAGTAGGGTATTACACCACAATGGTGGCCTGAACCAGTATAAACCTCGTGTCTCTTGTGTTGTTCATCTTTGCTAGCCTAGATCCTTTGCGAGGCGACGAGACGTGAGTTGGTACAGGAAAGATCTTCGCGCGCACCCCAGAGTTTGAACCTTAAGGGTCTGCCGGAACCCACGATCCGACAAAGTACCCAACTAGCTATGTTATATTACATGGATAGTAAGAAACATCTTCCAGGGAGAATAGTTCTGTTAAGGGTTCCTTTCCCTGGGTACGCATGCATTAAGGTGCTTGTCCGAACTGCGAAGAGAGACACGGTATTGTAAACATCTGGGGGTTTGTATTGTAAGGGGTAAGAAACATCTTTAGTTCACCGACCGAGTATTCTCTTAAGAACACTAGCTTTCGGCTTCACCCAGTCTGAGGTACACATCCGGATGACCCGGCAGTAACAATCGCAGAGGTGCTCCCCTTATTCCCTAGCCGAACTAACAAGAACGTAGGGCATAAACACAGGAGCCAGGCAACCGAGCTTGGCCAAAACTTAAGTCATATCGATGCATATAATGGTGAAGAAAAGGTACATATGGAAAAGGGACACATATGCAGTGGGCGCGATGCCCAGAAGATAATTATATTAAGCTTCTGTATAAGGAGCCCCCGGGTATAACAAACGCACATGTTGAAGATTAGCGCATCGTGAGTGTGTATTCTAGTTACACTAAAGCTTTAGAGCCATAAAATGAAAGAAAGAGAATGCAACTAAAAAGTAAAACGAAAGGACGGAGGGAAGGGGACAAACAAAGAGTTTGGTGCTAGGCATAGAATCTTAGGAGTCTGGCTGCATTCCACGGGTTTGGCTTGAGTCGATTATATGATGCATCACGCAGGCGGTACGCTCGTCAGGTGAGAACTTTATCAATGATGAAGGGACCCTCCCACTTGACCTTGAGCTTGTCCTTTTTCTTCTCCGGTAGGCGGAGAACGAGTTCGCCAATGTTATAAGTTTTGGCCCGTACTTCTCTGCTTTGATACCTACGAGCCTGTTGCTGATAAAATGCGGAACGAGCTTTTGCGACGTCGCGCTCCTCCTCCAGGGCATCTAAACTGTCCTTCCGATCAAGCTCGGCTTCTCTTTCTTCATACATGCGCACTCGAGGTGAGTCATGAATAATATCGCAGGGCAATACCGCCTCTGCGCCGTACACCATAAAGAAGGGTGTATATCCGGTTGTACGATTTGGCGTGGTCTGCAGCCCCCATAGTACGGAGTCGAGCTCCTCTACCCAGTGCATGTCTGATTCCTTCAAAGACCGCACTAGTCTGGGTGTGATGCCGCTCATAATAAGATCGTTCGCTCGTTCGACTTGACCGTTTGTTTGAGGGTGATAGACGGAGGCGTAATCGAGCTTAATGCCCATGTTGCCGCACCAAGTTTTCACCTCGTGGGCTGTGAAATTGGAGCCATTATCGGTGATGATGTTGTGGGGGACACCGTAACGGTGCACAACCCCTGATATAAAGTCTATCACTGGTCCGGATTTGGCCGTTTTAACTAGTTTGGCCTCTATCCATTTGGTAAATCTATCTACCATGACCAACATGTATTTTTCTTATGGCTTCCTCCTTTAAGGGGTCCGACCATAGCTTGCCCCCAGACCGCAAAAGGCCAAGTTATGGGGATAGTTTGGAGAGCAGTGGGTGGCATATGGCTTTGGTTGGCAAAGAGCTGGCAACCGACGCAATGTTGGATGAGGTCCTGTGCATCCGCTCGGGCTGTCGGCCAGTAAAAACCTGTACGAAAGGCCTTGCTTACAAGGGCCCGAGCTGCGGCATGGTGGCCGCGGAGTCCAGCATGGATTTCAGCCAATAGCTGCCGCCCTTCCTCTTCGGAGATACATCTTTGAAGTACTCCAGTAGCGCTTTTCTTGTAAAGTTCTCCTTCGTGGACCTTGTAGGCTTTAGAGCGCCGCACAATGCAGCATGCCTCATTTTGATCCTTGGGGAGTTCTTGCCTATTTAGGTAGGACAAGAAGGGTTCGGTCCATGGGGCTATGACAACCATGATTAAATGGGCCGAAGGTGTTATTTTGGTGGCGGAGCCTGATAACCCAAAAGTATAGGGGATCGCAACAGCTTTCGAGTGTAGAGTATTCAACCCAAATTTATTGATTCGACACAAGGGGAGCCAAGGAATATTCTTGAGTATTAGCAGTTGAGTTGTCAATTCAACCACACCTGGATAACTTAGTATCCGCAGCAAAGTGTTTAGTAGCAAAAGTGGTATGATAGTAATGGTAACAGTAGCAACAGAAAAGGTAAGTGTTTTTGGGTTTTTGTAGTAGTTGTAACAGTAGAAACAGAAAAGTAAATAAGCGAAGAACAATATATGAAAAGCTCGTAGGCAATGGATCAGTGATGGATAATTATGTCGGATGCGATTCCTCATGCAATAGTTATAACATAGGGTGATATAGAACTAGCTCCAGTTCATCAATGTAATGTAGGCATGTATTCCGTAAATAGTCATACGTGCTTATGGAAAAGAACTTGCATGACATCTTTTGTCCTACCCTCCTGTGGCAGCGGGGTCCTAGTGGAAACTAAGGGATATTAAGGCCTCCTTTTAATAGAGAACCGAACCAAAGCATTAACACATGGTGAATACATGAACTTTTCAAACTACGGTCATCACCGAGAAGTGTCCCGATTATTGTCACTTCGGGGTTGTCGGATCATAACACATAATAGGTGACTATAGACTTGCAAGATAGGATCAAGAACACAAATATATTCATGAAAACATAATAGGTTCAGATCTGAAATCATGGCACTCGGGCCCTAGTGACAAGCATTAAGCATAGCAAAGTCATAGCAACATCAATCTCAGAACATAGTGGATACTAGGGATCAAACCCTAACAAAACTAACTTGATTACATGGTAAATCTAAACCAACCCATCACCGTCCAGCAAGCGTATGATGGAATTAATCACACACGGCAGGAGCATCATGAAATTGGTGATGGAGGATGGTTGATGATGACGACGGCGACGAATCACCCTCTTCGGAGCCTCGAACGGACTCCAGATCAGCCCTCTCGAGAGAGATTACGGCTTGGTGGCGGCTCCGTATCGTAAAACGCGATGAAACTTTCTCTCTGATTTTTTCTCCACGAGACGGTATATATGGAGTTGGAGTTGAGGTCGGAGGAGGTCCGGGGGGCCCACGAGATAGGGGGCGCGCCCTGGGGGGGCCTGTCTCGTGGACAGGCCTTGGGCCCCCTGGCCCTGATTCTTTCGCCAAAAATTCTTATTAATTCTGAAAAGTCCCTCCGTGGATTTGCAGGTCATTCTGAGAACTTTTCTTTTCTACACATAAAACAACATCATGGTAGTTCTGCTGAAAACAGCGTCAATCCGGGTTAGTTTCATTCAAATCATGCAAGTTAGAGTCCAAAACAAGGGCAAAAGTGTTTGGAAAAGTAGATACGTTGGAGACGTATCAACTCCCCCAAGCTTAAACCTTTGCTTGTCCTCAAGAAATTCAGTTGATAAACTAAAAGTGAAAAAGAAAAACTTTTACAAACTCTGTTTGGTCTTGTTGTTGTAAACATGAAAAGCCAGCATTCAAGTTTCAGCAAATATTACGAACTAACCATACTCACAATAGCACAAAGGTCTCACAATTACTCATATCAATAGCATAATCATCTAGCGAGCCATAATAATAAAACTCGGATGACAACACTTTCTCAAGATAATCATAACATGGTATAACAAAATGGTATCTCGCTAGCCCTTTCTGAGACCGCAAAACATAAATGCAGAGCACCTTTAAAGATCAAGGACTGACTAAACATTGTAATTCATGGTAAAAGAGATCCAGTCAAGACAAACCCAATATAAACCAATAATAATGAATGCAAATGACAGTGTGCTCTCCAACTGGTGCTTTTAATAAGAAGGGTGATGACACAACATAAAAGTAAATAGATAGTCCCTTCGCAGAGAGAAGCAGGGATTTGTTGAGGTGCCAGAGCTCAATTTTAAAATAGGGATTGAATAAAAT
The DNA here is from genome assembly GCF_002162155.2 of Triticum dicoccoides. Classification (NCBI taxonomy): domain Eukaryota; kingdom Viridiplantae; phylum Streptophyta; class Magnoliopsida; order Poales; family Poaceae; genus Triticum; species Triticum dicoccoides. The sequence goes on from NC_041389.1 coordinate 634,142,400, forward strand.
TTTGAGTGGCATACTTTCGTTGTCAACGCAACACCTATGAGATAGCTGTATCTTCCACACTAAATGCATTATAGGCAGTTCCCAAACAGAATGGTAAAGGTTTATACTCCCCCAACCACCAACAAGCATCAATCCATGGCTTGCTCGAAACAACGAGTGCCTCCAACATACAACAGCCCTGAGGGAGTTTTGTTTAATTATTTTGATTTGCTTTGATCTTTTTGGATCATGGGACTGGGCATCCCGGTTACCGACCCTTTCTCGTGAATGAGGAGCGGAGTCCACTCCTCTAAGAATAACCCACCTAGCATGGAAGATATAGGGAGCCCTAGTTGTTACATGAGCTGCTCGAGCATACAAAACAGAATTTCATTTGAAGGTTTGGAGTTTGGCACATACAAATTTACTTGGAACGGCAGGTAGATACTGCATATAGGAAGGTAAAGTCGACTCATATGGAACAACTTTGGGGTTTAAGGAGTTTGGATGCACAAGCAGTATTCCCGCTTAGTACAGGTGAAGGCTAGCAAAAGGCTGGGAAGCGACCAACTGAGAGAGCGACAACAGTCGTGAACATGCATTAAAATTAATTCACACCAAGTACAAGCATGAGTAGGATATAATCCACCATGAACATAAATATTATGAAGGCTGCGTTGATTTGATTCAACTACATGCATGAACATGTGCCAAGTCGAGTCACTCAATTCATTTAAAGGAGGATACCATCCCATCATACCACATCATAATCATTCTAATAGCATGTTGGCACGCAAGGTAAACCATTATAACTCATAGCTAATCAAGCATGTCACAAGTAACTATAATCTCTAAATGTCATTGCAAATATGTTTACTTCATAATAGCTGACTCAGGAACGATGAATCATCATATTTACAAAAACAAGAGAGGTCGAGTTCATACCAACTTTTCTCATCCCAATAAGTCCATCATATATCATCATTATTGCCTTTCACTCGCACGACCGAATGATGTGTATAATAATAAGAGTGCATGTGCATTGGACTAAGCTGGAATCTGCAAGCATTCAACTCAAGAGAGAAGACAAATAATATGGGCTCTAATTAAATAAACAATCATGCATATGAGAGCCACTAAGCATTTTCAATAAGGTCTTCTCGACCCCCAAAGGAAAGAAAAGAAAAGAAAACTATTTATGCGGGAAAGCTCCCAACAAGTAAACGAAGAATGAGAAATCTTTTGGGGTTTTCATTTTAATTTCTACTACAAGCATGGAAATTAAACTAACTAATTTTTTTGGTTTTTCTCAAGGTTTATCAAACACACAAGAAGAAGATTAGAAAAAAGGAATTTAAACTAGCATGGATAATACAATGAAAGAGTATGAGCACCGACGACTAGTGTGTGAACATGAATGTAAAGTCGGTGAGAAATACATACTCCCCCAAGCTTAGGCTTTTGGCCTAAGTTGGTTTAATACCAAGGACCGCCTGGCTGATATCCATAAGTGAAACTGGGATTGTACTGAGATGCAGAGGCAACAGCCTCCTGGGCAGCAGCGTGTTGGCGAGCTGCCTCCATTCCCCTATCATATTCGATGGCTTCTTCCCTGGTGACAACATATATTCCTCTTGCCCGATAATCAAAAAGGTAGGGAGCAGGAAGAGTGACAGGGACGACGTTGCGTCTGCCATAGATTAGTCGATAATGGAGGAATTGTACATTCCTCTCAAGAAAATGATGACTAAACATAGCTTCTTTATCCAAATAAATAGGAGGCATTATCATATCTCCTTCTCGCGGGGCTATACCAAGAAAATTAGCCACACGGGTTGCATAAATTCCTCCAAAGAAATTTCCCTTTCTACTATTATTCTACAACCTACGTGCAACAATTGCCCCCAATTTATAACCTTTATAACCTGACATAGCACTGTTGAGGACACAAAGATCAGGTGCACACATGTGACATACCTCGTCCTTACCTTTAATGCATCAACCAATAAAGAGAGCAAAGTAATGTAAAGCAGGAAAATGAATGCTCCCTATGGTAGGTTGTGCTACGTCCCTAGATTCTCCCACAGTAATATTCGCAAGGAAATCTCTAAATTCAGATTTCGGAGGATCATTAATATTACCCCACTGCGGGAGTTTCCAAGCAGTTATAAAATTCTCTAAGTCCATGGTGTAAGATGTATCATAAATATCAAATAGGACACTAGGAGAATTACGTGTACAGTTATATTTAAACCTCCGCACAAAGGAATCAGTCAATTGAGAGTACTGAGGACACTTATCTTGTAAGAAGTCCTCCAGCTCAGCATTACGCACATACGCGTCAAATTCCTCCTTGAAGCCTGCTTCAATCATAAAATCATCGGATGGCCACTCATAGGCTCGTCCACATGCATTCCTCGGCAATTCAACGTCTTGCTCACATATAGCAATCCTTGGCCCTTTCTTTGTCGAGGAACCACCTTGATACATTCTCCTAAGCATATTTCTTTTTCTGAAAATTTCTGAAAATTTAGTAACTTCAAAATAAAAGTGCATAAAACTAAAGAAGATTGATAGCAACTACTCCTACAAGTGCCTAGAGCCTATATCATGCTTTAGAATTGCTTGGGACCTCAAAAATTTAACATGCAAGCTCAAGAACAGGGTCACCAAGACAACAAGGATTTGCAATGAATAAAGCACTAAAACAAAAAGTAATTGGACCAATGGAGGAGTCACATACCAAGCAACAATCTCCCAAAGCAGTTTTGTGAATGGAGCTTTGAGCAAGGAGATCGAAAATCGCAGCAAAATGAGCTAGAACTCGTGCTTGAGCTGGATGGGGATTTTTTTGGGTAGAAGATGGAGTGTGTGGGTGCTGGCATAAGTGGAGGGGAGCCACCAGGGGCCCATGGGACAGGGGGCGCGCCCTACAGGGGGGCGCCCTCCTCTCTCGTGGCCTGGTGCTTGCCCCTTTTGCAGTGTTCACAGTGCCTAAAATCCTCAAATATTCCAGAAAAAATCATACTAAATTTGCAGGGCATTTGGAGCACTTTTATTTTTGGACTATTTTTTATTGCACGGATAATTCAGAAAACAGATGGATAATACTATTTTGCTTTATTTAATCTAAATAACAGAAAGTAAAAATAGGGTACAGAAGGTTGTGCCTTCTAGTTTCATCAATCTCATGATCATCCAAATAAACCCGCTAACAAGGTTGATCAAGTCTTGTTAACAAACTCATTTCGAATAACACGGAACTGGAGAAATTTCGAATAACACTAAGTTACCTCAACGGGGATATGAAAATCCCCAACAATAAGAATATCATACTTTTTCTTGACAGTAGGGAGAGGAAATTCAAAACCTCCAAAAATGATAGTTGTAACTTTTTCAATAGAATTGATGCTATGAACTTGAGATCGTTTCCTCAGGAAGTGTACCGTATGCTCATTGCCATTGACATGAAAAGTGAGATTGCCTTTGTTGCAATTAATAACAGCCCCTGCAGTATTAAGAAAAGGTCTACCAAGGATAATAGACATACTATCGTCCTCGGGAATATCAAGAATAACAAAGTCCGTTAAGATAGTGACATTTGCAACTACAACAGGCACATCCTCACAAATACCGACTGGTATAGCAGTTGATTTATCAGCCATTTGCAAAGATATTTCAGTAGGTGTCAACTTATTCAATTCAAGTCTACGATATAAAGAGAGAGGCATAACACTAACACCGGCTCCAAGATCACATAAAGCAGTTCTAACATAATTTCTTTTAATGGAGCATGGTATAGTTGGAACACCCGGATCTCCAAGTTCTTTCGTATTCCACCCTTAAAAGTGTATTTAGAAAGCATGGTGGAAATTTCAGCTTTCGGTATCTTTCTTTTATTTGTGATGATATCCTTCATATATTTAGCATAAGGATTTACTTTAAGCATATCAGTTAAGCGCATACGTAAGAAAATAGGTCTAATCATTTCAGCAAAGTGCTCAAAATCCTCATCATCCCTTGACTTGGATGGTTTAGGAGGAAAGGGCATGGGTTTCTGAACCCATGGTTCTCTTTCTTTACCGTGCTTCCTAGCAACAGAATCTCTCTTATCATAACGTTGATTCTTTGATTGTGGGTTATCAAGATCAACAGCAGGTTCAATCTCTACATCATTGTTATTACTAGGTTGAGAATCCACATGAACATCATTGTTAGCATTATCATCAGGTTCATGTTCATCACCTGATTGCGTTTCAGCATCAGAGATAGAAGTATTATTGGGATTCTCAAGTATTTCTGTAGTAGGTTCACTAGAAGTTTGCACAGTCCTATCATTCTTCTTCTTTTTTCTTAGAAGAACTAGGAACATCTGGATTATTATTCTGAGAATCTTGTTCAATTCTTTTAGGGTGGCCTTCAAGATACAAAGGTTCCTGAGTCATTCTACCAGTTCTAGTAGCCACTCTAACGGCAAAGTCATTTTTATTATTAAATCCATCAAGCAAATCATTTTGAGCTTTGAGTACTTGCTCAGCTTGAGTAGCAACCATAGAAGCATATTTGCTAACGCGGTGAAGTTCATCTTTAACTCTAGCCAGATTATCACCTAGGCGTCCTATCTCGAAAGCATTATTCTTTAACTCTCTACCAACATAAGCATTGAAACTTTCTTGTCTAGCCATAAAGTCATCAAATTCATCTAAGCATGGGCTATGAAATTTAGTAGAGGGTATCTCAACTTTATCATATCTATAGAGAGAATTTACCTTTACTACTTGTGTCGGGTTATCAACACAATGTAGTTCTTCAGGCGGTATATTCAGACCATGTATTTCTTCAATAGGTGGTAAATTATTAACATCTTCAGCTTTAATACCTTTTTCTTTCATTGATTTCTTTGCCTCTTGCATATCTTCAGGACTGAGGAATAAAACACCTCTCTTCTTAGGAGTGGGTTTACGAATAGGCTCAGGAGCTGGCTCAATTGGTTCAGGAACTGGCTCGGGAAGAGTCCAATTATTTTCATTAGTCAACATATTATTCAATAATATTTCAGCTCCGTCGACTGTTCTTTCCCTGAAAACACAACCAACACAACTATCCAAGTGGTCCTTGGAAGCATCAGTTAGTCCATTATAAAAGATATCAAGTATTTCATTTTTCTTAAGATGATGATCGGGCAAAGCATAAAGCAACCGGAGAAGCCTCCCCCAAGCTTGTGGGAGACTCTCTTCTTTGGTTTGCACAAAATTATATATTTCCCGCAAAGCAGCTTGTTTCTTATGAGCAGGGAAATATTTAGCAAAGAAGTAATAAATCATATCCTGGGGACTACACACACAACCAGGAGCAAGAGAATTATACCAAGTCTTAGCATCACCCTTTAATGAGAACGGAAATATCTTAAGGATATATAAATAGCGAGACTTCTCATCATGAGTAAATAGGGTGGCTATGTCATTCAACTTGGTAAGATGTGCCACAACAGTTTCAGATTCAAGGCCATAAAAAGGATCAGATTCAACTAAAGTAATAATATCAGGATCAACAGAGAATTCATAATCCTTATCAGTAACACAGATAGGTTAAGTAGCAAAAGTAGGATCGGGTTTCATTCTAGCATTAAGAGACTGTTGCTTCCATTTAGCTAATAACTTCTTAAGATCAGATCTATCATTGCAAGCAAGAATAGCTTCAGCAGCTTCTTTGTTCATAATATAACCCTTAGGAACAACAGGTAATACATAATCATTGGGGGAACGTTCATCATCACTATCATCAATGGTTCTTCAATATTTTCATTCCCCCTAACTCTAGCAAGTTGTTCATCAAGAAATTCACCTAATGGCAAAGTAGTATCACGCACAGAAGTAGTTTCATCATAAGTATCATGCAAAGCAAAAGTGGCATCATCGATAACATGCGACATATCAGAATTCATAGCAATAGCAGGTTTAGGTGTCGCAAGCTTACTAATAACGGAAGGAGAATCTAGTGCAGAGCTAGATGGCAGTTACTTACCTCCCCTCGTAGTTGAGGGCAAAATCTTGGTTTTAGCGTCTTTCAAGTTCTTCATAGTGATCAACAGATATAAATCCCAAGTGACTCAGAAAATAGAGCTATGCTCCTCGGCAACGGCGCCAGAAATTAGTCTTGATAACCCACAATTATAGGGGATCACAACAGCTTTCGAGGGTAGAGAATTCAACCCAAATTTATTGATTCGACACAAGGGGAGCCAAAGAATATTCTTGAGTATTAGCAGTTGAGTTGTCAATTCAACCACACCTGGATAACTTAGTATCTGCAGCAAAGTGGTTAGTAGAAGAAGTGGTATGATAGTAATGGTAACAGTAGCAACAGAAAAGGTAAATGTTTTTGGGTTTTTGTAGTAGTTGTAACAGTAGCAACGGAAAAGTAAATAAGTATGAAAAGCTCGTAGGCAATGGATCAGTGATGGATAATTATGCCGGATGCGATTCCTCATGCAATAGTTATAACATAGGGTGATATAGAACTAGCTCCAGTTCATCAATGTAATGTAGGCATGTATTCCATAAATAGTCATACGTGCTTATGGAAAAGAACTTGCATGACATCTTTTGTCCTACCCTCCCGTGGCAGCGGGGTCCTAGTGGAAACTAAGGATATTAAGGCCTCCTTTTAATAGAGAACCGGACCAAAGCTTTAACACATGGTGAATACATGAACTCCTCAAACTATGGTCATCACCGAGAAGTGTCCCGATTATTGTCACTTCGGGGTTGTCGGATCATAACACATAATAGGTGACTATAGACTTGCAAGATAGGATCAATAACACACATATATTCAGGAAAACATAATAGGTTCAGATCTGAAATCATGGCACTCGGGCCCTAGTGACAAGCATTAAGCATAGCAAAGTCATAGCAACATCAATCTCAGAACATAGTGGATACTAGGGATCAAACCCTAACAAAACTAACTTGATTACATGGTAAATCTAATCCAACCCATCACCGTCTAGCAAGCCTACGATGGAATTACTCACACACGGCGGTGAGCATCATGAAATTGGTGATGGAGAATGGTTGATGATGACAACAGCGACGAATCCCCCTCTCCGGAGCCCCGAACGGACTCCAGATCAGCCCTCCCGAGAGAGATTAGGGCTCGGCGGCGGCTCCGTATCGTAAAACGCGATGAAACTTTCTCTCTGATTTTTTTCTCCGTGAGACGGTATATATGGAGTTGGAGTTGAGGTCGGAGGAGGTCCGGGGGGGGCAGGAGATAGGGGGCGCGCCCTGGGGGGCGCCCCCTTGTCTCGTGGATAGGCCTTGGGCCCCCTGGCCCTGATTCTTTCGCCAAAAATTCTTATTAATTATGAAAAGTCCCTCCGTGGATTTGCAGGTCATTGCGAGAACTTTTCTTTTCTACACATAAAACCACATCGTGGTAGTTCTGCTGAAAACAGCGTCAGCCCGGGTTAGTTTCATTCAAATCATGCAAGTTAGAGTCCAAAACAAGGGCAAAAGTGTTTGGAAAAGTAGATACGTTGGAGACGTATCAGAGCCCCCAATTATGTCAGTGTGTTCGGCATCTAGGGTTGTGGTCTGATCCATACTAGTATTGCCGGTCTCCCCTTGCCACACCAGGATGGCATAAAAAGCCTTTCCAGGAAGATGTTAGGCGGGACAGGGTCGCGCTTAGCGCCAATGCTGGCAAGGATATCTGCCGCTTGATTGTTTTCCCGAGCCACATGATGAAATTCAAGCCCCTCGAATCGAGCTGACATTTGAAGAACGACATTGCGGTAAGCTGCCATTTTCGCATCCTTGGCATCGAAGTCTCCATTGATTTGATATATTGCTAGGTTTGAATCCCCGCGCACTTCTAGGCGTTGAATGCCCATAGAGACTGACATCCGAAGACCGTGCAACAGAGCCTCAGATTCGGCTGCATTGTTGGAGTCTTTGTATAGTATTTGGAGTATGTATTGGACTGTATCTCCGGTGGGGGATGTCAAAACAACACCCGCTCCCAGACCAGCCAGCATTTTAGAGCCGTCGAAGTGCATGATCCAGTTGGAGTATGCATCGTACTCTTTAGGGAGTTCAGGTTCTATCCATTCGGCCACGAAGTCAGCCAGTACTTGTGATTTAATTGCCCGCCATGGTTTATATGTAATGTCGAACGGGAGGAGCTCGATGGCCCACTTAGCAATTCGGCTCGTTGCATCGTGGTTATTTATTATGTCAATGAGTGGTACTTCGGAGGCCACCGGGATCGAACACTCTTGAAAGTAGTGTCGTAGTTTCCGGGATGCCATGAAGACCGTGTATGCTATATTTTGATAATGTGGGTACCTTGATTTGCATGGTGTGAGGACAGTGTATACATAGTATACCGGCTCTTGAAGCGGGAATTTATGTCCGTCCTTCTCTCGTTCGATGACGAGCACTGCGCTTACAACTTGGTGTGTTGCAGCTATATATAACAGCATGGGTTCGCTAATGTTTGGCGCGGCCAGGATTGGGTTACTGGCCAAAAGTGCCTTTATTTCTTCCAGTCCGGCCGTGGCCGCATCCGTCCACTCAAAGTGTTCGGTGCGTCGAAGAAGGCGGTAGAGAGGTAGTGCCTTTTCTCCCAATCGGGAGATAAAGTGGCTTAAGGCAGCCACACATCCAGTTAATTTCTGGATTTGGTTGAGGTCTGTTGGGGTAGCCAACTGTGACAAAGCTTGGATTTTAGCTGGGTTCGCTTCAATTCCTCTATTGGAAACGATGAAGCCCAGGAGCTTTCCGGCGGGAATGTCGAAAACACATTTTTCGGATTGAGCTTAATGTCATATGTTCGGAGGTTGTCGAATGTGAGCCTCAAATCGTCTATCAAGGATTCGACGTGTCTGGTATTGATGACCACGTCGTCCACGTATGCTTCAACTGTTTTACTGATTTGTTTTTCCAGGCATGTCTGAATCATGCGTTAATAGGTTGCACCAGCGTTTTTGAGCCCAAAAGGCATGGTGTTGAAGCAGAAAGGGCCGTATTGGGGTGATGAATGTCATTGCGGCTTGATCGGATTCTGCCATCTTGATTTGATGGTATCCGGAGTATGCATCGAGGAAGCACAATGAGTCGTGTCCTGCGGTAGCGTCGATGATTTGATCGATACGGGGGAGGGGGAAGGGATCATTGGGGCAAGCCTTATTTAGGTCCATGAAATCACGCATAGGCGCCAGGATTTGTCCTTCTTTGGTACCATCACCAGGTTTGCTAGCCAATCCGGCTGTTTTATTTCTCTGATGAATCTGGCTTCTAGTAGCTTGGCTAGCTCCTCTCCCATAGCTTGTCGTTTAGGTTCTGAAAAGCGCCGTAGTGTCTGCTTGACCGGCTTGTATCCCTTCAATATGTTGAGATTATGCTCGGCCAGCCTGCGTGGGATCTCTGGCATATCTGAAGGGTGCCAGGCGTAGATGTCCCAATTCTCGCATAAGAACGCCCGTAGTGCGGCATCGATTGTAGGGTTCAGTTGTGTTCCGATGGGTGCTATTTTTGTAGAGTCCGTTGGGTGGACTTGGAATTTGACTATCTCGTCCGCTGGTTTAAAGGAGGTGGACTTGGATTGTTTGTCGAGTATCACATCGTCCCTGTCCACCATGGAGCGCAGTGCAGTTAACTCTTCGGCGCGAGGGCTTCGGATAATGCCTCAAGGGCCAGGGCGGTGGTTTTATTTTCGGTGTGGAGTGCTATGTCCGGATCACTGGCTAGAGTGATGATTCCATTGGGTCTGGGCATCTTGAGCTTCATGTACCCATAATGGGGTATAGCCTAGAAGCTCGCGAATGCGTCCCGCCCTAAAAGGGCATGGTATCCACTATTGAATGGGGCCACTTGGAATATTATCTCTTTGGACCTGTAATTTTCCGGCGTGCCAAATACCACATCGAGGGTGATTTTTCCCGCACACCGTGCCTCCCGACTAGGGATGATCCCTCGGAAGGTTGTGCTGCTTTGCTCAATGCGGCTCTTGTCTATTTCCATTTTGTTGAGAGTTTCCTCATAAATGAGGTTTAATCCGCTGCCGCCGTCCATGAGCACTTTAGTAAGCCGGAAGCCATCCACAATTGGACTAAGGACCAGAGCGGCTGGTGCTCGTACTGTTTGGAATTGAGGTTCGTCATTGGCATTAAAGGTTATAGCCGTGTCGTTCCATGGCTTTATTGCTGCAACGTGGCAGACTTCGATGAGGCCACGGAGTGCTCTCTTGCGCCTGTTGTTCGAGGTGAAGGTCTCAAAGACTGTCAACACTGTATTGTTGTTTTCTGCAGGATGATGCTCTGCAGTATTATTAATGAGCATATCCTCGCCGCTCTTGGCCACCTACCAAAGTATCCAACATGCTCTAAGGCTATGTGTTGGTATGGTATCTGGCGTGGCATGAATCTTGCATGGCCTATTGAGCCATCCTTCCAATACAGTTCCACACCCCGCAGTGGGCTTTGGTTTCTTTGTGATTGGATCGAGTGACTTTCGAGATTACACCCTTTTGGTTCAGACAAGGGGTTAGTGAGAGCCGGAGGATCCCAGAATGCTTGGGTTTTCCAGGCGCTTTCCATCCCACAGTACTTCTGTACTATGGCCGCTAAGTCAGCGAAGTGTGATATGTCACGGTGACTTATGGCGTTGAGGATTCCCTTGTCCGTGCAATTCTTGCAAAAGAATGAAATTGCGTCTTCCTCACAACAGTCCTCAACCTTGCTCATTGCAAGGAGGAACCTGGCCCAAAAGTGATGTACTGTCTCTTGGGATTGTTGTCTGATTTGGGAAAGATCGCTTGTATCTGGATGGGTGGGCGGATTTGAATCCGAACCCTTACCCAATCTGGGACTCATAGGATGAGGCGCTTCCGAACTTAACAGTCCGGGTTCCAGGATGCTGCCCAATTTTTCTGGCCCGATGTACAATTCTAGATTCGGAGTTAGGGGCACGTCCTCCCGCGAGCGGGTGTCCGGCTCAGTGATCTTGGGAATCTGGACATAGTTCGTACTCAATATAGAGGACGAGTTGCTGCATTGCTCCTCCACCACCACTATTTGATGGGTGACCGACGGAGAGTTAATCTCTCCTTGATCGGGTTTAAGCCCAATCCGATGATAGTCCGTAGCGACTCCCAGAGCGGCGATGCGATCTAGGAGTCCGTTCAAGGATGATAGCACCATCGGATCCATCTGCTCGGTGTATTCCGAGCTGACGTGGAGGCTGTTTTCGATGACCCGAGAAGTCATCATCGGCACAGCGGCCGAACGGGCGGTCATAATGAAGCTGCCTAGTCGGAGGGTTTGGCCTGAGGCCAGGGCTCCCCCGGAAGTGACGTTGTCCTTGATACCAAGGCGAGCCATCAAACTTTTTTCGACGTCACAGTGGAACTCTCAATGAAAGCACCAATGTCAGTGTCAAAACCGGTGGATCTCAGGTAGGGGGTCCCGAATTGTGCGTCTAAGGCTAATGGTAACAGGTGGCGGGGGACATGATGATTACCCAGGTTCGGGCCCTCTTCCTGGAGGTAATACCCTACTTCATGCTTGATTGATCTTGATGATATGAGTACTACAAGAGTTGATCTACCACGAGATCGTAGAGGCTAACCCTAGAAGCTAGCCTATGATTATGATTGTTGTTGTTGTCCTACGGACTAAACCCTCCGTTTTATATAGACACCGGAGGGGGTTAGTGTTACATTAGGTCGGTTACAAAGAAGGGAATCTACATATCTGAATCGCCAAGCTTGCCTTCCACGCAAAGGAGTCCCACCCGAACACGGGACGAAGTCTTTGATATTGTATCTTCATAGTCCAACAGTTCGGCTAAAGTATATAGTCCGGCTGTCCGAGGACCCCCTAATCCAATACTCCCTCAGAGGTCTTGCATAAAGCCAAGGAACACTGGAGTGTTCATTACTAGGAGGTTTTTGGCCAAGTGAGGGAGTAGGCACAGCTGGCCTCGAGGCCGCACCACCAGAAAGTGGTGCAAGCATCGTGGTTAGTGTGGTTATCCTCATTTGGACCAAGGCCTCAAGAGAGGCATCATGCTCCTCCTTTTTCTTAGCAAGAGCTTGTTCCAGATGCTCTGAGGTGAAGGACTTGGCTTCCATGGAAACCGTGCCCGTACTCTTCGGATCTGCAACAAGGGGAGTCCCATCGGGGTTCATCTTGCTCTAGGGCGGTTAATCTACAAGAATAGAGCATGATGCTCTGATACCAATTGAAAGGATCGAGATGGACCTAGAGGGGGGTGAATAGGTATAATTACAAATTTAAATGTTACTTAGCAATTTTAGGCAATATGCGGAATATGAAGTTGAGCCTAACAATTGCAAGTGTGAAGTTATGTGCTAAGCAAGGTAAACAAGTAACTCAAGTAGGGGAGTAAGCAAGCACAATATGATATAAGTAAAGACTAAGAGAAAAGTAACCACAAGTAGGGAGTTAGGGTTAGGGATAACCGCAACACCGAGAGACGAGGATGTATGCCGTTGTTCACTTCCTTGGAGGGAAGCTACGTCACCGTTAGAGAGGTGGATGTTACCATGAAGGCACACCAACGCCACGAAGGCTCACCCTATTCTCCCTTTGAGACAACACCACGAAGGCGTTTCTCAACCACTAGTGGTAGACCTTGGGGTGGTCTCCAAACCCTCACAAACCTTTCCGGGGGTAATCACAATGGTTGATTCCTCTCCGAAAGACTCCTATAGCATAGGAGTCTTCAACCTCCAAGAGTAACAAGAATGTTGGGAAATGCTCAAGTGTAAGTGCATCTAGTGCCCCTTAGTGATTTTGGTGTATCGAAGACTTATAGGTTAAGAGACTGATGCGTTTGTGAGTGTACACAGGTCTATAAGTCTATGAGGAGTTTGATATTTACAGAGAAAGTCGACCCCTAAAAATGAAGTTCTTCGACTGAAGACTTTGGATTTCTGAAGACTTTGAAAGTGAAGAAATTGGTGTGACCTTGAAGACTTGGTAGTCATTCAAGGAACATGAAGCATGAAGACTCTTGTTTTTACTGTTTAATTTTCTCTTTCTTGAGTCATACGAAACACCATACTATTAAAGGGGGTCGAGGAAATACTAAGGAAAAATTTCCATGTGATGCTCAACTCAAAATCCTACACCTACCAATCCTTTCGAGTGAAGCCATTGGAAATCTCGCACAGTTCGGTCATATTCTTCAGTGACAGAGACGAAGTTCTTCTGGTCTCTGAGGAATTTGTTCTGACTGAGGAGTTAGGAATTCGCCAGTGCGGATTGCCTAAAAGTGAGGAACATGATAGCCCTGAGGTATTTGAGAGTCAAATATTCCGACGGTTGCTGTGCCACGCGCTAGCTGTCCCAAAATATCTACCCACCTAATGGTCATATCATTGAAGGACATTTATGTCTTATCATGTCGGGCTGCTCCCTAGGCTATAAATAGTCGCCCCCTACAACCACTAGTTGGTTGGCTGCTCCGAGAGAAACTGACACTTGTCATTTGAGAGCAACCCATCCTCCAAGGAATTTGAGTGAAAATCATCAAGTGAGGAAATCCCAAACCCAAACCTACAAACCCCAAAGTGATTGAGCATCACTGAAGAGATTGATCCTCCGTGGATCCGATGCTTGTTTCCTTTGAGGACTGTGCTTCTTCCAGACGGTTAGGCGTCAAGGTCTAGAGCATCCAAGAGGAATTGTGGATCGTCGGGTGACCGAGTTTGTGAAGGTTCGAAAGTCACCTGAAGACTTACCACGAGTGATTGGGTGAGGTCTGTGTAACTTTAGCTCCAGGAGAATACGGTGAGGACTGTGTGTCCGGGACTGGGTGTCCTCAAGTTTAAATAATCAGCCGCTCCAACCAGATGTACAACTGAGACAGCAGTTAGAACTGGTCTACCAAATCATTGTCTTCACCAAGCCTACTGGTTCTATTTCTTCAACTCTTTCATTTCCTCATCTCTGTTGTTGTGTGCTTGTTCATATCTGTTTGAAGACTTTTGACTAAAGACTTTCTCAATTTCCTCAGTTCAATTTCTTCAGTCTATCCGTCTTCATCTTGTGTTATCCCGTGTTTACGCTTTCTGTACTCTGTGCTTGTCTTTATTTCATCATGATGACTTTGCGTGTGTTTTGCTATGTTTACTTTTGAGTACTTATTCCGCTGCAAGTAGTTCTTCATTTAGGAATTTCCTCACCAGCAAATTCCTCAGTGAAGAATTCATAAAAATCGCCTATTCTCCCCCCCCCTCTAGTCAATATAATGCACTTTCAATTGGTATCAGAGCAAGGTACTCCCTTGTTTTGTGTGATTTTGGTTTAATCGCCTAGAGTTTTAGTTATGTCGACTGCAGGATCGAGGAACGTTTCCTGCCCCATCTTTGATGGTCATGAGTATCCTCGATGGAAGGCCATGATGAAAAAGCGACTCGTGGCTATGGACAGCGAACTATGGACCGTCACTGAGATCGGTCTTACCGATCTATGCAAGATGGTGGAGGCTGATGACATTCGCAAGTACACTCTACTTTACCTCACAGCGAAGGATGTCATCTGCACCAGTCTGTCCCGAAATAAGTTCATGAACATCAGGCATCTCAATCACGTGAAGCTAATCTGGGACCGTCTCTCTGAGGTCTATGAAGGTCATCGGACTCGTCATGATCCTTGGTTTGAGGATTACAAGGAATCTCTCTATGCGATGACATTCAAACCAAAATCATCATCGTCTACCCCCTGCCTTATGGCAAATAGTGCTAAGGTAACCGAATGCTACCTATCTGAGTCTAGTGATGATGAATCTGGCGATGAATTTCGACCTAGCTATGTCAAACTTGCTTCCCTTGCCACTAAACAACAAAGAGCTTTGGAAAAAGTTCAATGCATGCTAAATAAGAGCGATGATATGTTGGGTGAAGAAATGGATCAGTCAAAAGCTTTGGCTGATAGTCTTCAGAGACTTCATTCCAAGTTTGACGACCTTCAAGGTCATCATAACACTCTCTTATCTGATCACGAGAAGCTTTCTTATGAATTTCTTCAAAGAAATCAAGATCTTGAGAAGATAACAGTGAGTTATGAAGATCTTCAGAAGGAGCGTGATTCATTACTTGCTCAACAAATCAGCGCTACTCGGGAAGAATTTGTTCCTCCATGTCTGAAGTGCATTGAACGTGAATCTGCTAATTCTTCACCTGAATGTTCAAATGCTTCAAATGTTACAAATTCTTCACCTGTCTCTGCTATCACTAATTCCTCATCTGAGGACATTGCTAGTATCACTGATTATGCAGGGCTGAAGGAATTGTACACGACAGACATGTACAAAAGCCTCAAAGGGCATCAGATTCTTTGTGATGTGCTTAAAAAGCAGATCCTCAACAGGAACCCTAGGAAAGAGGGTATTGCCTTTGGGAGGAAACTCAATGCTGATGGAACATATTGGAAGCCTGAGCAGTACCCCAAAACCTCATGGGTTGCTGCAAAGGGACCTCCAGTTGATCCATCCAATTTATCTGGCTTTACATGTGAATCTCCTCATTCTTCTGATGAGTCATTTGACTCCAACTATAAACTGTTCAAAAATCAGAATGGTGAAGTATTTGCTAGATATGTTGGCACTAACTGCAGGAACGGTTCCCCTATGAAGAAAATCTGGGTTCCCAAAATTTATCTTGAAAGTCTTCAGGTGAATGTCCTCATGACACCACCTGTGAAGAATAGGAACCCCAGATCAAATTCTTCATATGGACCTAATTCTTAATATGGATCAAATTCCTCAATCGGATCAAAATCCTCACATGATCATCATCGTGCTAACCCCTCTGTTTCGCAGGGTAGAGCTAAGGGCTATGAATATGAGCGTTATTCTTCAAATCATTATGTTCATAAGTCCTCAAAGAATTTCTCTGCTTATTCATATGCTTACCCTAACCCCTCTTATGTGAAACGAAGCGGACTGGCTTCTATGCCACCTTTCTCATATGGTGCTAGCAGAGTGATGAATTCTTTGCCACCCCTTCAGATGTGGGTGGTGAAGAAAAAGAACTAATCTCTTATGCAGGGTCAGGTCTCCACATGTGCTCAAAACATCTGAAGAATTTGCTGGAGACCTGAATGTGCCTGAAAGGATGCAGGCTAATCATGAAGAAATGAATTTTCATTTCTCACGTCCTCATACTGATTTATCTGTGCTATTGCTTGATGAAATTGATCTTATGATATTGATGTCATATTCTTCACTGATGAAGTATATGAGTTTGTAAGTTGCACTAATTCATCTGCAGGATGATCAACCCAAAGCAAACGAGTGGGTCCTCGATAGTGGATGTACGAATCACATGACTGGTGACAAGAATCTATTGATGGATGCTCCGTTATCACCATCACATCTGAAGCATATCATCTTCGCAGACAAAGGCAAAGTTAGGTATTGGGTCTAGGTAAGGTTGCGATCTCAAAGGATCGACACATGGACAAAGTCATGCTTGTCGAGTCCTTAGGATACAACCGCATGTCTGTCTCAATGCTTTGTGATCTTGATATGGTTGTTGTCTTTGGAAGATATCGTTGTGTTGTGATCATGGAAGCTGACCATTCCAAAGTCTTCGAAGGCTTTAGGAGAGGAGATTTGTATATTTTTGATTTCTCTACAGGACCACAACCAGCCGTGTGCTTACTTGCAAAAGCTTCAGAAGGCTAGCTATGGCATCGACGACTTGGTCATGCTGGCCTGAGGAATCTGCACACGCTTGCGAAGAAGAAGCATGTCATTGGCATTGAGAATGTCAAATTCCTCAAGGATCACTTATGCGGAGCTTGTGAAGCTGGAAAGATGACAAAGGCCAAGCAACCAGCGAAGACTGTCATGACCACCACTCGACCATTTGAATTGCTTCACATGGATCTCTTTGATCCTAACCATTATTCTGCAATTCTGAATGATGCATCTCAATATGGCTTTGTTATTGTTGATGATTATTCTCGTTACACATGGGTGCACATTGTCACTTACAAACATGAAGTGTAGGAAGTCTTCAAACGATTTTCCTCAAGGGCTTCAACCAACTTTGGTGAGAAGATCAAGCACATTAGAACTGACAATGGGACCGAGTTCAAGAATTCCAGTCTTGATGGCTATCTTGATGAACTTGGTATTACTCATGAGTTATCTGCTCCTTACACTCCTCAGCAGAATGGCGGCGTGGAGCGCAAGAACAGAACCCTCGCTGAAATGGCTCGCACTATGCTTGATGAATACAAGACGCCTCGTCGCTTCTGCATTGAGGCAATTGATACTGCTTGCCATGTCATCAACAAGGTATATCTTCACAAATTCTTCAAGAAAACTGCTTAGGAACTCCTCACTGACAAAAAGCCCAATGTGAGTTATTTCAAAGTCTTCGGTGCTAAATGTTGGATTAGAGATCCTCATCACAATGCTAAATTTGCACCGAAAGCACATGAAGGTTTCATGCTTGGTTCGGAAAGGACTCGCACACCTACAGAGTCTTCAACAGCGTTCTTCACAAGGTTGTTGAAACTGTAGATGTGCAGTTCGATGAAATTAATGGCTCGCAAAGAGAGCACCTACCTTATGTGATAGATGAACCAGCACCTGAGGATTCTATAAAGTTCAAGGCTACTGAGGATGTCATTCCTACCGAAGAATCTGCTGAAGAATTCATTCCAGATCGTGATGATCACCGGGCTGGTGCACCTGAAGAAAATGGTGCTGAAGAAAATGCTCCTGAAGGGAATGCTGATCAAATTCCTCGAAGGCAACCCACTCATCCTCGCATTGCTAACGAAGTGCAAATTGAGAAGATCATAGATGACATTGAAGCACCAGGTCCTCTCACACGCTCAAAATCTTCACATTTATCTAACTTTTGTGGGCATTTTGCTTTTGTCTCTATCTCAGAGCCCACTAAGGTAGATGAAGCATTTCTGGAGCCTGAGTGGATTCAGGCTATGCAAGAAGAATTACATCAGTTCGAGCTCAACAACATCTGGGAACTGGTCAAATGTACAGATCCTCGCAAGCACAACATCATTGGCACAAAATGGATCTACCACAACTAGCAAGATGAAAATGGCCTTGTGGTGAGGAATAAGGCACGGCTTGTAGCTCAAGGCTACACACAGGTTGAAGGAATTGATTTTTATGAAACTTTTGCACCTGTTGCTAGACTTGAGGCTATTCGCATATTACTTGCTTACGCTAACCATCATAATATCACTTTATATCAAATGGATGTGAAAAGTGCATTCCTCAATGGTAAGCTTAAGGAAGAAGTATATGTTGCTCAACCCCCAGGTTTTAAAGATCCAAAGAATCCCGACAAAGTCTTCAGACTCAACAAGGACCTGTATGGCGTCAAGCAAGCCCCTCGGGCGTGGTATGATACTTTGAAGGAATTCCTCATGAAGAAAGGCTTCAAACCCGGTTCACTCGACCCAACTCTTTTCACAAAATCTTATGATGATGAATTGTTTGTGTGCCAAATATATGTTGATGATATTATCTTTGGCTGTACTGACCAACGTTATAGTGATGAATTTGCCTATATGATGAGTGAATAATATCAAATGTCTATGATGGGAGAACTGAAATTCTTTTTAGGTCTTCAAATTCGTCAACAGCGCAAAGGCATATTCATATCTCAGGAGAAATACCTCAAAGATGTATTGAGGAAATTTGGCATGCAAGACTGTAAAAGGGTCAAAATTCCAATGCCCACAAATGGTCATCTATGCACTGATGAAAATGGTAAAGACTTCGATCAAAAGGTATACCGCTCCATGATTGGCTCTTTATTGTATCTATGTGCATCTAGGCCGGATATTATGCTTAGTGTTTGCATGTGTGCCCGATTTCAAGCTACACCGAAGGAATCACACCATAAGGCTGTGAAGCATATTCTTCGACATCTAGCTCACACACCAACACTTGGATTATGGTATCCCAAGGGCTCTTCATTTGATCCCATTGGATATTCAGACTCTGACTATGCTGGCGATCGCGTGGACCGCAAGTCAACGTCAGGCACATGCCATTTCCTTGGACGATCTTTGGTCTGTTGGTCCTCGAAGAAATAGAACTGCGTATCACTCTCCACTGCAGAAGCTGAGTACATTATTGCTGGATCATGCCGTGCTCAATTACTATGGATGAAGCAAACACTCAAGGACTATGGCATCAACATGAAGAATGTGCCTCTCTACTGCGACAATGAGAGCGCTATCAAGATTGCTCATAACCCAGTTCAGCACTCGAAGACAAAGTACATCCAAATTCGTCATCATTTTCTTCGTGACCATGTGTTGAAGGGTGATATCTCCATCGACTACGCAAGCACTGAAGATCAGCTGGCCGATATCTTCACTAAGCCCTTGGATGAGAAGAGATTTAGCAAGTTGCGGTGTGAGCTAAATATCCTAGAATCTTCGAATGTTCTCTGAAATGGACACTCATCCTAACACTTATGTTGACTTGATGACTTAGATGCGCAACACACGAAGTAACGTTTTTCTTCAATCAATGAAGACTAACTCTCTAAGTGTGAAGAAATTAACGAAGAAATTGACTCTCAGAGCCCTACGACAATTGTACACGGTGTCTGAAGTCAACTTTCTTATACGGTGGAATACTCCACCACCAAAAGTTGAAAATCTTCAATTTGAGTTTTTCCTTAGTTTTTGAAACTCCTCAGTTTTTCAAATTCTTCAACTTTGCAATGTCTTCACTATTTCCGTCGTTTGTCTTCATTTGAAAATATATATATATATATATATATATATATATATATATATATATATATATATATATATACATATGAGTTTATGTCCTCTACATCATTCACTTATTGCTAATTCTTCAAGTTGACTTTTTCCGCTAAGTGAATGTGGTCGGACCCTTCCCCCTCTATGCTAAACTCAATCTAATCTTTTCACAAGTTCTTCATGTGCGTTCTAATTTGAAACTCGTTCGAAATCTTCGCTGTGTCCTTGACGGCTGAAGAAATTGTGAACGGAAACTTAAAATAATCTTATCTGAATTTTCGGTTTTGCCGCTCAAATCGTTCCGCATTCCACGATAATACTTATCTTCTCACCCACGATCCTACAAGATCGCCACCTCATAGTACGTGGGTGACACATGTCACGTGAATGAGAAGGGCCAGGGGCACGTCCGTCCGAAATCTTCGGGCGTACAGTTTTTCACTGCCACTATAAATACCCCTGCCTCTTCCTCACTTCATTTTTACTCCGCTCGATCTCACTCCGGCTCGAGATTTCCAAACCCTAGCACCGCCGCTACTTCATCATCGCCGGTGAGGAAGAGCTTCACTGCCTCGACCTCATCGCCGTCGTACTCGTGCCGGTTGCGGATTTCTTCACTCTGCCGCCGCCGTAGCTGTCTTCCTCTGCCAAGTTAGGGCGTGGAAGATCTGAACGAACGAACTTCACTTCAACACTTCCCAGTTCGTCGTGTTCTTCATCAAGGGGTAATTAAAAGTTACTTTTACTACCCGCTTTGATTCATGCATTTTTCTTGAAAATCTTCAAAGGTGTTTATTCTTCAAATCTTCACACACTAAACACCTCACATGTTATAGGTTCTTGATTCATTTCTCTAAGCAATGATTTTCTTGAAGATTCCTCAGTTGTGTGGATTTTCAAATCTGTACAACTCTGGAACCTAAGATAAAGAACGCTTAGTGAAATTCTTCAAGACTCATCTGGTCGAATTCCTCAAACCTATTCTTTTTGAAAATCTTCTGAGAACGCATATGACCTCTCCAAATTCCTCGCAACTATACTCTGTTCACAGGTACACATGTCCGCTGCTGAATCACTAGGTTCTCATCAACTTAACTCATTTGCAGCGTTCCTCGAAGAAAAGTTGCATACCTCTTCAGAAACTTCAGTTGCTCATATTCCTCAGCTGAAGAAAATGGGCGATGGTAAGAAGCCACAGAAGGGAGGAAAGAGGCATGAGGTCAATACTGCGTTTGAAATCCCTGAGGACATTTATGCTGGATACTGCACTCCCGATGAGGCCAAGTTTGGCAAGGAGGACAAGAATCAGCGCAAGGTGCACATACAACGGATTGAGAGGAGATGGGCACGAGAATGGAGGGAGTACATGTATGTTACTCCCAAGTACATGAATAAATTCGCGCTCAACCTTCCATGCTCAAGACCTCCATTGGCACCTGGCCAACTGGCAGATCCCACCGGCCTCAAGCACGGTGAGGACTATGCTGATGAATGGGCAAGGCGCCAGGCCAAACTGACCAAACAAGCAAAGAAAGCAGTGAGCAAATTCAATGATGATTCTGCTGCTGCTGCTACCGCTGCTGAGGCCTCTGGTAGTAAGCCCAGGAAGGCGATGCCTAAGAAGCCTGCCCACAAGTCAAGTGCTTCTCCTTCAATGCCCTCACGGCCAAGCTCCTTAGCAATGCCCTGAAGGCCAGTATCTTCAAAGCCCTCACGGCAAATTCCTCAATATGCTCCTCCTCATCCAAAGTCCTCAGTTCCTCCGACAAAGTCTTCAGCTGCTCTGACCAAATCCTCTATTGCCTCAGGAGCATCTGCTAGCTCCACTGCTGCACCAAGTTCCTTAGCCGGTCCATCTCTGCTGAAGAAAAAGGCCACTGCTAGACGAGGCCTTCACCCAAGTCCTCACAAGAAGCAGCTTGCCTTCCAAATCCCCTCTGATGGTGATGAGGCAGATGATGAAGAACTTGCCGAAATCATCAGGGACAGGCAAGCCAGGGCCGCTAGAGCCAAAGGCAGCAATGTGCCACTACTTCTGGATCCCAAGTTGATCCTCCATTTCATTGATTTATGGCACAAGGACCCTACTACACCTTTGCCGGAGATGAATCTCACTCCTGGTCAAAGTTATGTTCTAACTCACTTCATTGAGGAAGAGAAGTGGAAATATGAACAAGGCCAAAAACTGAAGAAAGCGCAGTACAAGAAACAGCGCTACCTCAAGGACAATGTCCTCACTCTTACCCCTGAACAACTCATTGCTTTACAAGATGAAATCAAGCAACAGAGTGATGATTTCAATCGGTACTATGCTGATTGGAAGGGAGCAAAGGTTCGGTTTGTCAATTTAACAAAGACATTTACTTCAACTACCACTGCTCCGGTGCATGTTCAAATTCCTCAGGCTGAAGCATCTGCTCGGCCCACTGAAGAACATGCCATCGCCGCTGATGTCAGTCAGGCTGCTGAAGAAAATGAGAGTACCAGGGATGATGACTCCATTCCAGCCTCTGAAGAAATTGCCAGGGCATCCACTACTGGTGCACCTGAACAACATGAAGAAGTTAGGGCAACTACAATAGTTGCGCTTGAAGAAAATGAACCAAAGTCCTCTGCATCTCCTACGCCAACACCAGCTCCGATCCTTCCATCTGCATTAGATGTGAAGAAGACCAAGGCTGCAGAGCGTGCAGCTATGAAAAAGAGGAAGGCATTAGCTTCATCAGATTCTTCAGCTCCGAAGAAACTGAAGCCTTTGACAGGTTCAGCTGAAAATCCTATTGATGCCATTCCTGTCTCTTTCATGCCATCAAAGGACCTAGTTCCGTTTGGTGAAGAATATGTGATTCCCAAGGAATCCAGTGAAGAAACTCCTTTTGCTGCTTCGATAAAGCAGTTGGATGAAGAAATTGAAGTGGATAGAATCCCTTCAACCCCAGTCATCTCCTCACCTATGCCTCAGTTCACTGTTGAAGAGGCAGGTGTTGAAGAAATGGAAGATGAGGATGTGGACATCGGCTGTACCACACCCGTACTGAATGATGACTTTTGGGAAAGTCAGCACCCCAACTCTCCGTTGTTCACTCCTCTCCAAATAGTTCCTCAGTCCCCAACTGCTATTGAAATGCAGATGGGATCTGATGAACCTCGTGCAACCCCGTCCGTCCATGAAGAAATTCCAGCCACTAGTGTTGAAGAAAATGTGAATGAAGACTTGATGACCCAGGCTGCAGCTGTAGAAGAGCCTAAAATTCCTCGGCATGAGGAACCTGAGATTGCGATTCGTGAGGTGGTAATGCAGATCACTGACACCCCTCAACCCAAGCCAAAGGATCCCTTCTTGAAGAAGCCAAAATTCAAGGCTGATGATTTCTTCAGCGAGCGTGTATTCTTCACTGAATTCAACCCATATGACAATGCTCGTCTTAGAAGGAAGCGTTTCTAGACTGCCAGCCAGGCCAACTTCTATTCCTCAGTTCTCTTTGACAAGGACAAAGTCTTCGACCATGAGCACATTCCTCACATGGACATGGAATCTATGCCTTGCTTCACGCTGGTCCTCAGTATGCTTCACGATGCAGGTCTGCTTAACTTTTGCACTGACATCGTTGACTGGAATGAAGAGCTAATTCTTCAATTCTATGCGATGCTGCATATCACTGGTGAAGCACATGACATCAACTCCTGGGTGTTGGACTGGATGACCGAAAACACTCATTACAAGGCACCAGCCTCTGAATTGCTTCGTGCCTTACCAATCAGTCCTCCACCAGAAGGTGCTCATTGTCTGTATGATGAGCCTGAACTCACTGACCACTATATGCAAGTGCTCATGAAGCCGTGAAGCCTGGACAAGTCCAAAGGACCAAATTCCTAGTGAAGGATTTACTATATGTACCCAGGACCATCTATCACATTCTGACAAAGACTATCAGTCCAATCAAAGGTCATGACTCCTCTGATGAAGAAATTGTGGGGATGATCAAGAATATGCTCTTCAACATCATGCATGGTATCCCTATCAATTACCATGATTTCTTCATGAGGACTCTCGCAAATGTTGCACTCTCACCGTTTGAGCTGAAGCCTTATGCTCCATGGATCATGAGATTCCTCAGATCAAGGTCTTCACTCAACTACAAGGCTGACACTCTTAACCATGGCAGCTACTTGCCCCCGATTGAAGTCCTCAAACGGACATATTCCTCAACTAAAGGAAAGGGTAAGGCACCTGCTATTATCGATGAAGGCACTCATCCATTGGATGGTCAGTTCCGCAAAGCTGCATCTTACTCCACCAATGATGACTCTGCCACACATGATTCTGCTGCCAATGCTCCCAAGTCAAGTCCTCAAGCTACTGCTCCTCGTGTGATGACTGACCGTGAGTTGCTTCTAAGTCTTCACCAGAAGGTCGATCGGAACCACAAATGGGTTAAGCGTCAGTTTGGCTCTATTATTCACAACATGACTTCTACACATAATGCAGTGAAGAAAAACCATTACTACCTCCATGAAGTTTTCGACAGCACCTGGGCTATTCTGTAACATCTGTATGGTGAAGAAGATCTGAAGCAAATGGGCTTCAAAGAAGACTTTGACTGGTCTGCTCCTCCGCCGAAGAAGCTCAAGAAGGTCAATGTTCCTCCTTTGGTCGCAAGTTCATATTCCTCATCCCGCGACACGGACGAGTAGGAACACTTGGACGACACTGCAGCAGGCCCTACATCGACTCAAGACCCCAATAACGCTAGCGCTCCTCCATCTTCATGATATTATTCAGGGGCGTTAGTCCTCATTTTCAACCCTTTTGGTCATTCAATGACAAAGGGGGAGAAATTTGAGTTAGTCTTCAAGCGGGTCTATTCTATATGGGCGTTTTTTTTGCTAAGTTACAACTCTCGTTCTTCTGATGACTTTGCTGGATCGAGTTGTAATCTTAAACTCTATGGTGGTCTGATACTTTTGTTGTGTTCTTATGCATGCTTATTCCTCATTAATGTTAATGCACGCATGCTAAATTACATCAGTCACCATATTTCATCATGCGTTTCAAATTCTTCATGTTATATGTCAAATGCGTGTATGAATTACAAGATATAGGGGGAGATCTCCATGATTATACTCTTCAAGTGTGCATTGCTTCAAAAGAAAATTCCTCACTACGCACATCTTCACGGGGAGTTCTTCTATATCTTGCAATCAAATTCCTCAATATCAGTATTTACACTTCATATGATTATCCCCATTGAAAACTTAACCTATATTGTCATCAATCACCAAAAAGGGGGAGATTGTAAGTGCATCTAGTGCCCCTTAGTGATTTTGGTGTATTGAAGACTTATAGTTAAGAGACTGATGCGTTTGTGAGTGTACACAGGTCTATAAGTCTATGAGGAGTTTGATATTTACAGAGAAAGTCGATCCCTAAAAATGAAGTTCTTCGACTGAAGACTTTGGATTTCTGAAGACTTTCTGAAGACTTTGAAAGTGAAGAAATTGGTGTGACCTTGAAGACTTGGTAATCATTCAAGGAACATGAAGCGTGAAGACTCTTGTTTTTACTATTTCATTTTCTCTTTCTTGAGTCATAGGAAACACCGTACTATTAAATGGGGTCAAGGAAATACTAAGGAAAAATTTTCATGTGATGCTCAACTCAAAATCCTACACCTACCAATCCTTTCGAGTGAAGCCATTGGAAATCTCGCACAGTTCGGTCATATTCTTTAGTGACAGAGACGAAGTTCTTCTGGTCTCTGAGGAATTTGTTCTGACTGAGGAGTTAGGAATTCGCCAGTGTGGATTGCCTACAAAGTGAGGAACATGATAGCCCTGAGGTATTTGAGAGTCAAATATTCCGACCGTTGGTGTGCCACGCGTCAGCTGTCCCAAAATATCTACCCACCTAACGGTCATATCATTGAAGGGCATTTATGTCTTATCATGTCGGGTTGCTCCCTAGGCTATAAATAGCCGCCCCCTACAACCACTAGTTGGTTGGCTGCTCCGAGAGAAACTAACACTTGTCATTTGAGAGCAACCCATCCTCCGAGGACTTTGAGTGAAAATCATCAAGTGAGGAAATCCCAAACCCAAACCTATAAACCCCAAAGTGATTGAGCATCACTGAAGAGATTGATCCTACATGGATCCGACGCTTGTTTCCTCTGAAGATGGTGCTTCTTCCAGACGGTTAGGTGTCAAGGTCTAGAGCATCCAAGAGGAATTGTGGATCGCCGGGTGACCGAGTTTGTGAAGGTTCAGATGTCACCTGAAGACTTACCACGAGTGATTGGGCGAGGTCTGTGTGACTTTAGATCAAGGAAAATAAGGTGAGGACTGTGTGTCCGGGACTGGGTGTCCTCGAGTTTAAATACCCAGCCGCTCCAACCAGATGTACAACAGAGACAGTAGTTGGAACTGGTCTACCAAATCATTGTCTTCACCAAGCCTACTGGTTCTATTTCTTCAACTCTTTCATTTCCTCATCTCTGTTGTTGTGTGCTTGTTCATATCTGTTTGAAGACTTTTGGCTGAAAACTTTCTCAATTTCCTCAGTTCAATTTCTTCAGTCTGTCCGTCTTCATCTTGTGTTATCCTGTGTTTACGCTTTCTGTACTTTGTGCTTGTCTTTGTTTCATCATGATGACTATGCGTGTGTTCTACTATGTTTACTTTTGAGTACTTATTCCACTACAAGTAGTTCTTCATTTAGGAATTTCCTCACCAGCAAATTTCTCAGTGAAGAATTCATAAAAATCGCCTATTCACCCCCCCTCTAGTCGATATAATGCAGTTTCATCAAGAACTTGCTCAAATCACGAATTCCTTTTGCGAGAAGAAGGGGAAGGAGTGGATCTATCACTTGATTGGAGAACTTCTCTGAAATGTTCCCAAATCCCTTGGGGATCTATGATTTGGTGTAGGTAATCAAGAGAGGGAGTGAGATGTGTTCTTAGAAAGCTCAAAGTGAATGGTCAGACTTATCCCATGGGAAGGAGGAGGCTATATATAGTGATAGTGTAAAACAGACCGTTGAGCCACACAGTGTGCTCGAGCTGTCGGATGTCCGGTGAGTACCGGACGACCGGTGACTCAGATTGGACCGGACGTCCGGCCGGGCCACCGGTCGTCCGGTTGCCGGACATCCGGTGAGGTCGGAAATCCGTTAATAAACGTTTTGTTGGGTCAGTATCGGACATCTGGAGAGAAACGGCCGTCCAGTGACCGGTCGTTCGTTGAGACCGGACTTCCGCTAATTTGTATTCTATGAAGATGCACCGGACACCCGGGGAGAGCTGGATGCCCGGTCGGCTGTGAGAGGTCGGACGTCCGTAGACCTTCGGACATCTGGTGATAGCTGAAGGTAGAGGAAGAATTAGAGATGAAACAGAGATGTTGAGAGAGGATATTTTGTGGGTTTTGAGCAAGTTCTTTCACGAAGTCCGACGATCCCCTCTTAATAGTGCGGGATCCCCTATATTCTTTTTAATATGTTCCTAGAGAAAACTAAGTTGAAATCTGATAGTAGCAATGATGCAGACTGGGTCCGTGATTTGAGGATTATCCTAATTGTTGCACAGAAGAATTATGTCCTTGATGCACCGCTAGGTGACAGACCAATTGCAGGAGCAGATGCAGACGTTATGAACGTTCGGCAAGCTCGATATGATGACTACTTGATAGTTTAGTGCGCCATGCTTTACGACTTAGAATCGGGGCTTCAAAGACATTTTGAACGCCATGGAGCATATGAGATGTTCCAAGAGCTGAAATTGGTATTTCAAACTCATGCATGTGTCGAGAGGTATGAGACCTCTAGCAAGTACTTTGCCTACACGATGGAGGAGAATAGATCAGCTAGTGAGCATGTGCTCAGAATGTCTGG
Source organism: Triticum dicoccoides (assembly GCF_002162155.2). Taxonomy (NCBI): domain Eukaryota; kingdom Viridiplantae; phylum Streptophyta; class Magnoliopsida; order Poales; family Poaceae; genus Triticum; species Triticum dicoccoides. The sequence goes on from NC_041389.1 coordinate 634,170,074, forward strand.
GCACTTCAATCGCTTGATTCAGGTAGGAGTTAATCTTCCAGATAAGGTAGTGATTTCCAGAGTTCTCTAGTCACTATAACCAAGCTACTAGAACTTCGTGATGAACTATAATATGCAAGGGATGACGAAAATGATTCCTGAGCTTTTTGTGATGCTGAAATCTATGAAGGTAGAATTCAAAAAGAGCATCAAATGTTGATGGTTAACAAGACCACTAGTTTCAAGAAAAAGGGCAAGGGAAAGAAAGGGAACTTCTAGAAGAATGGCAAGAAAGTTCTCACTCCCGTGAAGAAGCCCAAAGCTGGACCTAAGCCTGAAACTGAGTGCTTCTATTACAAAGGAAATGGTCACTGGATGCAGAACTACCCCAAATATTTGGCGGATAAGAAGGATGGCAAAGTGAACAAAGATATATTTGATATACATGTTATTGATGTGTACCTTACTAGTGCTCGTAGTAGCCCCTGGGTATTTGATACCTGTTCGGTTGCTAAGATTAGTAACTCGAAACAGGAGTTGCAGAATAAATGGAGACTAGTTGAGGGTGAAGTGATGATGTTTGTTGGAAGTGGTTTCAAGATTGATATGACCATCATCGCACACTCCCTATACTTTTGGGATTAGTGTTGAACCTAAATAAATGTTATTTGGTGTTTGCGTTGAGGATGAACAAGATAGGATCGTGTTTATTGCAATACGATTATTCATTTAAGACAGAGAATAATTGTTATTCTGTTTACATGAATAAAACCTTCTATGGTCATACACAAAATGTTAATGATTTATTGAATCTCGATCGTAGTGATACACATATTCATAATATTGATGCCAAAAGATGCAAAGTTGATAATGATAGTGCAACATACTTGTGGCACTGTGATACGTATCCAACGTATCTATAATTTTTTATTGTTCCATGTTGTTACATTATCATTCTTGGATGTTTTACAATCATTTTATAGTCATTTTATATCATTTTTTGGTACTAACCTATTGACATAGTGCCCAGTGCCAGTTGTTGTTTTCTGCATGTTTTTTACATCGCATGAAATCAATATCAAACGAAGTCCAAACACCGCGAAACTCCTTGGAGAATTTTTATGGACCAGAACACCCAGGATGGGCCAGAGCAACACATGGGGGTGCCCCCGGGGGGCACAACCCACCAGGGTGCGCTTGGGCCCCCGGGCATGCCCAGGTGGGTTGTGCCCACCTCGGTGGCCTCCCGCATCCCTTCTTCGCCCTATAAAATCCCAAATATTCCAAAACCCTTCAGGGTAACCCTAGATCAGAAGTTCCGCCGCCACAAGGCCTCTGTATCCACGAGATCCAATCTAGACCCCGTTCTGGCACCCTATCGGAGGGGGGAATCATCACTGGTGGCCATCTTCATCATCCCGGCGGCCACCATGATGAGGCGGGAGTAGTCCACCCTCGGGGCTGAGGGTTTGTACCAGTAGCTATGTGTTTAATCTCTCTCTCTCTCTCGTGTTATTGAGATGTCACGATCTTGATGTATCACAGGCTTTGTTAATATAGTCGGATCATATGGTGTTTTCCCCTCTCTATCTTGTTGTGATGAATTGAGTTTTCCCTTTGAGATTTCATTGTTATCGGATTGAATACTTTTATGGATTTGAGAACACTTGATATATTTCTTGCAATTGAATACTCGTGGTGACAATGGGGTGTCGTATTGATTCACTTGATATATGTTTTGGCACTCAACTCGCGGATTCCCGAGGTGACATTGGGGTAATCTATGTGTTGGGGTTGATGCACGTTCTTGTCTTTGTTTATCCAGTAGAAATCTTGGGGCACTCTTTGAAGTTCTTTGTGTTGGATTGAGTATTATGAATATGAATTTGCTTTGGTGTTATTTTAGTACAAACTCCAGGATAGATCGAACGTAAAGATTAGCTTTGTGTTATTTTAGTACTAACTCTTCAATAGATCGAATGGAAAGAATAGCTTTGAGGTGGTTTCGTACCCTACAAACAATTTATTCTTATGTTCTCCGCTAGATAGGATCTTTGGAGTGATTCTTCATCGCACTTTGAGGGATGGTTATATGATCCAACTATGTTAGCATTGTTGAGAGATCGCACTAGTGAAAGTATGCATCCTAGGCCTCATTTTCAAACATTCCAATACCGTTTGTGTGCCCGTTTACTATTTGCTACCTTGTTGTTTTTATTTATCCAGATTATAAAAATATATTTCTACCATCCATATTACACTTTTATCAACATCTCTTCGCCGAACTAGTGCACCTATACAATTTGCCATTGTATTGGGTGGGGACATGAGATTTCTTGTATTTGGTTGCAGGGTCGTTTGAGAGAGACAATCTTAATCCTATACCTCTCACAGATTGATAAACCTTAGGTCATCCACTTGAGGGAAAATTGCTACTGTCCTACAAAACTGTACGCTTGGAGGCCCAACACGTGTCTACAAGAATAAAGTTGTGTAGTAGACATCACACTGCCATTTAGGTCATATTGATGTAAAGCGCATGAAGAAACTCCATGTTGATGGGCTTTTGGAATCACTTGATTATGAATCATTTGATACTTGCGAACCATGCCTCATGGGCGAGATGACTAAAACTCCGTTCTCTAAAACAATAGAGCGAGCCAATGACTTATTAGAAATAAAACATACCGATGTATGCGGTCCAATGAGTGTTGAGCCTCGCGGTGGGTATCGTTATTTTCTGGCCTTCACAGATGATTTGAGCAGATATGGGTATATCTACTTAATGAAACACAAGTCTGAAACATTTGAAAAGTTGAAAGAATTTCAGAGTGAAGTGGAGAATCATCGTACCAAGAAAATAAAGTTTCTACGATATGATCGTGGAGGCAAATATTTGAGTTACGAGTTTGGCCTTCATTTAAAACAATGTGGAATAGTTTCACAACTCACGCCACCTGGAACACCACAGCGTAATGGTGTGTCTGAACATCGTTACCATACTTTATTAGATATGGTGCAATCTATGATGTCTCTTACCGATTTACCACTATCGTTTTGGGGTTATGCATTAGAGACAGCTGCATTCACGTTAAATAGGGCACTGTATAAATCCATTGAGACGACACTGCATGAACTGTGGTTTGGCAATAAACCTAAGTTGTCGTTTCTTAAAGTTTGGGGTTGAGACACTTATGTCAAAAGGCTTCAGCCTGATAAGCTCAAACCCAAATCGGAGAAGTGCGTCTTCATAGGATACCCTAAGGAAACAATTGGGTACACCTTCTAGCACAGATCGAAAGGCAAGATCTTTGTCTCCAAGAATGGAACCTTTCTAGAGAAGGGTTTTCTCTCGAAAAAAGTGAGTGGGAGGAAAGTAGAACTTGATGAGGTAATTGTACCTTCTCTCAATTTGGAAAGTAGCCCATCTGAGAAATTCGTTTCCGTGATGCCTACACCAACTAGAGAGGAAGCTAATGATGATGATCATGAAACTTCAGATCAAGTTACTACCGAACCTCGTAGGTCAACTAGAACACGATTGACACCAGAGTGGTATGGTAATCCTGTTCTAGAAGTCATGTTACTAGACCATGGCGCACCTACGAACTATGAAGAAGCTATGATGACCCCAGATTCTGATAAATGGCTTGAGGCCATGAAATCTGAGATAGGATCCATGTATGAGAACAAAGTATGGACTTTGGTGGATTTGCCCGATCGACGACCCATATAGAATAAATGGATCTTCACGAAGAAGACCGACGCTGATGGTAATGTTACTATCTACAAAGCTCGACTTGTCACAAAAAAAATTCGACAAGTTCAAGGGGTTGACTATGATGAGACTTTCTCAACCGCAGCGATGCTTAAGTTCGTCCGAATCATGTTAGCAATTGCTACATTTTATGAAATCTGGCAAATGGATGTCAAAACTGCATTGCTTAAATGGATATTTCTTAAAGAAGAGTTGTATATGATGCAACCAAAAGGTTTTGTCAATCCTAAAGGTGCTAACAAAGTGTGCAAGCTCCAGCGATCCATCTATGGACTGGTGCAAGCATCTTAGAGTTGGAATATACGCTTTGATGAGGTGATCAAAGCATATGGTTTTGTACACACTTACGGTGAAGTCTGTATTTACGAGAAAGTGAGTGGGAGCTCTGTAGCATTTCTAATATCATATGTGGATGGTATATTGTTTATTGGAAATGATATAGAATTTCAGGATAGCATAAAAGGATACTTGAATAAGTATTTTTCAATAAAAGACCTCGGTAAAGCTACTTATGTATGGGACATCAAGATCTATAGAGATAGATCGAGACGCTTAATAGGATTTTCACAAAGCACACACCTGGACAAGGTTTTGAAGGAGTTCAAAATGGATGAGTCAAACAAGGAGTTCTAGCCTATATTGTAAAGTGTGAAGTTGAGTAAGACTCAAAGCCCGACCACGGCAGAAGATAGAGAAAGAATGAAAGCCATTCCCTATGCCTCAACCATAGGTTCTATAAAGTATGTCATGCTGTGTACCAGACCTGTTATGTGCCTTGCCATGAGTTTTGGCAAGGGGGTACAATAATGATCCAGGAGTAAATCACTGGATAGCGGTCAAAATTATCCTTAGTTACCTAAGAGGACTAAGGAAATGTTTCTCGGATATGGAGGTGATAAAGAGTTGTATCAATGCAAGCTTTGACACTGATCTAAATGACTCTAAGTCTCAATCTAGATACATATTCAACATGGGAGAAATTAGTTAGAGTATCTCCATGCAGAGCATTGTAGACATAGAAATTTGCAAAATACATACGGATCTGAATGTGGCAGACCCGTTGACTAAATTTCTCTCACAAGCAAAACATGATCACACCTTAGTACTCTTTGGGTGTTAATCACATAACGATGTGAACTAGATTATTGACTGTAGTAAACTCATTGGGTGTTGGTCACATGGCGATGTGAACTATGGGTGTTAATCACATAAAGATGTGAACTATTGGTGTTAAATCACATGGCGATGTGAACTATATTATTGAGTCTAGTGCAAGTGGGAGATTGAAGGAAATATGCCCTAGAGGCAATAATAAAGTTGTTTTTTTATATTTCCTTATTTCATGATAAATGTTATTATTTATACTAGAACTGTATTAACCGAAAACTTGATACATGTGTGGATACATAGACAAAACACCGTGTACCTAGTAAGCCTCTACTAGACTAGCTCGTTAATCAAAGATGGTTAAGTTCCCCAACCATAGACACGTGTTGTCATTTGATGAACGGGATCACATCATTAGGAGAATGATGTGATGGACAAGACCCATCCTTTAGCATAGCATATTGATCGTTAAGTTTTATTGCTAATGCTTGCTTCATGTCCAATACATATTCCTCCGACTATGAGATTATGCAAGTCCCGGATACCGTAGGAATGCCTTGTGTGCTATCAAACGGCACAACGTAACTAGGTGATTATAAAGATGTTCTACAGGTATCTCCGAAGGTGTTTGTTGGGTTGGCATGGATTGAGATTACGATTTGTCACTCCGAGTATTAGAGAGGTATCTCTAGGCCCTCTCGGTAATGCACATCATAAGAAGCCTTGCAAGCAAAGTGACTAATGAGTTAGTTGTAGGATGATGCATTACGGAACGAGTAAAGAGACTTGTCGGTAACGAGATTGAACTAGGTATGAAGATACCGACGATCGAATCTCGGGCAAGTAACATATCGATGGACAAAGGGAATAACGTATGTTGTCATAATGGTTCAACCGATAAGGATTTTCATAGAATATGTGGGAGCCAATATGAGCATCCAGCTTCCGCTATTGGTTATTGACCAGAGAAGTGTCTCGGTCATGTCTACATAGTTCTCGAACCCGTAGGGTCGCACGCTTAACATTCGTTGATGCTAGAGTAGTATTGGGATATTTGATGAGTGGTAACCAAATGTTGTTTGGAGTCCCGGATGATATCCCGGATGTCACGAGGAGTCTCGGAATGGTCAAGAGGTAAAGATTTATATATGGGAAGTCATATTTTGGGTTTCGGAAAAAGTTGATGTTTTTTCAGTATTGTACCAGGAAGCTTTCAGAAGATTCCGGAGGATTCTGAATGGGTCCGAAAGTCCACAAGTGGGTTCACCACGACCCAAGGGCTAGCATGGGCTGTGGGGAGGTGCCCTGGCCTTATTGGGCTAGGCGCATGAAGTCCTCAAAAGCCCATGTGGCTAGGGAAGGCACAAAAGGAAGGAGTCCGAGTAGGAATAGGATTGGACTTGGAGTCCAAGTCCTCTCCCCCTTAGCTGCACCCTAGGGCTTGGTGGGGCTTTTTGCCACGCCCCTCCACCTATATATAGAGAGAAGGGGGCACCCCAAGAGGACACACCAAGCCCTTGGCGCCTCTCTCTCCCCCATTACTCCGTAGTTCCACCGCCTCGTTCCGGCGATGCTTCGCGAAGCGCTGTCGGTGCTCCACCACCATCATCACCACCACACCATCGTGATGCCATCTACTTCTCCCTCTTGCTGGATCAAGAAGGAGGGCACATCATCGAGCCGCACGTGTGCTAAACTCAGAGGTGTCGTCCGTTCGGTACTAGATCGGTTGGATTGTGATCGGATCACGAAGAGTACGACTACATCAATGGCGTGATAAAGGCTTCCTCTTTCGGTCTACAAGGGTACGTAGACACACTCTCCCCCTCTCGTTGCTATGCATCTCCTAGGTAGATCTTGGGTGAGCATAGGAATTTTTTTAAATTGCATGCTACGTTCCCCAACATTATCATAGTTCTTGTCGGTTCTTTGATTGTTTGCGGGAACTCGAACCTCATTGTTCAGGTTGATCGTGCCTATGAAAATATTAGTATTAATTGGAGATTGGCTTAGCGATTTCCAAGGCATATCATCGGCTACGGTATAACTTGATCATCAAGGTCAAAATCCACCAAATCGATAGTTATCTCCCCACTCTCATAGAAGGATCGGGCCGCCAGTACATCAATTATGATTAAGAGAGTATTAGAAAGCTCAAGAAATAAGACTACTTGCTCTGTTGAGAACTATGAGAGTGATATGAGAAGAAACTATCTAGAAATCGTTCTGCCTAGCTAAATGCCCTTCATGACATAATTGACAGTCATGCGGCTTCTCTCGCCACCCACTACTGCCAACATTCCAGTGACCTAGATTGTTTAATACTCCATTCGTCCTAAAATAAGTGTCGTTGATTTGGTACAAAGTTTAAATGTTAGGAGGGAGTATTTTTTAGAAAACTTGATTGTTTATTGAAGAACATTGATTCTAAATAATAAAAAACTAGCACCATAAGCTTGGCTAAGTGGCTGACTAGTTTTCCAAAAACAAGCTAGATGCCACAAAAAATGTCCACATGACAATTCCGAGCTGGTCTAAATTGTACAAATACACCCCTATTATGTTTTTCTGATTTTTTTTCCCAAATTGTTTTCTGAATTTTCTAAATAGGATAATTGGTTATACCCTTAGTTGTGTGCCCCCTCGTCAGGATTGCCCCTAGTCTCTCGAAACACGCGGTCTTGCCCAACCCACTTTGGTCGTCTTGTGCTTTTGCCCTTTGATCATTTGACCATCACTTTGAAAACTTCATAACTAATTCATACTAAATCCGAAAAAATGCAAATAAGATACCAAAATGTTTGGAAAAAACATCACCTATATGTCAATGTCATTTGCATTCATGATAAAAGTGTTGGTAAGTGCCCATCCGAGATTTAGCTCTTACGATACCACCATGAAAAGTAAAATAAAAAAAAATTGGTGGCAAAGCATGAAAAATGTTTTAAGTGCTTGCCAAGTTTCATCAGGGAATGACATTTGTGGAAGTCAGGGCAAAAAAAAACAATCAACACTAGAAAATAGATTGTCTTTTTTTGCCATAACTTCCAAGAATGTCATTCCCTGATGAAACTTGGCAATCACTTAAAACATTTGTGATTCTTTGCCACCAACTTTTTTGAAAAAAAATGATTTTTTTTTAGATTTTGTTATTCATGGTGGTATCATAAGAACTAAAACTCAGATGGACACTTGCCAACACTTTTATCATGAATGACATACAGGTGATGTTTTTCCAAACATTTTGGTATCTTATTTACATTTTTCTGATTTAGTATGGATTAGTTATGAAGTTTTCAAAGTGACGGTCAAACGGTCAAAAGGCAAAAGCACAAGACAACTAAAGTGGGTTGGGCAAGACCACGTGTTTTCAGAAACTGGGGGCAATTATGACGAGAGGTACACAAGTAGGGTATAAAAATAAGGGTATGAACCACATACAGATGTATATAAACGCAAAGACTTGTATTTAGAAACGAAGGGAGTAGAAGATACAGTATAACCAAAGCCCAACTGGTCAGGAGATCTAGAATCGTTTATACAAAGGAGGTGGTACAGCATCGCAACTTGCACCGTCTTTCCAGACCATATATATGTAATTTTCTGCATGTCTCTTTCTTGTAGGAGTATATCAGATATTAAAAAACAACAAAACTTGCATCACTCTTTTCAAAGGTATAAACCGGGGATTGTAACACAATTTTTTTAAAGAGATCGGACAGGTAGACCGACATAGACCCACCTGTCACACCTACACCACAAAAAATAGAAGGAAGAACATTTTCTAGTGCCCTGAAACAGGATGAAATCTGCGCCTCTAATTTAAGTTTCAGCATATGCTCCTGTGCGCGAATTGCGACAACCTGTGGCTTGGGGACGTGACACGGTGGATTGCAACGTGATCCATGCTTATCCCTGCACTGCACCATGGATGCGACAAGTTGCATGATGGTGAGCTCAGATTCGCTCTCAAATGCTCCCTTTTGCTGTTGATCGGATACCCTTTGTTGCAGCTCTCATCCAAACTAAAAAGGCAAAGGCCAATCATTTATTTCTGCTGATAAAGACGCAGGCGAATCGACCTGTGTGTTAAGAGCATGATTAGCTGCTTGTTAGTTAAGTCACTTAGGATTTACAGTACTTGCTTATTACTTAAGCAATGTGTGGCTCATTGTTTAAGCGATTGTGCACCCAGGCCCAAATTCACGAGCAAAGAAGATAATGGATTCGTTTATGGATGTGGCTAGGTCTCAGTCAATTGCGATTTAACCAAGTCTCAGTCAAGTAATATAACATGCAAAAGAGAAAAATAAAAAAATAAAAAGAAATTTTTGAATGAATCTTGATGTAAGATCTTGCGAATATAGCATCGACTGAGACTTTATTAAGTCTCAATCAGCAAGACCATTTGTTCATTATCTCTCTTGCCCCTTTTTTGCATCGAATTATCTCTCCTACCCTTCACTTTTTGCCTCTGGTACTTTTTACCCCTATCTTGTTCGGGCATTGAATTATATACACGTACGCTCATGAAAGTTTTTTCACCACGTGTCTTATTCTCATATCAAATGCTATGTTTATGTTTGTAGTGATCCAGTGGAAAACACTCCAGTCAAACTCATGTGTTAAAACCGTCCTTCTCTTCCTCTGTCATTAGGCTGGCTGTAATGGGGCATATCATATACTAATATCATGCATATGATACTAGTATATGATACTAGCTCTTTAATGTATAGTATCATATTTTAGTATCATGTAGTATTTTATTTATTGTCATGCATGACACAAAGTAGCATAACATTTATTATGATACGGTATCATGATATGATATTCTACTATTTCTTTCTTCATTTAATACTATGACACCTCATCAAAATTGTCTAATTGGCATGCATGATACTAACTATGATACTACCATTACAATCAGCCTTATGTCTTCTTAGTTGAACGCGAGGAGATGAAGACGGCAGAGGGCGTCGACGATGCGTATCTGCGCAGGCAATTGACTTTTGCCGTGGCTACCTGCTTCGGCTATTTAAGTATTGTTACAGGTTATTGTTCAGTGCAGAGAGATCGAGGCAGTTGCTGGCTTGTTCAGTTTTTTTTTTTTTTGGAAGGGCTGGCTTGTTCAGTTGTGACACCGCTCCGCCCACAAATTCAGATAAGTTTCACCTCTTCCGTGTTGACCGTCCGGACAGCCAAACCCAGAAAGAAACTCAACGTGCTATCCCCATTCTGATACGAGGCTCGGATACAGTGAATTTGACGTCTCTTATCATCGATGCATATGGTCCGTACAATGGGGATCACACTCTAGCCCAGCGTGCAACGCTTCCGGAAGAGGGCAAGAGGATGATCTGAGGGCAGTGTCATTTTCAGCCATAGAAAATGAGATGAACGATGGCAAAATTGAAGCCAGCCATATAAATGCAGCGGGGTAGGTCCTTCTGAATTGCAACATGACATGTTTCAGTCTGCACAAGAGCACGACATTTCAGAGACTTTTTTCCTCAAAAGAGAAAGCAAAAAACAACTACTCATGATGGAGCTTTTTTTAGAAAAGGAGGAAGACCACCGGCCTCTACATCTGCATGATGCATGCAGTCACTTTATTAATTACTCACACAAGATCTTACAAAGTCATATTTTCTCCGTCCCAAAATTCTTGTCTTAGATTGGAGTACAACAGTAAGACTAAAGCCACTGTCTAGGCAACATGTGTCGCTACTCCTATCCAGTTGATGAAGGGATGCTGATAGTCTGGGTCTAATATCAAACAGACCTTGCAGCCAAACCTAACATCTAAGATCTAAGGTCCCAACCAGAACGTTTGCCGGGTATGGGGCACCCATGATGGAGCTGCTCGTCTCATGGAACAGCGGCGTTGATGCTCTTGCCATACTTCTCTATTCTTCTCAGCCCTTCTTCGGGAGAAGCGGCTTCGCGCAACTGTCTGACAATCACACTGCCCATAATCACAACATTTGCTTCCCAGCCTACGATCTGTACTACAAACAGCAAAGCTGTCAAAGCTTTGCAAAAAAAAAATAGACCTAATATAACACTTGTCAAGAAAGTTTTGCTAGTTACCGAATCGAGTGTTTAGAAAATAGTCAGGGTTACATGTACAACATGATGGTGAACAGAACAGATAAAGTGACCCTTCATGCTGCTTGCAGATTGTAGATATACAATTTTCTCCATTTTAATACTACTTCTCTCTTTTTTTTGGAACCAAAACCATAGAACAATCTTTCTACGGAAATTTCATTAACAAAATAGTGTACAATATATACAAATACAGCCCATAGAAACAATCAACCCACTCCCTCCTTAAATCCTGAGGCTAACATGAATACTACTTCTCTACTCAAATGTGTTAGAATTTCTAGAAAATTTATAAGAAGCCCATCCGAGATGACAAATTATATGGTGTGCCATTGATATGATATACAAACACAATATAGTACTCCCTCTATAAATTAATATAAAAGCGTTTAGATCACTAAAATAATGATCTAAATGCTTTTATATTAGTTTATGGAGGGAGTAGTTAATAAATATTCCATGTTCACCCGTAAATATTAAAATTCCATGTTACTTAAAATGGCACTAAGGGATGAGAGCAAAAGTGCTGTTTGAATTTGGGAACAATCTTCTAGCAAATACTAGGCACTTGACACTCGCAAGGTAAACAAATCCTCCTGAACTTTTTGTGTTTTCTGTCATCCTCTTTGCTGGAGTGATTAGTGTTGTAGTAAGTAGCATCTGCAGCTGACCAGTGCACAACCTGCTTAAAAAAATGAAGGAGAAGAACAACCCTGAGCTTATGTAAATATGGATGCGGAAAGTTTCAATCTGAGCTAAAAAAAGCATTTTTGGTGATAAAAAAAATCAGTCAGTTACTATTTGGTCTTCCATAAGTCTAAATTCTAATGTGATACAACACATTTTTGACTGGATTACATTATTTGCATCCCACAAAAAAATCAGTAATTTTTGGGGAACAAAAATTCAGCTCGATTTACACTGGATAAAATGATACCCCTTGAGTGATGGGCTTTGCAGTTCGTGAACTGAGGGCCCTTCAAGCTCAATAACGTGGTGAGTTATTGTTGTTAACTACAGTTGTTGTTGTTAACTAGAGGTTACTTCACGAATTGATTGACGAAAATTTGGGTTGATAACATAAGAACCAAATTAAAAACACTTGTGACTTATTGTATTTAATTATGTATAATTATAACAATATTTATTGAATATAAGTAAAATAATTGAATGGTGAACATTTTGCCATGCACAATTGAATGTTGTGGTGGGTCTTTTCCCATGCATTATTGCATGGTGTGCCTTATCTCATTCATAATTGTATGGTGATATGACATGCTTGCATGTTGAGACAAATAAATTAGTCGGGATGACTCTCTTAGGTATATATAGGATCAATGGCGGATCCAGGACCCAGGGCGTGAAGAATAAACACTATGTCACTGCAATGTCTTGGGCACTGTAGTGGCATAATAGCATGTAGTGTCATAATAGCAAAGATATCTGAATTTGTGAGGTTACATAAAAAGATAGGGCCGCTATCACCAAGATAAAGCAAATGAAGATAAAGCCTTCCAGGAAGCAGAACATAAGCCACAGGTATGTCCAAGAATGTTGGCATGTCCTAGTGAAACAATCTAAAGATAAGGTACACCATTCAGACGGTAAGATTTTTATGAATTGGAGGTAATTAGTCAAGACGAAAAGGTCAATGCCTTACCATCCAAACTACTAGAACAGTTGGAAAAACTAGGCATGGCAATACATAGAAGAGAAATGGATAGTACATTAGGATACGCTGGACCAATAAAGCAGATCATATGTAGAGAAAGTATTAATGAAGCTACGTCAAGCCCGAGGACCAAGTCGATAGAAGATGGGAAGTACATTAGACTGGTGTAGCTATGTTAAGCAGGAGGGCCAATGCCCCCCCCCCCTAAAAAAATTTAAGTCATATTTCTTTAAGCAAGAAAAGGTTGGTTTCATTTAAGTTTGAGGGTGGAGTTAGATTAGGAAAATAGTCCTGAACACCACCATGCCACCCCCAATCCACCTCGTCCTCGCCCGCTCGGAGAGGGTAAAGGTCGTGACTCGACTAAATGTTGAGTGTTTTTTTGAAAGATCCAACAATTGCTGGCATTTTCATTGATTATAGCAAAAAAGCAGTGGGAAAACAACAATGGTGGTGAAGATCCTAGGATCAGAGCATAGGGTTTGCCACACACGGCAAAACCCTAGATCAAAAAGGGTTTATGTTTCATGGTGGTTTCCCGAAGGGGCTCTCAATGCACGTCGGTCCTATTATCGTGACGCCCCGAGACCGACGATCCAGAAGACTTCCATTTTCTTGTGACCTCCGCGTGTTTTTATTTGTGCTTGCTCTATTTATTTTTGCATTACATCATGTCATCATGCCAGCATGTCATTTAATTTTTAAAACCCATCTAAATAAATTGCATAGATCTTTTGATCTATTTAAATCGAGGGAATTCACATGATGACTTCTCTTTATAACATATCCTCCCAATATTAGGGAGCTATATTAAATATTTCTTTAATTTGGAAATCACCATAACACACTTGCAAATTATCCCAATGCCTTTGTTATCTTAATTCTTGGTCTCCAACCTTACCATATATTCTTTCATCATATTCCGGAGCTCCACCAAAAATCCGAACATTTTTGGACCTTCCCAACCCTCACTTCCTATTCAAATCATTTGAATTTAAATCAAATGAGTTTGGATTTAAATCTTTCAATCATGGCCTTTTCTATTTTCTCGGAACAAGCTCATTTTTATGAGTCCGAGAAAAATACCCTCCTGCTCAAGCTCCACCCCTAACCTCTCTTTCTTTCTTATCTCTGTTTTGTTTTTTTTCTTTTGAGGGAGAGAGAGAGAGAGAGCCCAGCCAGGCCTCTTAGGCCCGACCAACTAAGTCGGCCCAAGGCCCAGCAGCGCCCCTACCTAAACCTAGCCCGACCATCGCTCGATCCCCATCTCTCCCTTCGTTCTCCTCCTGCGCCGCCACACACCCATCGCCCGATCCCCATCTCCCTCTCGTCTCCTCCCTCGTGCTGCCTCCCACAGAGAAAGAGAGAGGAACAGAGCCTCGCGCCCGACCCCCTCGCTCGCCATCGAGCCGCGCTACCACCGGAGCGGCCAACTCCAGCGGCCCATCGCCATCGCGCTCTTTCGCCATCGCCACGGACCACCTTCGTCGCACCCTTCCCTTGCCTCCCTGGGATCTTCACCGCGAGGCCTTATTTGAGCCAAGGTCATTGTCGTAGTACCTTGCTCGTACCCCGTGAGATCCAGCGAGTCCGGCGCCTCCCTAAGCCCGACGGTCGTCCTCATCACCTCCAGCCACCAGGACCCTCCAGCAAGCCGCTACCGCCGTCCAGGACCACCATGGCCGCACTAAGTTGCGCAGGAGCTCAGCGCCAAGCCCCGCCGCGGCAAGCCCTCCAGCGCCAAGTCCCAGCGCCGCTCCATCAGCATCGCGCCCAAGTCCCCCATCGTCGTGCCTTCTTCACCTGCGCTGCTCAAGTTCGAGCAGAGCGCAACCGCTCGCCCGTTGACCGCGCCTCTCTACCTCTCCTGCAGCCCCGAGCTCCTTAACCACAGCCTCCTCTCGCGCCTGTGGATCCCCTCTGCCTCGCCGTTCAGATCTGCACCAAGCTCCAATGACCTCTACACCTGGGCGCTCATCCCCGTCTTCCCGGCATCCTCCGCTCCCCCTAGCTGCCTTTGTCCGCTTCGAGCAGCAGCAGCTCGTCGCTCAGCGCCATGCCACCCGCGCCCTCAAGCTCCTGCGGCAGCCTCACCTTCCTGCGCCACCTTGCCTCGATCATTTGACCCCAAGCCACCACCTTGCATCGCGGTCTTCATCCACCAAGGACGCCAAGACCCTTCCGTGGATGCGACAAGTACCTCTACCGATCACTCAAATGTCTATGAACCGTGTACCACGACGAACATGTACGGCTACACGATGACCCGCCAAGACCCTGAACAACTACCGCCGCCGCCGTGTACCACTACTTCCACGACGTCCGTGAACCACTACTTCCACTACCATCGCCACGTGAACAACTACTTCCCACGATGACCCGTGAACGACTACTTCCTCTACATCGTACCGAACCCGAACCGCTCTGAAAATGCACGCTTCGAAGGTATAACCCCGAGACGACCGCCCGTGAACGAATGCTTGTGTGTTGTATGAGATGCTCGTGTTTGCACCGTGTCCGAGAGAGGTCTTTGCACGTTCCTTGTTTGCCATGCCGCCGTCCCGTGGGAACCCGGAATCTGGGATCACCCCACCATCTTTTGCATGTTTCGCACATCCACATCTTTGTTTGCACCGGTCGCTCAATGAGTTGTTGGATCATCGGAATGTTGCCGGGGCACCATTTCCGTTGTCGTTGCCGTGGCACCCCTTTCATTCCGCCATGGTGACGAAATGCTTCATAACATGCTCATGTCAGCATTTTCATAAAAATTGCATAAAACTTGCATATGTCATCCGCATCATGATATCAACATTTAAAATGTTTAAAAATGTTGTTTGCTTTAAATTGCTAAGTGATATGGGGATTTTCTGAAATTATCTTTTGTTGTTTCCGGCCTCATTTAAACTTGCCTAAATAGCTAGTTTAATTATGTTTCACCTCTTGCCATGTTAACCAACATTTAATCTTGTCTTGTTCATAACCGAGAGAGAACTAAATAATTGATGTGATGTTTCGTTAATATGCAACTCGTAGCATATTGAGCTCCACTTAATTTGTAGTATTGTTTGTTGCACTTTGCCATGCCATGCCTCATTAAACCGGACATGCATCATACTTGATTGTGCATCATGCCATGATTATGCTTGTGTGTTTACCATGTTGTTTGCTTCTTTACGGTTTGCTTCTCTCGTTAGCTTCGGTTTCGTTCCGGAGTTGTGAGGATTCGTTCGACTATGTCTGTTTGTCTTCTTCATGGACTCGTTCTTCTTCCTTGCGGGATTTCAGGCAAGATGACCATTACCCTCGATATCACTTCTATCTTTGCTTGCTAGTTGCTCCGTTCTATCGCTATGCTGTGCTACCTATCACTTGTTTACCATGCCTCTCATATTGCCATGTCAGCCTCTAACCTTTTCAACCTTCCTAGCAAACCGTTGTTTGGCTATGTTACCGCTTTTGCTCAGCCCCTCTTATAGCGTTGTTAGCTGCAGGTGAAGTTGAAGATTGCTCCATGATGGACAAGATTATGTTGGGATATCACAATATCTCTTATTTAATTAATGCATCTATATACTTGGTAAAGGGTGGAAGACTCGGCCTTATGCCTGGTGTTTTGTTCCACTCTTGCCGCCATAGTTTCTGTCATACCGGTGTTATGTTCCTTGATTTTGCGTTCCTTACGCGGTTGGGTGATTTATGGGACCCCCTTGACAGTTCGCTTTGAATAAAACTCCTCCAGCAAGGCCCAACCTTGGTTTTCACATTTGCCACCTAAGCCCTTTTCCCCTGGGTTCTGCAGACTCAAGGGTCATCTTTATTTTACCCCCCCCCCCGGGCCAGTGCTCCTTCGAGTGTTGGTCCGAACTAGAGCCACTTGCAGCACCACCTCGGGGAAACTTGAGGGCTGGTTTTAGTTGTACGTAGTGTTCATCCGGTGTGCCCTGAGAACGAGATATGTGCAGCTCCTATCGGTATTTGTCGGCACATCGGGCGGCTTTGCTGGTCTTGTTTTACCATTGTCGAAATGTCTTATAAACCGGGATTCCGAGTTTGATCGGCTCTTCCTGGGAGAAGGAATATCCTTCGTTGACCCTGAGAGCTTGTGATGGGCTAAGTTGGGACACCCCTGCAGGGTATTATCTTTCGAAAGCCGTGCCCGCGGTTATGTGGCAGATGGGAATTTGTTAATATCTGGTTGTAGATAACTTGACACTTGACTTAATTAAAACGCATCAACCGCGTGTGTAGCCGTCATGGTCTCTTTTCGGCGGAGTTCGGGAAGTGAACACGGTCTTGGTGTTATGATTGTGCGTAAGCAGTTTCAGGATCACTTCTTGATCACTTCTAGCTTCTCGACCGTTCCGTTGCTTCTCTTCTCGCTCTTATTTGTGTATGTTAGCCACCATATCATGCTTAGTCGGTGCTGCAACCTGACCACTTATCCATTCCTTACCCATAATCTTAATTAGTCTTGATCTCGCGGGTTTTGAGATTGCTGAGTCCTCGTGACTCACCAGATACTATCACAACAGTTGCAGGTGCCGATGATACCAGTGCAGGTGTTGCAACCAAGCTCAGATGGGAGCTCAACGCAGATCTTGGTCGTTGCTATGTTTCGTTTCATGTTGATTAGTAGTGGAGCCCAGTTGGGATGATCAGGGATCTAGCAGTTGGGTTATCTTCTTTTCTTTTGGCTTCGTCCGTAGTCGGACTATGTGTGTACTCTGAATGATGTATGATTTACTTGTTCATTGTGTGAAGTGGCGATTGTAAGCCAACTCTTTATCCCATTCTTGTTCATTACATGGGATTGTGTGAAGATGACCCTTCTTGCGACAAAACAATAATGCGGTTATGCCTCTAAGTCGTGCTTCGACATGTGGGAGATATAGCCGCATCATGGGTGTTACAAGTTGGTAATCAGAGCCATCCCCGACTTAGGAGCCCCCTGCTTGATCGAATCGCTGGCGTTGTTGAGTCTAGAACAAAAATGTTTTGAGTCTTAGGATTATATATATCGGAGAGTTGGATCCTTTTTACTCCTCAGTCCCCTCGTCGCTCTGGTGAGGCCTCCTGACGTAGATGTTTTGTCTTTCCTCGCCTCAAATTTCACTAAAAAAATTTAGGATCACGTGGGTATCTTGGGATCGTTTCGATATTCTTATGACGAGAACATTGTTCTTGGTGCCTCCTGACATTTAGGAGTTGTGGCAGTGTCCCGGGGAGTTGAGCTCCGAGGTGTTGTCGTCATAATTATATCGTTGCAATTCTGGAATACCTGAGTTTTGCCGACATCGAAAATCTCTTTTATGCAGTTGTTGGTGAGATAACCTCGACGCCACCCAGTACTGGGGCGGGAGTTCGAGAGTATTGCCATAACTCGTATAACGGATGCTTTTTGAAGGTTGAGGTACACGATTTCCGAAGGTTTCTTGGTTATGTGTTGACGGATGGATACAGCTTGGATGTAGGGATTGTTAGTTTTGGGTGAGATACATATTGCTTCACCTGTATCCCCAACACCAGATTGCATAACCAGAAAGTTTCGGGTGTTTTATAGGTGGGAATTCAAGTAGCTCTAGTTTTTTTCTTTCCGACAGATGCATGATATGAGATTGGGGTTCGACGTCTAGTGGTCCGCCTATCCAGGGTCGTTTTTACAGTGGTCTCATTGTGTCTTAAAGAACCCTTGGCTATGCTGGTTCGGGGACGCTTCGTATGTCATGTGCACTGCCTTGTACATGATGGTGCTATACAATCGAGCCCGTGTGGGCCCCACCATGAAAACTTCGGAAGAAATCTCTATCATATGTTTGTTCCGGCTTATTCTACAAGCCAAATCCTTTGTTTTGTTTTATTTGTGGTATTCGAGTTGCTTCGAAGTCAAATGTTGAATCCATACCTTTCCTAAACGGTGTTCTCATATTGCTATGTGAATACTAATCCTTCTTGATCATTGAGGTTGTCATGTCAACTCTTTTCCAACCGGTGTGCTTCTCTTCAAGTGGATCCGATCATTTTCAACATCCGCAAGATCAATTCTAAGTTTTCTCAACGGTGTTTGTTCCATCTTCCCCAAGTTGCCTTTGTTTTCCGCCCTCCCACCCTTTTCTTCAAGGACTCAGATTTCTTAATCAAGTATCCATTTATTCATGTGAAGTCTCTTCACTCTTTTCAACCAATGTTCTTATCCGATGATTCTCACGACGATACTAACGGAGCATCAAGTTCATTACTCTTCATCTATTTTCTTCTCCGGTGGATTAATTTCAAGTTTTGGTGTTGATCATGTCTCTTCCTTTTGTTTCACATATCTTCCCATGTGAATTGCTTATCCAAGGCTCTCTTATTTATTCACCTTGCCCAGTTCTTATCCGGAGTGTTGAAGATATCTTGGAAGATTCATGTTTCCATTCTCAATCCGTTCAAGTTATTTTGAGGTTGTTATCTCATTCAAGCCATTTAATTCAACCGGTGCAATCCCCCCTTTCAATCAATCGTTCAACGGTGTATCTTTTTGGGCCCTAACCCATAGGTCTTTTCCCAGGATCTTACCTGACTCTTCTAATTATTCCGGAACTATTCCAAATTATTTTCAAGTGTGACGTAAGAATGAATTTCCATTAGTCACATGCCTTCTCCAAGGTCGTTTTCAAATTCTTTTCATTTTTGGCTCAACCTTTTTTTTCTTTTAATCCTTCCGGAGTGTCTCAACAATTCATGGTGGTGTTTCTCCTTGTCTTTCTCTGCATTTGAAGACCGAAGAAGAGTTTCCCTTCAGTCCTTACCCTTTCTTCCAAAGATGCGTAGTTCAAGCTTGCCGCCATCCTCTCATAATTGTTTTTTCGATTGTGAGAGTTCTTTTCACCCATCCAGAGCCATTCAGGAGTATCTTCAGT
This sequence comes from Triticum dicoccoides, assembly GCF_002162155.2. Lineage (NCBI taxonomy): Eukaryota > Viridiplantae > Streptophyta > Magnoliopsida > Poales > Poaceae > Triticum > Triticum dicoccoides. Next base: position 634,189,620 of record NC_041389.1, read on the forward strand.
TTGATTCTCCGGAGCCCATCATCTCAGAATTATTCATTCTTAGCTTTCAGCTCTCATTCTCCAAATCTTACCGGTGAATCATTCAAATATCCTCTAATCAGTTCATGATCTCTTCATTCTCAGGGATCTAAATCCCCTCAAGTATCTTCATTCATTTTCCAAATCTTCCCGGCGAATTGTGCCTTTGCTACTTTCATTTTCAATTCTTACGGTGGTTCTTTCAACATTTCACTTCCTTCGTTATCATATTAATTCATTCGTTGTTTCCAAATCCTACCGGTGGTTCCACCAATACCTTCTCAAGTTGGCGCTATATCTCTCTTCAATCCTTTATAGGAGAATAAGTAGTATGCCAAATCCGTTGCTTGTCATCAATTTAAATTGGTGAAGGATACGCATAACATAATTCTTATTCTTGTTTCATCCAAGTGATTAATTCCTTCTTCCGGAGTCTGTTCATCAGGAAGTAATTCTCGGTTCCAAGTTATTCATCTTTCTGGTCCAGAGTTCAAAGTTTACTCATTTCGTAGCTCCATCTAAATCATCGCAAGGCCTCACCTTGTGTTTTCAACTTCTCTTTCTTTTTATCATCCTTTTATTACCGGAGTTCTTCATGGAGGCTCTACATGGTGGTTCATCAAGGATCCCTTTCATTCTACAATTGTTCGTCAAGATTTCTCACGGAGTTAAGATCCGCCAAGCTATACTCTAAAAATAAACATGGTGCTCAACACATGTTTTGTTTTGAGGAGTTCAAGCATTCTTCATCTTGCATTCCAAAGTACAATTCTTTCTACCTTATCTTTTGAGGTGGTGTTATATCATTCTTGACAATTTCCATTCATGTTTCGTGATTCACATGTTGTCAAGAATGAGGTATTTTAAATCCATCAATCTCTTCATTGGAGTTATCTTGGTATAGATTTCACCTAAAGCCTTCCATTGGGGATGTTTCTATTTGTAGTGCTTATCAATGATCCAAGCTTTCTCCATATCCTTCTCGGTGAAAGAGGTTTTTCATCTCTTCGTTGATCTCAAGCAAGCAATTGTTTCCGTTAGTGGCCGGTTGTCACCTCATATTTTTGAGATGTTTTCCATAAGCCCACAACAAGCTTGTGCTTTTCGTTGTTGATTTTCCAACAACTCCGTTAAATCCTACTTAGCAAGGATGCTTTCAAGTTCATTTGTGGAAAAAGTTGTCATTTTCTTCTCCGTCCCTTTATCCCAACAATCTAGCTTCTATTCTTTCGTTCCGGAGGCATTGTGATGTTGCTCTCTTCACCCATCACCTCGTTTTGTCAAGATCACGTTATTTTCTTGCTTATCCATTTAACCGGAGTGTTGTGTCTATCATTCCTCTTTTAATCGGAGCCTCATCCAAGTGCTTTCATTTTGCCAAGTTCATATTCTATCCCTTCCATTTTCAACCGGAGTGTTGCCCGAATTCTTCCTCTCTCATCTCGTTTTAACAGGAGTGGTTTCGAATTCTATCTTGTCCATTAAACTCTTGATTCATGTCTTTGCAACCTTCAAGTTCTTGTAATGTTCCTTGTTCCTCTTTTCTAACGGATTGTTTGCAATCTCGTTCATCTCCTTTGTATTCTTTCTTTCAATTTGTTCAACCTCTCGAGGTTCGTGGTTTCACTCATTTGTCGAAGAAGCAACTTAGTTTTACCTCTTCTCTTCCTTTTCCGTTTCTCTCCGGTGCCATCCTAGATCTCGGGACGAGATCCTCTTGTAGTGGTGGAGTGTTGTGACGCCCCGAGACCGACGATCCAGAAGACTTCCATTTTCTTGTGACCTCCGTGTGTTTTTATTTGTGCTTGCTCTATTTATTTTTGCATTGCATCATGTCATCATGCCAGCATGTCATTTAATTTTTAAAACTCATCTAAATAAATTGCATAGATCTTTTGATCTATTTAAATTGAGGGAATTCACATGATGACTTCTCTTTATAACATATCCTCCCAATATTAGGGAGCTATATTAAATATTTCTTTAATTTGGAAATCACCATAACACACTTGCAAATTATCCCAATGCCTTTGTTATCTTAATTCTTGGTCTCCAACCTTACCATATATTCTTTCATCATATTCCGGAGCTCCACCAAAAATCAGAACATTTTTGGACCTTCCCAAGCCTCACTTCCTATTCAAATCATTTGAATTTAAATCAAATGAGTTTGGATTTAAATCTTTCAATCATGGCCTTTTCTATTTTCTCGGAACAAGCTCATTTTTATGAGTCCGAGAAAAATACCCTCCTGCTCAAGCTCCACCCCTAACCTCTATTTTTTCTTTCTTATCTCTGTTTTCTTTTTTTCTTTTGAGGGAGAGAGAGAGAGAGCCCAGCCAGGCCTCTTAGGCCCGACCAACTAAGCCGGCCCAAGGCCCAGCCGCGCCCCTACCTAACCCTAGCCCGACCATCGCTCGATCCCCATCTCTCCCTTCGTTCTCCTCCTACGCTGCCACACACCCATCGCCCGATCCCCATCTCCCTCTCGTCTCCTCCCTCGCGCTGCCTCCCACAGAGAAAGAGAGAGGAACAGAGCCTCGCGCCCGACCCCCTCGCTCGCCATCGAGCCACGCTACCACCGGAGCGGCCAACTCCAGCGGCCCATCGCTATCGCGCTCTTTCGTCACCACCACGGACCACCTTTATCGCACCCTTCCCTTGCCTCCCTAGGGTCTTCACCGCGAGGCCTTCTTCGAGCCAAGGTCGTTGCCGTAGCACCTTGCTCGTACCCCGCGAGATCCAGCGAGTCCGGCGCCTCCCTAAGCCCGACGGCCGTCCTCGTCACCTCTGGCCACCAAGACCCTCCAGCAAGCCGCTGCCGCCGTCCAGCACCACCATGGCCTCACCAAGTTGCGCAGGAGCTCAGCGCCAAGTCCCGCCGCGGCAAGCCCTCCAGCGCCAAGTCCCAGCACCAAGTCCCAGCGCCGCTCCATCAGCATCGCACCCAAGTCCCCCGCCGCCGTGCCTTCTTCACCTGGGCTGCTCAAGTTCGAGCAGAGCGCATTCGCTCGCCCGTTGACCGCGCCTCTCTACCTCTCCTGCAGCTCCGAGCTCCTTGACCACAGCCTCCTCTCGCGAATGTGGATCCCCTCTGCCTTGCCGTTCAGATCCGCGCCAAGCTCCGATGACCTCTACACCTGGGCGCTCATCCCCGTCTTCCCGGCCTCCTCCGCGCCCCCTAGTTGCCTCTGTCCGCTTCGAGCAGCAGCATCTCGTCGCTCAGCGCCATGCCACCCGTGCCCTCAAGCTCCTCCGGCAGCCTCACCTTCCTGCGCCACCTTGCCTCGATCGTTTGACCCCAAGCCACCACCTCGCATCGCGGTCTTCATCCGCCAAGGATGCCAAGACCCTTCCGTGGATGCGACAAGTACCTCTACCGATCACTCGAACGTCTATGAACCGTGTACCACGACGAACATGTACGGCTACACGACGACCCGCCAAGACCCTGAACAACTACTGCCGCCGCCGTGTACCACTACTTCCACGACGTCCCTGAACCACTACTTTCACTACCGTCGCCACGTGAACAACTACTTCCCACGACGACCCGTGAACGAATACTTCCTCTACATCGTACCGAACCCGAACCGCTCCGAAAATGCATGCTTCGAAGGTATAACCCTGAGACAACCGCCCGTGAACGAATGCTTGTGTGTTGTATGAGATGCTCGTGTTTGCACCGTGTCCGAGAGAGGTCTTTGCACGTTCCTTGTTTGCCATGCCGCCGTCCCGTGGGAACCCGGAATCTGGGATCACCCCACCATCTTTTGCATGTTTCGCACATCCACATCTTTGTTTGCACCGGTCGCTCAATGAGTTGTTGGATCATCGGAATGTTGCCGGGGCACCATTTCCGTTGTCGTTGCCGTGGCACCCCTTTCATTCCGCCATGGTGACGAAATGCTTCATAACATGCTCATGTCAGCATTTTCATAAAAATTGCATAAAACTTGCATATGTCATCCGCATCATGATATCAACATTTAAAATGTTTAAAAATGTTGTTTGCTTTAAATTGCTAAGTGATATGGGGATTTTCCGAAATTATCATTTGTTGTTTCCGGCCTCATTTAAACTTGCCTAAATAGCTAGTTTAATTATGTTTCACCTCTTGCCATGTTAACCAACATTTAATCTTGTCTTGTTCATAACCGAGAGAGAACTAAATAATTGATGTGATGTTTCGTTAATATGCAACTCGTAGCATATTGAGCTCCACTTAATTTGTATTATTGTTTGTTGCACTTTGCCATGCCATGCCTCATTAAACCGGACATGCATCATACTTGATTGTGCATCATGCCATGATTATGCTTGTGTGTTTACCATGTTGTTTGCTTCTTTCCGGTTTGCTTCTCTCGTTAGCTTCGGTTTCGTTCCGGAGTTGTGAGGATTCGTTCGACTACGTCTGTTTGTCTTCTTCATGGACTCGTTCTTCTTCCTTGCGGGATTTCAGGCAAGATGACCATTACCCTCGATATTACTTCTATCTTTGCTTGCTAGTTGCTCTGTTCTATCGCTATGTTGCGCTACCTATCACTTGTTTACCATGCCTCTCATATTGCCATGTCAGCCTCTAACCTTTTCAACCTTCCTAGCAAACCATTGTTTTGCTATGTTACCGTTTTTGCTCAGCCCCTCTTATAGCATTGTTAGCTACAGGTGAAGTTGAAGATTGCTCCATGATGGACAGGATTATGTTGGGATATCACAATATCTCTTATTTAATTAATGCATCTATATACTTGGTAAAGGGTGGAAGACTCGGCCTTATGCCTGGTGTTTTGTTCCACTCTTGCCGCCCTAGTTTCCGTCATACCGGTGTTATGTTCCTTGATTTTGCGTTCCTTACGCGGTTGGGTGATTTATGGGACCCCCTTGACAGTTTGCTTTGAATAAAACTCCTCCAGCAAGGCCCAACCTTGGTTTTAACATTTGCCACCTAAGCCTTTTTCCCTTGGGTTCTGCAGACTCAAGGGTCATCTTTATTTTACCCCCCCCCCTCGGGCCAGTGCTCCTTCGAGTGTTGGTCCGAACTAGAGCCACTTGCAGCGCCACCTCGGGGAAACTTGAGGGCTGGTTTTAGTTGTACGTAGTGTTCAATCGGTGTGCCCTGAGAACGAGATATGTGCAGCTCCTATCGGGATTTGTCGGCACATCGGGCGGCTTTGCTGGTCTTGTTTTACCATTGTCGAAATGTCTTGTAAACCGAGATTCCGAGTTTGATCGGCTCTTCCTGGGAGAAGGAATATCCTTCGTTGACCCTGAGAGCTTGTGATGGGCTAAGTTGGGACACCCCTACAGGGTATTATCTTTCGAAAGCCGTGCCCGCGGTTATGTGGCAGATGGGAATTTGTTAATATCTGGTTGTAGAGAACTTGACACTTGACTTAATTAAAACACATCAACCGCGTGTGTAGCCGTGATGGTCTCTTTTCGGCGGAGTCCGGGAAGTGAACACGGTCTTGGTGTTATGATTGTGCGTAAGCAGTTTCAGGATCACTTCTTGATCACTTCTAGCTTCTCGACCATTCCGTTGCTTCTCTTCTCGCTCTTATTTGCGTATGTTAGCCACCATATCATGCTTAGTCGCTGCTGCAACCTCACCACTTATCCATTCCTTACCCATAAGCTTAAATAGTCTTGATCTCGTGGGTTTTGAGATTGCTGAGTCCTCGTGACTCACCAGATACTATCACAACAGTTGCAGGTGCCGATGATACCAGTGCAGGTGTTGCAACTGATCTCAGATGGGAGCTCAACGCAGATCTTGGTCGTTGCTATGTTTCATTTCATGTTGATCAGTAGTGGAGCCCAGTTGGGACGATCGGGGATCTAGCAGTTGGGTTATCTTCTTTTCTTTTGGCTTCGTTCGTAGTCGGACTATGTGTGTACTCTAAATGATGTATGATTTACTTGTTCATTGTGTGAAGTGGCGATTGTAAGCCAACTCTTTATCCCATTCTTGTTCATTACATGGGATTGTGTGAAGATGACCCTTCTTGCGACAAAACCACAATGCGGTTATGCCTCTAAGTCGTGCTTCGACACGTGGGAGATATAGCTGCATCGTGGGTGTTACAATTATCCTCCAGAGCTCGATGCTGTCCTTGATGCGCCTGATGAAGCTTCTCACGCACGACAGGTGCTGCCGGAAGGTGTAGTGGTTTTGCTCTTGCCAGATTTCCCAGCAAGCCAGCAGTAGGATTGTTCGCGCCCCCTTTCTCCATTGAAGGGCAGTTTGCTCCAAGATGCTCTAGATGATCTTGGCGGGCTTTCTTGGTGCCATCTATCCTTTGGGGAGAGCGCGGAGCAGCCGTGCCATTGCTCGATCTCGGTCCAAACCCTCCCGGACTCCGGGAAGCTCCAGAATAGGTGGTGTGAGGACTCCAGGTTCCTGACGCAGAGTTGACAGAAGTAGGCTATGGTGCAACGACAAACTTCAGCGACGAGGCTGGTTAAATGTTGAGTGTGTCCTGCAACTCTACTTGTGTGGCGCTGAAAGGATCAAAAAGATGTGTCTAGAGGGGGGTGATTAGACCCTCAACAAATAAAGTTGGCAGTTTTTAAGTTATTCAAGTCAAGGAGGTAGAATAGCACAATTTCAAGCAAACACAATACAATTCAAGCAAGCATGCAAAGAGTATATGAGCAGTGGAAAGTAAAGCATGCAACTTGCAAGAAAGTAAAGGGATGGGATTGGAGTGTGCAAACGCAATTGGAGACACAGATGTTTTTGGCGTGGTTCCGATAGGTGGTGCTATCGTACATCCACGTTGGTGGAGACTTCAACCCACGGAGGGTAACGGCTGCATGAGTCCACGGAGGGCTCCACACATGAAGGGTCCACAAAGAAGCAACCTTGTCTATCCCATCATGGCCATCATCCACGAAGGACTTGCCTCACTAGGGTAGACCTTCATGAAGTAGGCGATCTCCTTGCCCTTACAAACTCCTTGGTTCAAGTCCACAATCTTGTCGGAGGCTTCCAAGTGACACCTAACCAATCTAGGAGACACCACTTTCCAAAAGGTAATAGATTGTGTGTTGATGATGAACTCCTTGCTCTTGTGCTCCAAATGATAGTCTCCCCAACACTCAACTCTCTCTCATTGGATTGGATTTGGTGGAAAGATGATTTGAGTGGAAAGCAACTTGGGGAAGGCTAGAGATCAAGATTCATATGGTAGGATTGGAATATCCTGGCCTCAACACATGAGTAGGTGGTTCTCTCTCAGAAAATGAATGATGGAAGTGTAGGCACGTTCTGATGGCTTTCTCCACGAGTGAAGAAAGGGTGGATGGGTATATATAGCCTCCACATAACCGTTACACACAATTTACCAAACTCGGTCGGACCGATTTAGTTCATAATGTGACCGTTAGGCATTTCGGTGGGACCGACATGTCAACTCGGTGGGACCGATTTCATTAGGGTTAGGTCATAACATAATCTCGATGAGACTGATTACACAAACTCGGTGGAACCGACTTTGGTAATAAGTTAACCAGAGAGTTGGTCAGGCAAACACGGTGGGACCGATTCGCTCATCTCAGTGGGACTGAAACTTTAGGAATGGGAAACAGAGAGTTTGCATTGCGAAACCGAAACATTACAAAGGGAAACAGAGAGTTTGGAATCCCATCTTGGTGAGACCGAGATCCCTATCGGTGAGACCAATATGACTAGGGTTTCTCGCAGTGGCTATGTCAAATGAACTCGGTGGCGCCGGATAGATCAAATCGGGGGGGGGCGAGTTTGACTTTTGGTTTGGGACATATGTAGATATGAGAAAGTGGTTGAGGGTTTTTGGAGCATATCACTAAGTATTTTGAGCAAGCAAGCCATTAAGCAACACCTCATCCCCTTTTAATAGTATTGTCTTTCCTATGGACTCAATGTGATCTTGGATCACTAAAAGTAAAATGTGGAGTCCTGAGCTTTGAGCTTTAGCCAATCCTTTGTCCTTAGCATCTTGAAGGGGTTCCACATCCTCTTGTCCATGCCACTCCACTGTTGGACTAATCTGAAATATACTGGATAAAAGTATTAGTCCAACAAGAGATATGTTGACATTAATTACCAAAACCACCCAGGGAGCACTTGTGCTTTCAATCTTCCCCTTTTTGGTAATTGATGACAACATACATCAAAGCTTTAGATAAAGATATAGAGAAAGGCACGTAAAGCTTTGGAAGGACATGTAACATGTATAGGCTCCCCCTACATGTATGCAATCATGTGAGTATGGAACATAAAAGCATGTGAGTGCATAATCATGACAAAGCAAGCAATGATTTACATGTATCTTGGCTATATGCATCAGAGCAAATGGTGTGAATATAAACAATATGTACATCAGCAAGAGATCCTCATGTACATGAGTGTGATGCATATACTTACCTTGTGGTCTTGAGCTAGCTTTGGAAGAGATGAACCTGAGTAAACAAGGTTAGACAACACAAAAACATCTACTAAACAGAGAAGAGCAGCAAACCACAAGAGTACCAAGATTGGGATGACATGTAGAGAGTGAGTACTAGGTACTCTATTTGAGTATATACATGTCCCGAGAGGTAAAGATATGCAATGCATTCTAAGATTTCCTTATATGGGATACTGGGAGAAGATAGGGAATAGAAAGTCAGAGCAAAGCAAACACACAAACAACAAGAACATGTCTTTCCCCTCTAAAGACATGTGACTTCTCTCCTCTTTAAATACCAAGCATCTGGGGTCTCTCTTTGATGCGATTATTTATCTCTCTTTCCCCTTTTGATATGATTAAGCTTTGATGTGAGCTCTCTCTCCCCCTTTGACATCAATTTCCAAGAAGGGTTCTTCTGGAGTGTGAGTCAAAACAAGTTTGATCCTTGAGTCACATAGCAAAGTAGCAGGGAAAGGTGCTGGTAGAGGATAAGAATCATCGAGTGGAGCTGGAACAACATGTGCAGGATGCAAATGACAAATTGTTTTCTTAGTATTGAAATCGGCTACAATGAGTTGTTTTCTTCGGTGGCACTGAAATGTTTCAGTTTGACCGAAAGAGACAAACCGGTGTGTCCGAGTTCATTACAGAGAAAAAGCACTTGTCACCTCAGCTCACTAAGCAAACAAGATCTCACAAGGATTTGCAGGGAATTAACTGAATGATTTGCAATGAATTGGATGCAGGGAAAATGCAGAAAAGAAAAGAAGAGAAAAGAAATCTAGATGAGGTTTTTTTAAAGAAAACTAGCATGCATGAGACAAATGCAAGAGCACAGAGAAACACTAGAGAACTCCATCTAGAATTGGTCGGTGAAAAGGTCACCTATGTTAGAGTATATTGACTTAGGAGTCAAGTGAAGACACTTGATCATAGGTCATACTCATCGTTTAAGCTCAAAATGGGGTTGCCATTTTTTGTTTAAGCATTTTGATGTATTCTCATCTTGTTGAGCTGCTTTGACCCATGTCTTGGGGTAAAGCTTTTCTAAGATGGAATAACATACCTTGGGTGGTGGTGTTGATCTTGATCATGTAGTTGAACTTGTGTGGGATGCTCAAGGTTGATGTAGTTCATTTGGAGCACCACTTGTAATTGAAGTTCATCTTCCTACATGAATTAATCTTGCAAGGAACAACACTTGTGTATCCAAAATGACAATCATGAAATATGATACCAAAATAAATTTGATATATAGAAATTGTCAAAGGATATGTTTGAAGGGTTTCATGCTTCCTTGTCTTCAACCACCGTATTGTAGAGACTTGGTGATGTAGAGATTGCTCAAGATGTGAGTGAGTTGCAATCTCATAGATTTAGATTCATCCAAGTACCTACAAGGGTTAGATAACATGCAAGGGTGCAAATATATCCAAGACATATGATTATCATCATAAGAGAAATATCAAGGATTAGTCAAAGGCTCATGCCTTCCATGTATCCAAAATGGAGTTCCTACTCCAAGTTTGAAGCATCAATGATGTTCAGTTCACCTCTCAATCTGCAAAATACTTTCTCATCAAGTGGTTTGCTGAATATATCCGCCAATTGCTTATCGGTGTGAACATGCTTAAGGTCAATGTCTCCTTTAGCAACATGATCTCTAATGAAATGATGACGAACCTCGATATGCTTAGTTTGAGAATGTTGCATGGGATTATGAGCAATCTTAATAGCACTTTCATTATCACAAAGCAATGGAACATGTTTCACATATATCCCATAATCTTTAAGAGTTTGGGTCATCCAAAGTAATTGAGCACAACATGAACCGGCGGCAATGTATTCCGCTTCGGTGGTGGATAAAGATACCGAGTTTTGTTTCTTGGAGGACCAAGAAACAAGAGATATACCAAGAAATTGACAAGTACCCTAAGTGGACTTTCTATCAACCTTGTCACTGGCATAGTACGAGTCGGAGTAGCCAACAAGATCAAATGACGACCTCTTAGGATACCAAATGCCAAAATTTGGTGTACGTATTAAGTATCTCACTATCCTTTTCATAGCCTTAAGATGACATTCTTTAGGAGCCGCTTGATATCGTGCACACATGCACACACTTAGCATAATATCGGGACGGGAGGCACATAGATATAACAATGAACCAATCATAGAGCGGTAAACTTTTTGATCAACGGGTTCACCATAATTAGTCAAATCAAGAAGTCCACTAGTAGGCATGGGTGTGTTCATACCTTTGTATTCTTGTATATTGAACTTCTTGAATAAGTCCTTGGTGTACTTTGTTTGAGAGACAAAAGTACCTTCCTTAGTTTGCTTGATTTCCAAACCAAGAAAGAATTTGAGTTCAATCATCATGGACATCTCAAACTTCTCCGACATTAGCTTTCCAAACTTCTCACTAAAATGGGGGTTAGTTGAACCAAATATAATATCATCAACATAAATTTGGCAGACAAATAATTTTACATTAACCCTTTTAGTGAAAAGAGTAGAATCAATTTTTCCGATCTCAAAGCCTTTTTCAATAAGGAACTTGGTCAAGCATTTATACCACGCTCTAGGTGCTTGTTTGAAACCATAAAGAGCTTTGTGAAGTTTGTAAACATGATTGGGTTTCTTAGGATTAACAAAGCGGGGAGGTTGTTTAACATAAACTTCCTCCTCAATTTCATCATTTACAAAAGCACTTTTAATGTCCATTTGGTACAAGGTTATATCAGGGGCATATGTCTCACCATAGTCCATACCTTCGACTTGAGTGTAGCCTTGGGTGATGAGACGTGCTTTGTTGCGAACTACTTGTCCATCTTCATCTTGCTTGTTGCGAAACACCCATTTGGTATCGATGATGTTGTGGTTGTTGTCGGGCTTCTCGACCAATGTCCACACTTGGTTTCTCTCAAAGTTGTGTAGCTCTTCATGCATGGCATTTATCCAATCCGGATCTTCCAATGCTTCTTCAACCTTCATGGGTTCAAGATGAATGAATAATGTTCACAAAAATTAGCCAAACAAGTTTTAGAGCGAGTGATTCTCCCAGTTTCAATATCATTGTAGATTTACTCGATGGGGTGGTCTTTTGCAACTCTTGCTCGAACTTGTGAGAGATTTTGTTTTGGTCGGGGTGGAACATCTTCTTCATCATCTTATTCTTCTTCTTGGCCTTCTTCATTGTTGACGTTGTCGTTCACTTGTCGTGGTGGAGAAGAAGGCTGATGAGGTTCATCTTGGTGTACTTCCTCATTTTCTTCATCCTGGTGTGTCCCACTTGTGGATGCTTCCATATCAACTCTTGGTTCACCTTGTTGTGAGGTAGAAGCTTCCACTTGGATGGATGAGGTACTCTCCTTCACCTCCGTTGGACGGATCTTGCCAATAGACAAGTCTTGGATTGCTTCCGAAGGGTCTTTATCTCCTACATCAATTGGCAATTGCTCTATTTGCGAGTGGTTAGATTCATCAAACTTCACATCTACCATCTCTTCAACCATTCGGGTGAAATTGTTGTAGACACGGTAAGTGTGAGAGTTTGAACCATAACCAAGTAGGAAACCTTCATGAGATTTGGGAGCAAATTTAGAATGATGATACTTATCAAGAATGTAGCACTTTGAGCCGAATACTCGAAAGTATCCAACTTGGGGTTTGTTACCGGTGAGAAGCTCGTATGCCATCTTGACGAGTAGCTTGTGAAGATACAAGCGATTTGTTGCATGACAAGCTGTCTCAACCACTTCTGACCAAAAGTGTTTTGGCGTCTTGTACTCATCAAGCATCATTCTCGCCATTTCAATGAGCGTCCGGTTCTTCCTCTCAACAACTCCATTTTGTTGAGGTGTGTACGTAGCCGAGAACTCATGTGAGATCCCTTCTTCGTCAAGAAAGGTGTCCACATTGGCGTTCTTGAACTCTGTTCCGTTGTCGCTGCGAACCTTCTTGATCTTCACTTCAAATTGATTTCGGGCCTTCCTTGCGAAGATCTTTTGGACCTGCGATTTATCATCAAGAAAGAACACCCACATAAATCTTGAAAAATCATCAACTATAACTAGACCAAATGAGTTTCCACCGAGACTTTTGTAGGCATTGGGACCAAAGAGATCCATATGAAGTAGGTCGAGCGGTCTTCTCGTGGTCATGATATTCTTCACGGGGTGGCTTCCTCCAACCTGTTTACCTGCTTGACAAGCACTACAAAGTCTATCCTTGTCAAATATAACATCTTTTATTCCAGGGATATGATCACCTTTAATAAGTTTATCAAGATTTCGCGACCTAACCTTCTATGCCACAACCAGCCTTTAGAGGATTTAGCAATTAAGCAAGTTCTAGGTTGAGCCTTTTTAGTGAAGTCAACAATGTATAGATCACCTCTACATATACTGGTAAAGACCATTTTATGATTATATCTTCGAAACACTTAGCAATCTACTTTAGTAAATAGGACATTGAGACCAAAATCAGCAAGTCTAGATACTGAAAGTAAATTATAGCCAAGAGATTCAACGAGCATAACATTTTGTATGGAGCTATCATGTGTGGCCACCTTACCGAGGCCAACCACATTACCCTTTGAGTTATCACCAAAAGTGACATACTTTCGAGGGCCGTCGTTTTCAGCAAGCTCACGAAACATATCTTGGTCTCCGGTCATGTGATCGGTACATCCACTATCAAGGACTCATTCCTTTCCTCCAGCCATGTAGCCGCGAAGTTTAGCCATAAGACCAAAGTGTCTCATTGCATCATCGAGATCATAGTCACTATCATCATCCTCATCATAGTAACCATGTTCAACATCATCTTGCAAATGATCATTTCCTAGAGAGAGTGATTCATTAGATATATAATCATGACAATAATCATCTTTATGAATTCTAATAGCTTCAGAAATAATATTGCTAATGATTCCAACATCTCCTTTGGCATGCATAAGATTTGTAAGCTCAAATAGACAATCACCAAACTTCGGATCATTGGAATTCATCTTACTCAAGGCAATAGACTTATGAAGGATTTCATCTAGATTTTGCAAGGACTAGTTTGGAAATCTTTCCTCAAGAAATCTCCATATATTATAAGCATAATCAAGAGTAGGCAAGCAACCAATCAAGTTTCTAGGCAAACCTCTAGTGATAAGATTAACAGTTCTAAGGTTGCGGATCATGTCAATAGACTCATCAAGGGTAGGATGCATAGGATCAACATGAGGTGCACAAGGGCTAGTAATGTACTTGTTCAAATGATATTCATTAAAAATCATAATCATCTCATTTTTCCACTCACGAAAGTACTCTCCATCAAGTATAGGCACTCTATGTCTAAGACTCCCCAACGTAGACTCATCCATCTTCCTCCAATGGTGATTAAACCAAAGCAATGGAGACCAATGCTCTGATACTAATTGAAAAGATTGAGAATAGGTGTCTAGAGGGGGGGTGATTAGACCCTCAACAAATAAAGTTGGCAGTTTTTAAGTTATTCAAGTCAAGGAGGTAGAATAGCACAATTTCAAGAAAACACAATACAATTCGAGCAAGCATGCAAAGAGTATATGAGCAGCGGAAAGTAAAGCATGCAACTTGCAAGAAAGTAAAGGTATGGGATTGGAGTGTGCAAACGCAATTGGAGACACATATGTTTTTGGCATGGTTCCGATAGGTGGTGCTATCATACATCCATGTTGATGGAGACTTCAACCCACAGAGGGTAACAGTTGCGCGAGTCCATGGAGGGCTCCACCCACGAAGGGTCCGCGAAGAAGCAACCTTGTCTATCCCATCATGGCCATTGCCCATGAAGGACTTGCCTCACTAGGGTAGATCTTCACGAAGTAGGTGATCTCCTTGCCCTTACAAACTCCTTGGTTCAACTCCACAATCTTGTCGGAGGCTCCCAAGTGACACCTAACAAATCTAGGAGACACCACTCTCCAAAAGGTAATAGATGGTGTGTTGATTATGAACTCCTTGCTCTTGTGCTTCAAATGATAGTCTCCCCAACACTCAACTCTCTCTCTCTCTCATAGGATTGGATTTGGTGGAAATATGATTTGAGTGGAAAGCAACTTGGGGAAGGCTAGAGATCAAGATTCATATGGTAGGATTGGAATGTCTTGGCCTCAACACATGAGTAGGTGGTTCTCCCTCAGAAAATGAATGCGGGAAGTGTAGGTGCGTTCTGATGTTCTTCTCCACGAGTGAAGAAAGGGTGGAGGGGTATATATAGCCTCCACACAAAATCTAATCGTTACACACAATTTACCAAACTCGGTGGGACCAAATCAGAAAACTCGGTCGAACCGATTTAGTTCATAATGTGACCGTTAGGCATTTCGGTGGGACCGACATGTCAACTCGGTGGGACCGATTTCATTAGGGTTAGGGCATAACGTAATCTCGATGAGACCGATTACACAAAATCGGTGGGACCGACTTTGGTAATAAGTTAACCAGAGAGTTGGTCAGGCAAACTTGGTGGGACCGATTCGCTCATCTCGCTGGGACCGAAAGGTTACGAATGGGAAATAGAGAGTTTGCATTGTGAACTCGGTGGGACCGATCGCTTCATCTCGGTTAGACCGAAACGTTACGAAGGGAAACAAAGAGTTTGCAATCCCATCTCGATGAGACCGAGATCCCTATCGGTGAGACCGATATGACTAGGGTTTCTGGCAGTGGCTATGTCAAATGAACTCGGTGGAGCCAGGTAGGTCCAAGATCACAAAGTCAATACTAGTCCACATCCAAGATCACATCCATCCGGCACCACCGAGTTCATTTGACATAGCCACTGCCAAAAACTATAGTCACTTTGGTCCAACCGATAGGGATCTCGGTCTCACCAAGATGGGATTGCAAACTCTCTGTTTCCCTTTCTTAACGTTTCGGTCCAACTGAGATGAGCGATCGGTCCCACCGAGTTTGCAATGCAAACTCTCTGTTTCCCTTTCTTAACGTTTCGGTCCCACCGAGATGAGTGAATCGGTCCCACCGAGTTTGCCTGACCAACTCTCTGGTTAGCTTATTACCAAAGTCGGTCCCACCGAGTTTGTGTAATCGGTCTCATCGAGATTACGTTATGCTCTAACCCAAATGATATCGGTCCCACTGAGTTGACATGTCGGTCTCACCGAAATTCCTAACGGTACATTATGTACTGAATTGGTCCGACCGAGTTTTATGATTCGGTCCCATCGAGTTTGGTAAATTGTGTGTAACGGTTAGATTTTGTGTGGAGGCTATATATACCCCTCCACCCTCTCCTCATTCGTGAGGGAAGCCATCAGAACGTGCCTATACTTCTACTACTCATTTTCTAAGAGAGAACCACCTACTCATGTGTTGATACCAAGATAATCCAATCCAACCATATGCATCTTGATCTCTAGCCTTCCCCAAGTTGCTTTCCACTCAAATCATCTTTCCACCAAATCCAATCCTGTGAGAGAGAGTTCAGAGTTGGGGAGACTATCATTTGAAGCACAAGAGCAAGGAGTTCATCATCAACACACCATCCATTACCTTTTGGAGAGTGGTGTCTCCTAGATTGGTTAGGTGTCACTTGGGAGCCTACGACAAGATAGTGGAGTTGAACCAAGGAGTTTGTAAGGGAAAGGAGATCGCCTACTTCGTGAAGATCTACCCTAGTGAGGCAAGTCCTTCGTGGGCGATGGCCATGGTGGGATATACAAGGTTGCTTCTTCATGGACCCTTCATGGGTGGAGCCCTCCGTGGACTCGCGCAACTGTTATCCTTCATGGGTTGAAGTCTCCATAAACGTGGATGTACGATAGCACCACCTATCGGAACCACGACAAAAACATATGTGTCTCCAATTGTGTTTGCACACTCCAATCCCATCCCTTTACTTTCTTGCAAGTTGCATGCTTTACTGTTCGCTGCTCATATACTTATTGCATGCTTGCTTGAATTGTATTGTGATTGCTTGACTTGTGCTATGTTGCTAAAATCTGCCAAGAACTAAAATTGGGAAATGGCTAGATTTTTATTTGGTCAAGTAGTCTAATCACCCCCCCCTTTAGACATACTTTCGATCCTACAATTGGTATCAGAGCTTTGGTCTCCATTTGCTTTGATTTCTATAGCTTTTGGTGATCATAGCCTTGGTTTCACAACCTAGGAGAGTATGCGTCTAGCGAGGGAAATTACCACCGTAGAGGTCCTTACTTTGATGGTACTAATTTTGCTAGTTGGAAGCATAAGATGAAAATGCATATTCTTGGACATACCTCGCCGTTTGGGCTATTGTTTGTATTAGCTTGCAAGGTGAATTCTTCAATGGGAGAGAACCGAACCGTGAAGCTAGTGCGGAAGAGTTCAAGATGCTGCAATACAATGCTCAAGCTTGTGATATCCTCTTCAACGGATTCTGCCCCAAAGAATTCAACAAAATCAGCCATCTTGAGAAGGCAAAGGAAATTTGGGGCACTTTGATTGATATGCATGAAGGTACCGACTCCATCAAGGAATCCAAATTGGATGTGCTTCAAAGTCAACTTGACAAGTTCAAAATGAAGGATGGTGAAGGTGCCGCTAAAATGTACTCTAGGCTTGCTCTCATCACAAATGAGATTGCCGGCTTAGGAAGTGAAGAGATGACCAATAGATTCATCATCAAGAAGATCCTAAGAGCCTTGGGTGGAAAATATGATACCGTGTGCACATTGATCAAAATGATGCCCAATTACAAAGATCTCAAGCCAACGGAAGTCATAGGAAGAATTGTTGCTCATGAGATGTCACTCATGGATAAAGAAGAGCTTCACAACAAGTCAAGTGGTGCTTACAAAGCCTCATGTGATGCTCCTACATCATCAAGTGAGAAACAAACCTTCAATGAAGAATTGAGCCTAATGGTAAAAAACTTCAACAAATTCCACAAGAGTAGAAGCAAGGAAAGAAGTTCCAAGTCAAGGTCCTACAATGACAAAAGATCTTCGAGTCATGAGCGCAATTGCTACAATTGTGGAAGACCCGGAAACTACTCCAATGAGTGTACGGCTCCCTACAAGAGAAGAGAATATTCACCTAAAAGAAGAAGTAGAAGAGAAGAATCACCACCAAGAGAGAGAAGGAGTAGAGATGATCGTTATGAACGAAGAACCTCCCGGAGAAGCAAGGATTAGGAAAGGAAGGACAAATCATCAAAGATCTACACAAAGCGAAGACATCAAGCTCATGTTGGTGAATGGGTGTCCGGCTCCGACTCCGACCACCACTCCGAGAGAAGCTATCACTCTGACTCTGAATATACTCAAGATGAAGGTGTTGCCGATCTAGCACTTGTGTCTACCAACTCCTATGACATATTTTATTCACCAAATGAAGGAATTGGAAGATGCTTCATGGCTAAAGGCCCAAAGGTATCACACCCCGAGTATGTTGAGTTCAATAGTGATGAAGATGATTTGTTAGGTGATGATGATTTACTTGTTGACAACTCTAGTTATGAAAACTATGATGAAACGTCAATTGATCATGCTAATCAAGATAAAACGAATGAGAATGATAAGGAGAAGATTGAGCGTCTAACTAAAGAACTAAATACTCTTAAGTTAGCTCATGAAACTACCTTGGAAGATCATCGAGAACTTTTAAAGACTCATGAGAAGTTACACTTTTAAAAGATCAACCTTGAGCAAGAGCATGAGTTTTTAAAGGCAATCAATGATGATCTTCGCAAGAAAAGTTCTTCTTACATTGCCAAGCCTTTACTCTTGTCTACTTACATGCCACAAGCTAAATCTAACAACAAGAGTAAGAAAGATTCTTCTTCTAGCAGTAACAATAATCATGCTAAATCCAATATTGTTGCTTCTAGTAGTTCTCTTGATTCCACTAATGATTCTCTTAGACAAGTTACACTTGAGCAAGAAAATAGCTTATTGAAGGGAATTATATAGAAAGGTGTCTACAAGAACCTTGCCGGGAGTAAGCAATTTGAGGAAATTGTACGCAAGCAAGGAAGGCACCGGAAGAATCAAGGTGTTGGTTTTGAACAAAATTTCAATGCCAATGGAGTTGAGTGGGAAGAAGATCAATACCCCAAGATAAAGTTTGTTCCTCAACAAGAGAAGTATGATCCTACTTCTTTCCAAGGGACACAAGCTCAAGATGATCTTACACCACAAGACCACAAGCTAAAAGGCAAGGACAAGCTTCAAGAGGAGATTGATGCATTTGAAGAAGCTCCCAAAGCCTTGGTCAAGTGGATTCCCAAGACTACATCAAGTTCTACTTCATCAAGTACGACTACAACTCCAAGGATTCCCATCAAGATGATGTGGATCCCGAAGAAGAAGGACTAGAAAGTTCTTGAGGGTGACTCCGCCAACAAACTTCACTCATATCATTTTGGCGAGAACAAGTGCAAACAACCTTCATATCATGCACTAGTTCAAGGAGTCACAAACCCTCTTGTTGGTAAGACGATGGACAAGGTAATCTAATGCTTTCATGGACATCATCTTGTGTGTACTTCACTCTATGTCTATGGATATCCTTGTTTGTTCCTTGTGGGACTAACCCGTGTAGGTATTGAAAGTGCAACTCACTCCAATGGATTGCTCCAAATGATCTACAACAACATTGATCATCCACATCTTCAACACCTACATGAAGTCATCATCGACAAAACCCAAGGTTAGTTCATCCCTCGTAGGAGGGATCTCACATCTAGGGGGAGCTTACTCTAAGAATTGAGCTAAAGTGACTCTAATGGTGTGAACACAACAATGCTTTATGTAAAAGTGGCAACCCCACTTGTGCTTAAATGATGAGTATGACCTATGATCAAATGTTCTCATTTGACTCATAAGTCAATATACTCATATATAGATGACCTAGTCATCGCAAATTGCTTGATAGATGCTAGAATTGGTTGTGCATGCTTTGTCACATATTTCATTTGCCATTTTATTGGGTGAGCATGTTTTTTGCATATTTTACTCATTCGAGGACATCCACTTGTTGTTTTGTTTGTTTGTCTCTTTCTCTTTATGCCAAGTGGATGGACAAGAATGCCTAAGAAGCTTCTCTAGCTATCTATGCTTTTCTTGTCTCAAACTCCATTCATGCTACATCACAAAGTTTGATCAAGTCAGATTCTAACCACTCTGTGTGAGGAGCACTCGAAGTCCCCGATTCGTTAAAGACTTAAACTTCCAAAACCTCTTTGTGCATTTCGGTCTGACCGAGTCATCCATTTCAGTCAAACCGAGTTCACTAAGTTGATCTAGCTTTTCATCTTGGTGCAACCGATTTGAACACTTCGGTCACACCGAGTTGCAGCAACCGCTTGCGATTCTACAATCTCGGTGCCACCGAGTTGTTCCACTCGGTCACACCGACAGGGTTGGGATATATATACCCACGGGTGAGATTTTGGAAATTTCTTCAAAACCCCCCAGCCCGCATGTGTCCTGCTCTGCCTCCTCAGGTCTCCAGATCACCTCCTTGCCCCTAGCGACCTCCCGCTACTGGTTTCTGCTGCCGTCGATGGATTCTGCTCCGCCGTCGCCGCCGTAGGGTATGTGTTTGACCCCTTGTGCTATTTATTTACCTCCGATTCCTAGCACGAGGACAATGCCATGGTTCTTGCCACGAATGAAATTGATCTATCCAGTTAAATCTTCCTTAGGCCTAGATTGATTCAAAATAAATTAGGGTAAGCTCTCCGCAAAACTCATCTCAGACCGACCGAATTATAGAAATTGGTCTCACCGATTTGGGTTAGGCCATTGCACATGCACTTTTTGGTCTGACAAAAATGCAAATCGGTGTGACCTAGATCACTTATCTATGAAACCCTGACAATCTTGGTTCCACCAAACTGTGACTCGGTCTGACCGAGTTCACTAGTTTAGGTTCCAAAAGTTGCTTCGGTATCACCGGGTTTGTCAATTCGGTAGCTCCGAGATCATTTCTGTAGAGAACTAAAACTAAGATTTTTGACTCATTTGTTTCGCAAAACCTCTGTACTTAGTGATGCTCATCCACTCTACCTCATCTATATCTATTCACAGGGTCTACTGATAGTTTGCTTGCAAGATGTCTGACCAAAGTGATAGCCAGAATAAGTCTAAAGAGCAAGTGCATATGAGTGAGGGCACTAGTACCTCAAGCAGTCATGATGAGGGCAGCAGGAGCACACCTAGTAACTTGCCCAGGGCAGCTACTAGAGCAAGGAAGAAGAGAACCTCAGACTCAGAGGATGAGGATTATGTTGTAGCTGAGGATGAGGCCACTTCAAAGAAGAAGGTGATGAAGAAAGAATATGGTACTGCTGCTTCAACCAAGCCAGGGTTGAACAATAAGGCACTAGCAAGGAGAGTTCCAATGTCTAAGCCCAGAGCCTCCACTCAAGAAACTTTGGGATCTGAACCCAAAGAGACTGTTGCAAAAGGGAAGAAGAGGAAGGAGAGGGTCAAGAAGACCACTGCCAGGATCATTGGCAAGCCTCTATGATGAGAGATTCTGAAGAGGAAGAGCAAGAGGATGCTGCTCCAGCACCTAAGGCACAAAAGCTTATGGGAGATGCAATCAGATCAGGGGCTGCTCCTAAGCCCAAACCTGCTCCCAAAGCTGCTGCACCGGCCAAGAGGAGCACAAGAAACATCCCTGCTGAAGAGAAGAACAAGGCCCCAGTGCCTGAAGGTGCAGAAGAAGAAGCTGAAGCCCAAGTGCTGAGAAAGATCAAACCAAAGATCCCAGACCCCAATGACACACATCCAGTGGCAGAGGACATGAGCATCAGGAAGGATGCAGGTATGAGACCTTGGAGGAAGAATGACCCTTATGTTGTGAAAGGAGAACAACTATGGATTATAGGTTCCACACCAAAGAACAGCAAGATTTCTTTGAGACTATTCTGCTTGACAAGAAGCCAATTGTCTGGGACATGAGATGAGTTGACTGGACATACATCACAAAAAATTAAGATCACTTCCCAGGTGTATATGATAGCTTCAAGGACTGTGGAGTTGACAAGTTTGTTGGCCAGAAGCTCACTGAGTGAAATGATGAGGTGATCATGCAATTCTACTCCACTGCTCACTTCTATCCAGATGGCAGGATAGTATGGATGTCAGAGGGTACAAGGTAACAATCTACTGTTGATGAATGGACCAAGTTGATAAATGCCCCAGCAGCTCATGAGGATGACTTGGATGTGTATGCCAAGAAGAAGAAAGACCACAACTCAATGGCAAGTATGTACAAGGAAATTCCTGATGCAGACCTGGAAACTCACAAGTTTGGTTCAGTGAAGCACTTGTTGTCAGGCCTTCCTACAATCAACACCATCCCGAGGCATACTCTTTTGCCTAAATCTGGAGATCACAGCATGATAAGAGGACATTCAATCAACTTGCTACACGTATTTGATGTTCCTCAGAAGTTCAAAGTGATGAGTCTGATTGTAGAAACAATCAAGAGGACAACTGCAGATCAGAAAAGGTCTTGTGGGTATGCTCCACAAATTCAGATGCTCATCAACTCAAAGATGGGCACATGCACTTTTTTGGACAAGGAGCACTTACCCCTCAGGCCAGATTTTGAAGACAACACAGTGGTCATGGATGAGAATGATCCTTCATCAGTCCAAGCACATGAGAAGAGAGAAAAGGCAAGGGCGGATAAGGCTGCAAAGATGCCAAGTGTATAAGAGGCATCTCAGGTGTTCTTAAAGAGTAAACAAGATCAACATGGATTTCTGATCCAATCCACCTTGAGGATTGAGAAGGGCTTGGTCACCCTGACTCAAAATCGGGAGAGTTTGGAAAGAATCATTGCACAAAAATTCTATGATCTTGATGTCAAAGTAACTGAGATTCAGTCAGTAGTTGAGCAACTCCAGGAGGAACTAGAGGAGAAGAAAGGCAAGGCTACTACAGATGCTTTCACAAGAGTGCCAAGATGTCAGAAGTCTGATGCAATGCCAGTACCAAATACTAGAGCCACCACATCTGCACCAGCAGGCACAGCTTCAGTACCACCTCCAGCACCCACTCCAGCAGCTCCAGCTACATCTACAGAAGTCTTCGTCCTTGGAGTCATCTCTACACCACCTCATGGAGACCAAGCCTGAGAGACGCATAGCACTATGCATATTTGAACTTTTTGGTAACTTGTTGCCAAAGGGGGATAAATATGTATAGATCATAGCCTTCGAGAGAGAGAGAGAGTGTGTTGCTTTTTGTCTCTCTTGAACTTTATTTGGTTGAACTTTATTGTATGACTGCTTGTTACATTATGTCTTTTGTGAGATACTTGGATCATCATGTGGTTGATAATATACTACTTTAATGTGTGCTTGAATGATATCATCTCCTATTTCCATATATGATCATTCACTTTGCTTGGTGATGAGTGCATTTTTTATTGTTATCATTTTGAGCGCTCCACCAAAATGTATGTGACATGGAAGAGTGACCCATGATCCTAACAAATTGTGCATTTGCAGTCCGAAGCAAATTTTACATAATGCACAAATCTAGGTGGAGCTCTTACTTATCACATACTTCTCAAAGTGATGATGTATTTCAATCTTATCATCATTTGTCGAAGCTTTGATCTATATGTTGTCATCAATTACCAAAAAGGGGGAGATTAAAAGTGCAACTATCCCTGGGTGGTTTTGGTAATGATTAACAACATATAGCTCATTGAACTAATGCTATTTCAAGATAAATATTTCAGGAAAGTTCAATGATTGGCATGGCATGGATTAGGAATGTGGACCCCTAAAAATGCTAAGGACAAAGGATTGGCTCAAGCCTCGAAGTTCAAGACTCTACATTTTACTTTTAGTGATCCAAGATCACATTGAGTCCATAGGAAAGCCAATACTATTAAAAGGGGGATGAGGTGTTGCTTAATGGCTTGCTTGCTCTCATGATGCTTAATGATATGTTCCAAAGCCCTCAACCACTTTCTCATATCCACATATGTCCCAAACCAAAAGTCAAACTCGGACCCACTGATTTGATCCATCCGGCGCCACCGAGTTCATTTGACATAACCACTGCCAGAAACCCTAGTCACTTTGGTCCAACCGATAGGGATCTCGGTCTCACCGAGATGGTATTGCAAACTCTCTGTTTCCTTTCATAACATTTCGGTCCAACCGAGATGAGCGATCGGTCCCACCGAGTTCACAATGCAAACTCTCTGTTTCCCTTTCGTAACGTTTCGGTCCCATCGAGATGAGCGAATCGGTCCAATCGAGTTTGCCTGACCAACTCTCTGGTTAGCATATTACCAAAGTCGGTCCCACCGAGTTTGTGTAATCGGTCTCACCGAGATTAAATTATGCCCTAACCCAAATGATATCGCTCCCACCGAGTTGACATGTCGGTCCCACCGAAATTCCTAACGGTCACATTATGTACTGAATCGGTCCGACCGAGTTTTATGATTCGGTCCCACCGAGTTTGGTAAATTGTGTGTAACGGTTAGATTTTGTGTGGAGGCTATATATACCCCTCCACCCTCTCCTCATTCATGAGGGAAGCCACTAGAACGTGCCTACACTTCCACTACTCATTTTTTGAGAGAGAACCACCTACTCATGTGTTGAGACCAAGATATTCCAATCTAACCATATGAATCTTGATCTCTAGCCTTCCACAAGTTGCTTTCCACGCAAATCATCTTTCCACCAAATCCAATCCTATGAGAGAGATTTGAGTGTTGGGGAGACTATCATTTGAAGCACAAGAGCAAGGAGTTCATCATCAACACACCATCTATTACCTTTTGGAGAGTGGTGTCTCCTAGATTGTTAGGTGTCACTTGGGAGCCTACGACAAGATTGTGGAGTTGAACCAAGGAGTTTGTAAGGGAAAGGAGATCGCCTACTTCGTGAAGATCTACCCTAGTGAGGCAAGTCCTTCGTGGGCGATGGCCATGGTGGGATATACAAGGTTGCTTCTTCATGGACCCTTCATGGGTGGAGCCCTCCGTGGACTCGCGCAACTGTTATCCTTCATGGGTTGAAGTCTCCATAAACGTGGATGTACGATAGCACCACCTATCGGAAGCACGACAAAAACATCCGTGTCTCCAATTGCGTTTGCATACTCCAATCCCATCCCTTTACTTTGTTGCAAGTTGCATGCTTTACTTTTCGCTGCTCATATACTTATTGCATGCTTGCTTGAATTGTATTGTGATTGCTTGACTTGTGCTATGTTGCTAAAATCTGCCAAGAACTAAAATTGGGAAAAGGCTAGATTTTTATTTGGTCAAGTAGTCTAGTCACCCCACCTTTAGACATACTTTCGATCCTATCTAGTGGGGCCGAGTTTGACTTTTGGTTTTGGACATATGTAGATATGAGAAAGTGGTTGAGGGTTTTTGGAGCATATCACTAAGCATTTTGAGCAAGCAAGCCATTAAGCAACACCTCATCCCCTTTTAATAGTATTGGCTTTCCTATGGACTCAATGTGATCTTGGATCACTAAAAGTTAAATGTGGAGTCCTGAGCTTTGAGCTTTAGCCAATCCTTTGTCCTTAGCATCTTGAAGGGGTTCCACATCCTCTTGTCCATGCCACTCCACGCTTGGACTTATCTGAAATATACTGGATAAAAGTATTATTCAAACAAGAAATATGTTGACATTAATTACCAAAACCACCCAGGGAGCACTTGTGCTTTCAGGCGCTATAGTTGAACACTACACCCATAATCATCACCGTATAGTTGAATAGATGGGTGGTCCTCCTCGGCAGGTTGATCGCAGCTTCCTTCAGGTAGGAAACAATGGTGTCGTGAAGCATTTGGTTGAGTCCGAGGTGAGTGAAGGCTATGTCAGTCCACGTAGTGTGGTTTCTTGTGATAACAATGAGGAAAAGTCAACCTTCTAGGCATGCGTGTTTGCTGTCATAGAAGAGGTGGTCTAGGTGCGCCACATCCATGGTGAGTCGAGGCAGGCTCTGCTGGTACACGAGCTTCACGAGGACCACCAACGCTGCAACCAAAAACATCACTACTACGACCACCGTGGAAGACACCACGAAGCACCATTAAAAAGGGCCCATAGTCTCACTCCTCCATCCAGGCCGAAGGCGCTAGTCCCAGTTAGACAACTGTTGGGTGGCAGAGCGACCGACTGGAAAATAAAAATATCATATTGTTAGACGTGATAAGAGGTCGGAGTAAATAATAGAATTAAAGAAGTTAATCGTACAAATATAATGTCTATCATTACACAACTAAATAAAGAGCAGAGTTAATCACTCTAAGATAAAGAGTGTATTCTCGTTTCCTCGCCGCCTACAACCGTACAACGATCTGAGTCCTTGTAAACTCTTTGCCCTCCTTCTATAAAAATAAGGTATGTCATTGACACATTCCCAAAAAATGAATTAGGTATGTGAAGGCCAAGGGCAACCGCGCCCCTTCCTCATGATTCTTGACATCATGCAAATTTGTTTTCTTATCACTACCTCCTCGGATGTCCAAATATGAAGACAATTTGCACACGTTGATACATCTACTTTTCCAAACTCTTTTGCCCTTGTTTTGGACTCTAATTTGCATGATTTGAATAGAACTAACCCGGACTGATGTTATTTTCAGCAGAATTTGCCATGGTGTTATTTTTGTGCAGAAATAAAATTCTCGGAATGACCTGGAGCTTCACGGAGAATATTTTTAGAATAAATAAAAAATAGTGGCGAAAGAATCAACAAAGGGGAGACCCACCTGCTGTCCACAAGGGTGGAGGGCGCGTCCACCCCCATAGGGCATGCCCCCTACCTTGTGGGTCCCCTGGACCTCCACCGACCTCAACTCCAACTCCATATATTCACATTCTAGGAGAAAAAAACCAGAGAGAAGGATTCATCGCGTTTTACGATACGGAGCCACTGCCGCCTCCTATTCGTCATAGGGAGGGCAAATCTGGTGTCCGTTCGGGGCTCCCGAGAGGGGAATCCGTCACCGTCGTCATCAACAACCATCCTTCCTCACCAGTTTCTTGATGCTCACCGTCGTGCGTGAGTAATTCCATCGTAGGCTTGCTGGATGGTGATGGGTTGGATGAGATTTATCATGTAATCGAGTTAGTTTTGTTAGGGTTTGATCCCTAGTATCTACTATATTCTGAGATTGATGTTGCTATGACTTTGCTATGCTTAATGCTTGTCACTAGGGCCTGAGTGCCATGAATTCAGATCTGAACCCTTTATGTTTCCGTGAATATATTTGTGTTCTTTATCCGATCTTGCAAGTTGTAGTCACCTACTACGTGTTATGATCCCGCAACCTTGGAGTGACAATAGTCGCGACACTTCCCGGTGATGATCGTGGTTTGAGGAGTTCATGTATTCACTAAGTGCTAATGCTTTGTTCCAGTTCTTTATTAAAAGGAGGCCTTGAAGGAAATATGCCCTAGAGGCAATAATAAAGTTATTATTTATTTCCTCATATCATGATAAATTTTTATTATTCATGTTATAATTGTATTAAACGGAAACATGATACATGTGTGAATACATAGACAAACTTAATGTCACTAGTATGCCTCTACTTGACTAGCTCATTGATCAAAGATGGTTATGTTTCCTAACCATAGACATGTGTTGTCATTTGATTAATGGGATCGCATCATTAGGAGAATGATGTGATTGACTTGACCCATTCTGTTAGCTTAGCACTTGATCGTTTAGTTTGTTGCTATTGCTTTCTTCATGACTTATACAAAGTTCCTATAACTATGAGATTATGCAACTCCCGTTTGCCGGAGGAACACTTTGTGTGCTACCAAATGTCACAACGTAACTGGGTGATTATAAAGGAGCTCTACAGGTGTCTCCAAAGGTACATGTTGAGTTGGCGTATTTTGAGATTAGGTTTTGTCACTCCGATTGTCGGAGAGGTATCTGTGGGCCCTCTCGGTAATGCACATCACTATAAGCCTTGCAAGCAATGTAGCTAATGAGTTAGTTACAGAATGATGCATTACGTAACGAGTAAAGAGACTTGCAGGTAACGAGATTGAACTAGGTATCGGATACTGACGATCGAATCTCGAGCAAGTAACATATCGATGACAAAGGGAACAACGTATGTTGTTATGCGTTTTGACCAATAAAGATCTTCATAGAATATGTAGCAGCCAATATGAGCATCCAGGTTCCACTATTGGTTATTGACCGGAAACTATTCTAGGTCATGTCTACATAGTTCTCGAACCCGTAGGGTCCGCACGCTTAACGTTACGATGAAAGTTATATTATGAGTTTATAGTTTTTGATGTATCGTTGGGTGTTCGGAGTTCCGGATGTGATCACGGACATGACGAGGAGTCTCGAAATGGTTGAGACATAAAGATTGATATATTGGAAGCCTATATTTGGATATCAGAATCATTCCGGGTGAAATCGGGATTTTACCCGAGTTCCGGGGGGTTACCAGAACCCCCCTGGGGGTTAATGGGCCTACATGGGCCCTAAGGGAGAAGAGGAGGGCCGAATAGGACAAGGAAGGGGGGCGGCGCCCCCCTTTCCTCTTTTCCCCTTCCCCTTCCTTCTCCAACAAGGCAAGAGGGGGGAGTCCTACTCCCGGTGGGAGTAGGACTCCTCCAGGCGCACCCCTAGGGGCCGACCGCACCTTCCCCTCCCTCCTTGATATACGGGGGCAGGGGGCACCTCATAACACACAAGTTGATCTTCGTGATCGTTCCTTAGCAGTGTGCGGTGCCCCCCTCCACCATATTCCACCTCGGTAATATCATAGCAGTGCTTAGGCGAAGCCTTGCATCGGTAGAACATCATCACCATCACCATGCCGTCGTGATGACGGAACTCTTCCCTGACACCCTGCTGGATCGGAGTCCGGGGATCGTCATCGAGCTGAACGTGTGCTGAACTCGGAGGTGTCGTACGTTCGGTACTTGGATCGGTCGGATCGTGAAGACGTACGACTACATCAACCACGTTGTTATAACGCTTCCGCTTTCGGTCTACGAGGGTACGTGGACAACACTCTCCCATCTCGTTGCTATGCATCACCATGATCTTGCGTGTGCGTAGGAAATTTTTTGAAATTACTACGTTCCCCAACAGTGGCATCCGAGCCTAGATTTTATGCGTTGATGTTATATGCACGAGTAGAACACAAGTGAGTTGTGGGCGATACAAGTCATACTGCTTACCAGCATGTCATACTTTGGTTCGGCGGTATTGTTGGATGAAGCGGCACGGACCGACATTATGTGTACGCTTACGCGAGACTGGTTCTACCGATGTGCTTTGCACACAGGTGGCTGGCGGGTGTCAGTTTCTCCAACTTTAGTTGAACCGAGTGTGGCTACGCCCGGTCCTTGAGAAGGTTAAAACAACACTAACTTGATGAACTATCGTTGTGGTTTTGATGCGTAGGAAAGAACGGTTCTTGCTCAGCCCGTAGCAGCCACGTAAAACTTGCAACAACAAAGTAGAGGACGTCTAACTTGTTTTTGCAGGGCATGTTGTGATGTGATATGGTCAAGACGTGATGCTATATTTTATTGTATGAGATGATCATGTTTTGTAACTGAAGTTATCGGCAACTGGTAGGATCCATATGGTTGTCGCTTTATTGTATGAAATGCAAACGCCCTGTAATTGCTTTACTTTATCACTAAGCAGTAGCGATAGTCGTAGAAGCAATAGATGGCATAACGACAACGATGCTACGATGGAGATCAAGGTGTCGCGCCGGTGATGATGGCGATCACGACGGTGCTTCGGAGATGGAGATCACAAGCACAAGATGATGATGGCCATATCATATCACTTATATTGATTGCATGTGATGTTTATCCTTTATGCATCTTATCTTGCTTTGATTGACGGTAGCATTTTAAGATGGTCTCTCACTAATTATCAAGAAGTGTTCCCCCTGAGTATGCACCGTTGCGAAAGTTCTTCGTGCTGAGAAACCATGTGATGATCGGGTGTGATAGGCTCTATGTTCAAATACAACGGGTGCAAAACAGTTGCACACGCGGAATACTCAGGTTAAACTTGACAAGCCTAGCATATACAGATATGGCCTCGGAACACGAAGACCGAAAGGTCGAACGTGAATCATATAGTAGGTATGATCAACATAGTGATGTTCACCATTGAAACTACTCCATCTCACGTGATGATCGGACATGGTTTAGTTGATTTGGATCACGTGATCACTCAGATGACTAGAGAGATGTCTGTCTAAGTGGGAGTTCTTTAGTAATATGATTAATTGAACTTAAAATTATCATGAACTTAGTACATGATAGTATTTTGCATGTCTATGTTGATTGTAGATAGATGGCTCGTGTTGTTGTTCCGTTGAATTTTAATGCGTTCCTTGAGAAAGATAAGTTGAAAGATGATGGTAGCAATTACACGAACTGGTTCGTAACCTGAGGATTATCCTCATTGCTGCACAGAAGAATTACGTCCTGGAAGCACCGCTGGGTGCCAGGCCTGCCACAGATGCAACTGACGACGTTAAGAACGTTTGGCAGAGCAAAGCTGATGACTACTCGATAGTTCAGTGTGTCATGCTTTACGGCTTGGAACCGGGTCTTCAACGATGTTTTGAACGTCATGGAGCATATGAGATGTTCCGGGAGTTGAAGTTAATATTTCAAGCAAATGCCCGGATTGAGAGATATGAAGTCTCCAATAAGTTCTATAGCTGTAAGATGGAGGAGAATAGTTCTGTTAGTGAACATATACTCAAAATGTCTGGGTATAATAATCACTTGATTCAACTGGGAGTTAATCTTCCTGATGATAGTGTCATTGACAGAATTCTCCAATCACTCCCACCAAGCTACAAGAGCTTCGTGATGAACTATAATATGCAAGGGATGGACAAGACTATTCCCGAGCTC
This sequence comes from Triticum dicoccoides, assembly GCF_002162155.2. Classification (NCBI taxonomy): domain Eukaryota; kingdom Viridiplantae; phylum Streptophyta; class Magnoliopsida; order Poales; family Poaceae; genus Triticum; species Triticum dicoccoides. The sequence goes on from NC_041389.1 coordinate 634,219,997, forward strand.
TTCGCAATGCTAAAGGCAGCGGAGGTAGAAATCAAGAAGGAGCATCAAGTGTTGATGGTCAATAAGACCACTAGTTTCAAGAAAAAGGGCAAAGGGAAGAAGAAGGGGAACTTCAAGAAGAACAGCAAACAAGTTGCTGCTCAAGAGAAGAAACCCAAGTCTGGACCTAAGCCTAAGACTGAGTGCTTCTACTGCAAGCAGACTGGACACTGGAAGCGGAACTGCCCCAAGTATTTGGCGGATAATAAGGATGGCAAAGTGAACAAAGGTATATATGATATACATGTTATTGATGTGTACCTTACTAATGCTCGCAGTAGCACCTGGGTATTTGATACTGGTTCTGTTGCTAATATTTGCAACTCGAAACATGGACTACGGATTAAGCGAAGATTGGCTAAGGACAAGGTGACGATGCGCGTGGGAAATGGTTCCAAAGTCGATGTGATCGCGGTCGGCACGCTACCTCTACATCTACCATCGGGATTAGTTTTAGACCTAAATAATTGTTATTTGGTGCCATCGTTAAGCATGAACATATATCTAGATCTTGTTTGATGCGAGACGGTTATTCATTTAAATCAGAGAATAATGGTTGTTCTATTTATATGAGTAATATCTTTTATGGTCATGCACCCTTGAAGAGTGGTCTATTTTTATTGAATCTTGATAGTAGTGATACACATATTCATAATGTTGAAGCCAAAAGATGCAGAGTTGACAAAGATAGTGCAACTTATTTGTGGCACTGCCGTTTAGGTCATATCGGTGTAAAGCGCATGAAGAAACTCCATACTGATGGACTTCTGGAATCACTTGATTATGAATCACTTGGTACTTGCGAACCGTGCCTCATGGGCAAGATGACTAAAACGCCGTTCTCCGGAACTATGGAGCGAGCAACTGATTTATGGGAAATCATACATACTGATGTATGTGGTCCAATGAATATTGAAGCTTGCAGCGGGTATCGTTATTTTCTCACCTTCACAGATGATTTGAGCAGATATGGGTATATCTACTTGATGAAACACAAGTCTGAAACATTTGAAAAGTTCAAAGAATTTCAGAGTGAAGTGGAAAATCATCATAACAAGAAAATAAAATTTCTACGATATAATCGTGGAGGAGAATATTTGAGTTACAAGTTTGGTTTACATTTGAAACAATGTGGAATAGTTTCGCAACTCACGCCACCTGGAACACCACAACGAAATGGTGTGTCTGAACATCGTAATCGTACTTTACTCGATATGGTGCAATCTATGATGTCTCTTACTGATTTACCGCTATCGTTTTGGGGTTATGCTTTAGAGACGGCCGCATTCACGTTAAATAGGGCACCATCAAAATCCGTTGAGACGACGCCTTATGAACTATGGTTTGGCAAGAAACCAAAATTGTCGTTTCTTAAAGTTTGGGGTTGCGATGCTTATGTGAAGAAACTTCAACCAGATAAGCTCGAACCCAAATCGGAGAAATGTGTCTTCATAGGATACCCAAAAGAGACTATTGGGTACACCTTCTATCACAGATCTGAGGGCAAGATTTTTGTTGCTAAATTCGGATCCTTTCTAGAGAAAGAGTTTCTCTCGAAAGAAGTGAGTGGGAGGAAAGTAGAACTTGATGAGGTAACTGTACCTGCTCCCTTATTGGAAAGTAGTTCATCACAAGAAACCGTTCCTGTGACAACTACACCAATTAGTGAGGAAGCTAATGATATTGATCATGAAACTTCAGATCAAGTTAGTACCGAACCTCGTAGGTCAACCAGAGTAAGATCTGCACCAGAGTGGTACGGTAATACTATTCTGGAAGTCGTGTTACTTGACCATGATGAACCTACGAACTATGAGGAAGCGATGATGAGCCCAGATTCTGCAAAATGGCTTGAGGCCATGAAATCTGAGATGGGATCCATGTATGAGAACAAAGTATGGACTTTGGTTGACTTGCCCGATGATCGGCAAGCCATCGAGAATAAATGGATTTTCAAGAAGAAGACTGACGCTGATGGTAATATAACTGTCTACAAAGCTCGACTTGTTGCAAAAGGTTTTCAACAAGTTCAAGGGGTTGACTACGATGAGACTTTCTCACCCGTAGCGATGCTTAAGTCTGTCTGAATCATGTTAGCAATTGCCGCATTTTATAATTATGAAATATGGCAAATGGATGTCAGAACTGCATTCCTGAATGGATTTCTAGAAGAAGAGTTGTATATGATGCAACCAGAAGGTTTTGTCGATCCAAAAGGTGCTGACAAAGTGTGCAAGCTCCAACGATCCATTTATGGACTGGTGCAAGCATCTCGGAGTTGGAATAAACGCTTTGATAGTGTGATCAAAGCACATGGTTTTATGCAGACTTTTGGAGAAGCCTGTATTTACAAGAAAGTGAGTGGGAGCTCTATGGCATTTCTGATATTATATGTAGATGACATATTGTTAATTGGAAATCATATAGAATTTCTGGATAGCATAAAGGGATACTTGAATAAAAGTTTTTCAATGAAATACCTCGGTGAAGCTGCTTACATATTGGGCATCAAGATCTATAGACATAGATCAAGATGCTTAATTGGACTTTCACAAAGCACATACCTTGATAAAGTTTTGAAAAAGTTCAAAATGGATCAGGCAAAGAAAGGGTTCTTGCCTGTATTACAAGGTGTGAAGTTGAGTCAGACTCAATGCCCAACCATAGCAGAAGATAGAGAGAAAATGAAAGATGTTCCCTATGCTTCAGCCATAGGCTCTATCATGTAAGCAATGCTGTGTACCAGACCTGATGTATGCTTAGCAATAAGTTTAGCAGGAAGGTACCAAAGTAATCCAGGAGTGGATCACTGGACAGCGGTCAAGAATATCCTAAAATACCTGAAAAGGACTAAGGATATGTTTCTTGTTTATGGAGGTGACAAAGAGCTAGTCGTAAATGGTTACGTCGATGCAAGCTTTGACACTGATCCGGACGATTCTAAATCGCAAACCGGATACGTGTTTATATTGAACGGTGGAACTGTCAGTTGGTGCAGTTCTAAACAAAGCGTCGTGGCGGGATCTACATGCGAAGCGGAGTACATAGCTGCTTCGGAAGCAGCAAATGAAGGAGTCTGGATGAAGGAGTTCATTTCCGATCTAGGTGTCATACCTAGTGCATCGGGACCAATGAAGATCTTCTGTGACAATACTGGTGCAATTGCCTTGGCAAAGGAATCCAAATTTCACAAGAGGACCAAGCATACCAAAAGACGCTTCAATTCCATCCGGGATCAAGTCCAGGTGGGAGACATAGAGATTTGCAAGATACATACGGATCTGAATGTTGCAGACCCGTTGACTAAGCCTCTTCCACGAGCAAAACATGATCAGCACCAAGACTCCACGGGTGTTAGAATCATTACTATGTAATCTAGATTATTGACTCTAGTGCAAGTGGGAGACTGAAGGAAATATGCCCTAGAGGCAATAATAAAGTTATTATTTATTTCCTCATATCATGATAAATGTTTATTATTCATGCTATAATTGTATTAAACGGAAACATGATACATGTGTGAATACATAGACAAACTTAATGTCACTAGTATGCCTCTACTTGACTAGCTCATTGATCAAAGATGGTTATGTTTCCTAACCATAGACATGTGTTGTCTTTGATTAATGGGATCACATCATTAGGAGAATGATGCGATTGACTTGACCCATTCCGTTAGCTTAGCACTTGATCGTTTAGTTTGTTGCTATTGCTTTCTTCATGACTTATACAAAGTTCCTATAACTATGAGATTATGCAACTCCCATTTGCCGAAGGAACACTTTGTGTGCTACCAAACGTCACAACGTAACTGGGTGATTATAAAGGAGCTCTACAGGTGTCTCCAAAGGTACATGTTGAGTTGGGGTATTTCGAGATTAGGTTTTGTCACTCCGATTGTCGGAGAGGTATCTGTGGGCCCTCTCGGTAATGCACATCACTATAAGCCTTGCAAGCAATGTAGCTAATGAGTTAGTTACGGAATGATGCATTACGTAACGAGTAAAGAGACTTGCAGGTAACGAGATTGAACTAGGTATTGGATACCGACGATCAAATCTCGAGCAAGTAACATACCGATGACAAAGGGAACAACGTATGTTGTTATGCGGTTTGACCGATAAAGATCTTCGTAGAATATGTAGGATCCAATATGAGCATCCAGGTTCCGCTATTGGTTATTGACCGGAAACTATTCTAGGTCATGTCTACATAGTTCTCAAACCCGTAGGGTCCGCACACTTAACGTTACGATGACAGTTATATTATCTACTACCACTATAAAAGGAAGAGAGAGGCAGATCCAAACAATCAAGTCCATCCATCATCAAGATCTAATGGCCCTTAATCTTCTGGTGTTTAACGCTGCAAACCACGCATTAAGCCACACAATCCATCGATCGCTAACCTTGGCCTGCCGTTCGAAAAAGAAACTGCACACCCGCACGACCTCTGCCCCATGTAGCCTCCCGCACACCCGCATCGATCGCTAATCCATCGATCCTCCTCATGCGTCATTCCTCCCGTAGCCTCCCATTCGTCATCGCGCCCTTTGCCGCGGGTCACCGTGGGAGCCGCTGCTGGAGCTGGACGTCGCGCCCTCCGACGCTTGAGCTGTCACCGGAGCTGCCCGTCGCGCCTTCCGACGAGGCGCACAACGACTGCAATGGAAGCAGGCGCCGCTGTGCCCCCGGCCTCGTGCGCCCGCCGC
>NC_041389.1:634225153-634228902 GCF_002162155.2 Triticum dicoccoides
TGAACCCCCCTCGCCCTTCGATGAACCTCGACCAAGCGGTCGTCGCCCAGATCGCCGAACCTCGAGCAAGCGGCCGTCGCCCACATCGCTTGACCTCGAGCAAGCGGCTGCTGCCCACATCGAACAAGAGTGCAAGACGACCACGACGTCCAGCCGCGGCCACGAGTATCTTCGTCACCCATCGCTGGTAATTTACTGGTGCTTGACTTCAAAATTGTCGAGATATTATTGTTTCAGAAGTATAATTCTTTACGTTGATGATTTATGAGAGTTCAAAATTGTTTCTCATAATTGTACTCGATATGAAAATACAAACTATTGGGCTTAATCAAAGTGCTCATGTTACATTGCTCCCTTTCAGAACAAATTACATTGCAACTACTAGCATTAGTCAATTTGGAGAAGAACTGGCGCGTTGATTTTTTGTGTGGATTAACCTGCTTGAGGACCTGGGGTGCGTCACACTGATATTCTCGATTGATTGTGTAGTGCGCGCTATTCAGGAAAGTGGGTACGGCTGCAGTTTTGGCCTGACATGTGCTACCTAATTTGGCTATGAGTGATGGATGTCATTCTATGTGTCCGGCGAACTGCCCCGTCCATATAATTCCTGATGTAGTTGATGATTTAGTTCTGGAAATCCAAGTGCTAACTTTCTTGTGCTTTTTCTTCCCGCAGAAGGGCAGAATAAGGATGTAGATAAGGTGTTGTGCCTTTTTTTTCAATTTTCATGCTAATTAATAGGCCTTTGGTTTTCCCTCTATGAATCTCCATTCACCATCCTCTAATATTTTGTGCAGCCTTTATCATACATGTTGAAACTACATTGCTGTCTCCAACTCTGAAAACTGCAGGCCATGTTTGATTAAAATAGGAGCGTGAGCGATGGACTATGAAGGCACCTTCTATTGTACATTTGTACTGATATATCAACATGTTGGCATTCACATCAATCATGTATATTTTACAACCAGATTTTCCATGTTACATTCAGGCTGAATTTTACCTTACCCATGTGTAGACATATGAAGCATTGAAGCCGGAAGTCATGTGATCAAAGTAGGTTATGGCTGTCTACTGTTGGAAATCACAGCATTTACCATTTTGTTTTACGGTTATTTCAGATTGTGATGATTGGGTTGTCATCATGCTTCACACGAGGATAAGCACCAGGGACGAGGAACTGGGAAGGAGAGGTTGATACTTGACATAGGTTCTATGATGATAATGATGGTGGTAGCGGCTTGCGATTCACATGGATGGGGTGTAGAATAGCATGGATTAATTTTCAAATCCAACTAGGCAGTGCTTCACCATTAATGGCTATGACGCAGGCAGAATGGAGGAGCTCAGTTTGTTCTGTAAGATGACTGTGTGGCATGTGGAGTGAAGATGCATCTAGCATCAGCTTCTTAGTTATTGAGGTGATTCTGATTTCCTAAAATATTATGTGATGGATTTATGCTTATAGCTTATATCTGGGATTCTATTTCAGGACACCTTTACCTGGTGACGCTACCGGCGCCCTCATTTCTCTTGATTATATAGTGAAAGCAATTCACACTGGTTTGCCCAAATTACCCAAAAAATATTTGAAAAGTTTGGCCTGATCAAATATGTTAAATATTGACACATAATCCATCCGTCCGGAATTACTTGACACTCAAATGTGTGCTAGATACATCCGTTTGACCGACAAATAATTCTGGACAGAGGGAGTATTTGACTATGTCTTTATTGCTTTTGCTGGGTAGGGATAAGTGTTTGAATCGTTGCTTTTGTTGTGAGAAACATATATTGCTAAGCTTACAGATAAGCACATAGAAGATGAAAAATATAATATTACTTATGTGTTGTCATGCTAGATTATCTCCTAAAGGGCAAACCTAACAACATTCGATGCAATGAAGTGAATAAGGGAGGATGTGAAGGTAACAAAGGGTAGAAGAATATGTGAATATACAAACTAACCAGTTAGGAGTGGCTTCACAAAAACTAAGGTCTAAAATGTTTGGATGATGCACATTAATTAATGGTAATTAATGGAGATTTTTGTTTATTTACTTCATTCAAGAATATATCGCAAGACTTGCTTCGCTTGTGCCAAAGCCCATTAGCAGCAATACAAAGTTTTTTATTTAGAGCAAAGCTATACAGCCCGTCGATGTAAATATTTTACTGTCCCCTAATATTTCTCTTGACCCAATATATTTGCAGATATATATCTCTTTGTGATCTTTGTGGAGGCTGCTTACCTCGCAGTTTTTTCTGCCTACCCCGCCTAGGAAAATAGATTGTATAGTATTAATTTTGTCGAACAACAAGAGTATCATGCCTGCCTACTGTAGTTATTTTTGACAATCTGATATGTTCACACATCATTACAAGGTTCCTTAAAACTACCTTTGTAGCTATTTCAAACCAAGGTCTAGGAGTATTTAGCCAATCATACTTTCAAACCAGCAGAGAATATGAATGAAAATATTTGTATTTAGGCTTACTAACTGTTAACAAACAATGTGGTTCTCATATGAATGTGTATAATTTTATTCTATTCGTCAGTGGGTAAATCACAAGAGAATTGTGCAATGAGGTTCTTGTCATACTGGTGAGGATAGTGCACTATTCCCATATTGTTTTGCTCAATATTGAAGCACTAGCCCTTCTTGTTCTGTGCAACAACTAACAGTCTTTCTCGCCACTATGGCCGTGAAGCTTCAATACGGATGTGCTCGAGCTGCTTTATATCACATAATGACCATTCTTCTGTTTGCAGCAAATGGTCGCTCCGATGGTTGGAGTAGCTTGGCCTGGTACCATGCACAACAGTCCCATCGAACCTATCATCGCCTTAATGGCTACTAGACCCGGTGTAGTATGGCGAAGGCGCCGTCAATGAAGAGAAGTAAGATTGTCATCGAGGTTGTTGTGCAGGGGTTCTCTGATTGCTACAAACATTAAGAAATATATACAAATGAAGCTAAATTGCAGCTTACAAGATTTTGCTAAGGATATATATTTTATATTCAGAGAAGATATTTACTACCTCCGTCCGGGTTTATTCGTCGCCATTGTATTTCGTGTCAAAGTTTGACCATAGATTAAACTAACAAAATGTTCACGCATGTCACCAAACATTATATTTTTGAAAACTATGTTCAAATATGAATCCAATGAGATATTTTTTTTGACATGCATTTTGTTAGTTAAATCATTAGTCAAAATTTGACACAAACTACAAAGGGGACCTATAACCAAGACGGAGGTAGTAATAAGGCCTTCTATGTACCCTAAGTAGTTACCGATTGTACTAAATGTTCCAAAATTTTCAATCTGATCAACACGGGAGTATTGGTCTGATTTAAGAGAAGATTAGCTTATTTTGTTCAAGTATTATGTTAAAGAGGGGAATGAGAAAATTTCTTGCTAAGGTTAGGACGTGCGTTGCACGTGCGAGCTTACTAGTGAGTTTATAGTTTTTGATGTACCGAAGGGTGTTCGGAGTCCTGGATGTGATCACGGGCATGACGAGGAGTCTCGAAATGGTCGAGAAATAAAGATTGATATATTGGAAGCCTATATTTGGATATCGGAATCGTTCCGGGTGAAATCGGGATTTTACCGGAGTTTCGGGGGGTTACCCGAACCCCCTCGGGGGTTAATGGGCCTACATGGGCCCTAAGGGAGAAGAGGAGGGCCGGCCAGGGCAGGCCGCGCGCCCCCTCCCCCCCCCCCCTAGTCCGAATAGG
>NC_041389.1:634229435-634233625 GCF_002162155.2 Triticum dicoccoides
AGGACAAGGAACGCCCCCCTTTCCTCTTTTCCCCTTCCCCCTTCCTTCTCCAACAAGGCAAGAGGGGGGAGTCCTACTCCCGGTGGGAGTAGGACTCCTCCAGGCGCACCCCTAAGGGCCGGCCGCACCTCCCCCCTCCCTCCTTGATATACGGGGGCAGGAGGGAACCTCATAACACACAAGTTGATCTTCGTGATCATTCCTTAGCCGTGTGCGGTGCCCCCCTCCACCATATTCCACCTCGATAATATCGTAGCGGTGCTTAGGCGAAGCCCTGCGTCGGTAGAACATCATCACCGTCACCACGCCGTTGTGCTGACGGAACTCTTCCCCGACACCCTGCTGGATCGGAGTCCGGGGATCGTCATCGAGCTGAACATGTGCTGAACTCGGAGGTCCCGTACGTTCGGTACTTGGATCGGTCGGATCGTGAAGACGTACGACTACATCAACCACGTTATTATAATGCTTCCGCTTTCGGTCTACGAGGGTACGTGGACAACACTCTCCCATCTCGTTGCTATGCATCACCATGATCTTGCGTGTGTGTACCATGATCTTGCGTGTGCATAGGAATTTTTTTGAAATTACTACGTTCCCCAACAGGCCTTAATATCCCTTAGTGTCCGTTAGGACCCCCCTGCCACAGGAGTGTAGGATAAAAGATATCATGCAAGTTCTTTTCCATAAGAATGTATGACTATATTTGGAATACATGCCTACATTATATTGATGAATTGGTGTTAGTTCTATGTCACCTTAGGTTATAACCGTTGCATGATGAATGCCATCCGACATAATTATCCATCATTGATCCATTGCGTACGAGTTTTTCACATACTGATCTTTGCTAAGTTACTTTGCCGTTGCCATTGTTACGATTGCTACAAAACTGCTACTATTAATTTTGCCACTGTTACCGTTACTTTCATACTACTTTGTTACTAAATACTTTGAATTGACAACTCAGCTGCTAATACTTGAGAATATTCTTTGGCTCCCCTTGTGTCGAATTAATAAATTTGGGTTGAATACTCTATCCTCGAAAACTGTTGCGATCCCCTATACTTGTGGGTTATCACACGCCTTGCACACGCACCCGAGCATCTTGAATCCCAATTTTTTTTCTTTTTTTTGAAGTTTTTGCTATTTTTCGAATTTACTGTTCACCTAGAGCTTATTAAAGTCGTTTTTCCATGAGCGCCTCGAGTGTCCAAACACAAGAAAATTTGCAGGCAACTTGCGCACCCAAGCATATTGGATGCAACTTTTTTCAGATTATTTTGCTATTTCTTAAAATTTACTTTTCTTCAAGAGCAGATTACGTGGCAGTCAAACCCGGTCAACATGGCCAAAATCTGGTTTTGGACGAAACTTACCTGGTTTTGAGACTTAAAAGAACAAACTTCTACCAAAAGATATTGAGGAATCAAGTATGTACTTTTGGGAAACTTGAGTGACCAAAAATATACTTTTCTAAAAAAAAATATAAGAAGCCCGACCAAGATATCAGAAAATTTATAAGAAGCCAGGCCAAGATGACAAATTATATGGCATGCCACGGATACACAAACAGAATATACTATTCCCTCCGCTCACAAATATAAGATGTTTTGAATATTTTCATATGCATTACATATACACTGAAATGAGTGAGTGCACACACTAAAATACGTCTATATACAAACAAATCAAAAAAAAAGGCAGACCATCTTATATTTATGAATGGAGGGAGTAGTTAATAAATATTCCATGTTACTCAAGATGAACGGTTAGTAATTAAGGATGAAATCAAGAAATCTTCTTCGAATCTTGGGACCAGTGTCTTCTTCTTCTATGATTTTTTATCTATTCATCAAACATCATAGCAGTATACCAAATCAGAAATTCAATTCGGCTCCCGGGCCAAAAAATCATTTTTAAAATGTCAGAAGATCAAGAATCTTTTTATGTGTTGTACTCACATCCAAATGCTACCCCTAAATTTTGAGGCAAAAAGGCTAAACATTTTGGCTTGTGCAGAAAAAACTGAACACCAAATGGTACCCCAAATTTATTTTTTTCACTAATGAAACACTGCAATGCGGTTTCGCATGAAAAGTGTCAAGTATGCTTGCGACACTAACACTAACATCTACAAAAAAAATCAGAATTCTTTAAAAATATTTAATATTTTTTTTCATGTTACTGTTCACCCGGGAGCACATGCTTCCGGAAGCCAAAACACTCCAGAACATGGGAAGTAATAAAAAGAATTATATAGTAGTCAAGGTAAATGAATCCTTCTGAAGCTTTTGGGATTTCCTGCATCCTCTATGTTGGAGTGGTTAGTGTTGGTACTGTTGTAGTAGTAAGTAGCATCTGCAGCTAACGAGTGCACAGAGACCACGTCGTGCCCGAGTAGCTCTTATCGCGTCGGAAAAAAAGAACATGAAGAAAAACCACGAGTTTATTATGTAAATAGTACTCCCTCCGTTCAGGTATATAAGTCATCTTAGGTTGTGCACCGCGATCAATGCGGAGGGAAAAACGAGAGAACTTAATGTTTATTTGCTAATTAATAGCATTCCATGCAATGAACTGATCACTACATGTCATGTTTCGTAGTCTCAAGTCATTGAAATCATACACGCCTCACATCTCTTATTGGTTGGTTCCTTTATTCATGGCAAGAAACAAGACACGAGGTGTGAGTCAATGCACCACGCCTAAATGTTTTGGGATTGTTTGATTTTCATAAGCTGAATTATACACCTAGATGGAGGGAGTACTAAATACAGATGCAGAAAGTTTTAACCTCAATTAAAAATACAATTTTTGGTGATAAAAGTTAATCCGCCAGATGATGTTTGGCATTCCATAAATACAAATTCTAATGTGATATACTCCTTAGGGTTACCCTGGCACATTATTTGACTATATTATTGTAAGTGCATCTAGTGCCACCCTTTATTGGTTTTGAAGTATTGACGACAAACTTGGTTAAGGGGTTAATGTGTTTGTGAGTGTACACAAGTTAACAAAGATAGAACTCCCTAAAGATTTGGTTTAACTATCGAAGACGACCCTCCAAAATGTCCGAAGACATTGAAGATAATAATGGTGCACAAAGACTTTTGCTTGAAGACAATGGAATTTGAAAACTTTGTCTTTTGGTTTTTATTTTATTTTTTCTTGAGTCATAGGAACCACCGCATTGTTAAGTGGGACCGAGATGAACTGAAGTCAGAAAATGAAGTCAGAATATATCTTCATGTTCCATTGTCTTTTAGACTGACGCGATGCTCAACCTGAAATGAAGTCAGATATTTTCTCTTATTGTCTTCCTTAGAATATATCTTATTGTCTTCTCTTAGTTGCTCACAATGCTGACTCAAGAAATGCGGTGAAGACAATAAGAGAAAATATCTTCCGAGTTGGTTGAGTCAGCATTGCTTGTGGCTCAAAAAATTTGCCGCGTGTGTTTGAAATCTGACTGTTAGGACACGTGTCGGTTGGCCACTGACCTAGGGTCAAATTAGTCATATCATGTCGAGTTGGCTCCTAGCTATAAATAACCATCCCCTCCACCATAAGTTGGTGGCTGCATCGAGTTATTGCATGATTGTTATTGTCTGAGAGCAATCCACCTTCAAAGCTTTTGAGTGAGATTTCCGACGAGGAAAAACACAAACCCCCAGAGCCCAAAGTGATTGAGCATCACCGAAGACATTCTGCTCTAAGTGAACCAAAGACTTATTATACTTAAAGAATGTAATCTTTCAAATGGTTAGATGTCATGTTCTAAGCATCCAAGAGTCGTTGTGTATCGCGATGAATGAGTTTATGAAGGTTTCAGCAGTCTACCTCAAAGACTTACCTGAGTGCTTAGACAAGGTCTAACTGATCTTAACTCAAAGGGAATAAGGTAAAGACTTGGTAATGCCTTGTTTAGTTTTTGTTTTGTTTTTATTTAGCTTTCTCATCTTCGAAGGCATTGCCTATTTTGAAGACATTTCTAAAAGTCGCATATTTAACCCCTCACCCCCGTTGATAACTAGCACTTTCAATTATATTCTTGCATCTCACAAAATTTGGCTCGATTTACACTGAATAAAATAATATCCCTTCAGCCGTGGGCTTTGTAGTTCGTGGATTTCAAGCCCAATTACGTGGTGAGTTGTTGTTGTTAACCCTAGCTAGCTGTAAAA
>NC_041389.1:634233768-634251297 GCF_002162155.2 Triticum dicoccoides
CACGCAGACGAGCCGGAGCCGCCGCCGCCGCAAACTCTGTTTCCGGGGAGTAGCGCGGCGGCGCAGCGGGTGGAGGCTCGTCTTGCGGCGTCGACTTCGTGCGGTGCGTGCAGCCGGATGACGTGACAGGGCTTTCCCCTCAGCTCGCCGCAAACTCTCCTTCCGGGGAGAAGCGGCCTCGGCGTCGGCGGCGCAGCGAGTGGAGCGGCGGCGACTCCGCGCGGTCCCGCGGTGGAAGACAGGTTCGCCCCTCAGCCCGTTGATCCCAACTCCCAACTCCGAAACTTATTAGGAATGTGAATGGTGACTGAGTAGATAGATTTTCGGCGACCTCGTTGCAGGTTCGTCATGTCGTCGTTCGCCGGCGTAACTGTCCTCGACGGACACAACCAGTGCCATTGCGAAATGTCGGGCGTCTACGCCAGCGCCGGTGTGGACGCCGGGTACCACCTGCTCATTGTCAAGGGCTACTCGCGTACCAAAGAGTTCTTCCCCACCGGCGAGAACATCACCTCTGGTCATTTTGTAGTAGGAGGCCACGATTGGTTACTCGAGTACTACCCCAACGGCTTGGACCCGAGCTGCGCCGACTACATTTCTGTCTATCTGACCCTTCTCTATGACTCCGATGTCGACGAGGAGGACGTGGAGGTGAAGTTCAGTTTCAGTCTCATCAACCAGGTTGAGAAGCAGATGCCAACGTACATTCGTGGAACTAAAACTTACAGCTTCTCCAGTAGTGTTCCAATGTGGGGCATCGGCAAGTTCGTGAGAAGACACACCCTTGAACAGTCCCCCGATCTGATATGTGATTGTTTTACCATCGGGTGCGACATCATGGTTTGCAAGGACCCCAAAACTAAGGATGATGCCGGTGGCACCCTGCCTGACATACACCAGCATTTTAGCACCATTGTCGTGGATTGAAAGAGGCGTGCTTGGATTTTATCCAAGTCCTGTCTCCCTCGCGTTTGAAGAGAGTAATGGCGACTAGTGGTTGGGAGCACATAATCACGACCTATCCCTCTGTTCTGAACGAGTTCATTGCCAAGCTTATTGCTTCAAGGCGGAAGTAACACTCACTCTGCATATATATGGTACGCATATTCCTTGGACCTCAAGTGACACTAGCTGCATATATGGGATTTTCTAGAGCGATTGTAGTCTGTGTGCGTGCATTGCTTTCGTCTCTTCAATGTAAGAAATTTTTCCTGTATGCTGAACCTGAAGAACCCAACATATGGACACAAACTGTCTCTTAATGGAATGGATAGTTTATAAATTCAGGTGTAAGCATCAACATTGACCTGCATCACAGCAATGTGCAAGTTTCCCGGCTAGTCTTTTAATCCTCGTGTATTTCTCTTTGTGTTAATTGTGTCGTATATTGCTGCATTTCTATTAGCCTGGAAGTGTCCTTTGAAGCTGCGATTTCTAGACATCCTCCCTGGTCCGAGTTAACCATGACCCTGAATTATGTACGATTCACACGATATGCTGATGCTTGTTCTGTTAGTCATTAATCATGACATGCACTGTTGCATTAACATCTTACATCAGCATCGTTTTCATGGTCGGTTTTGGAAATCTGCTTCTGTTTTCAGAGGAAGCAGAGCAATGGGGAGACGATGCACGCGCTAATACCCGCCGGTGAAGCTGTGGTGAGATGTGCTCACTCCTGGTCCTGGGGCACGGGCGCGCTTCGTAGTCAAACTCGGAGAAATTAGTTCTAGCTTGAGTTGCACGGGTCTAGCTTGAGAATTGCCTGGGGCTGCTTGGCCGGAATGGCGCCGAGGGATCCCTGTACCTCAAGGCCAAACACCGGCTGGTTCTGAAGGCCGGACACCAACTGGAAAATGTAACAGGGACCTGGTGCCATCAGCCGTGCTGGTGAAAGTTTTTCCACCACATGTGTTAATTTGACATTACATGCTATACGTATGTTTTTACTGATGCAGTTGAAGGTAGTCAGACTCGGATGTTAAAACCATTCTTTTCTTCCCATTCCATTTATCTCATCTCAGTTGATGAAGATGGCAGAGCCAGAGCACCTGGTCGATGCGTATTTGGAAAGGCAGCTGACTTTTGATGCCTTGCTCGATTGTAACACTGCCCCCTCAGTTTCAGATAAGTTTCAGACTTTGCCGTGGCTATCCACTTTGGTTATTTATAAATCACAAGTCATCCAAATCCAAATCCACTCCACTAGTAGCTGTTCAATGCACGGAGAGGGCTGCTTTGCTGCCTTGTTCAATTGTGACACTGCTCCCTGGAATTCAGATAAGTTTCACCTCTTTCATCCATGTTGACCACACAACCAAAACCAGAAACTCAGCCTTCTATTTCTACTAGTACAACTCAACTGCATGATAAGCATTCAGCCCAAATATCCGGCTCGGACACAGTAAACACTTGTGAATTTGTTTATTGCATCATCAAATGCTCTTTTTCCCTGAAAAATCAAATGCACGCAAGTTTGACCGCATGTTCTCTAAAAACCAAATACACGTTGTGAAGTATTTCAAAAATTGATTATGAACTAAATATGAGACTAGGACAAAGAAGTTATCGGCATATGGTACAACGAGGATCATGTTAGGAAAGCAACTTGTATTCCCATGAGGCCATAGGCCGATATATATACATGTACAGGTGTGGCACATATGCAGGAAACCCTTTTATACAACTGGATAAATACAAAGGGGTACATGACTTATATTATAACTCTAACACCCCCCTCAAACTCATGGTGGATGAACAACACTGAGTTTGGAGAGATAAAAGCCATGTTGTGCTCTAGTCTGGGCCTTCGTCAGGAAATCCGCCAACTGTAACTCGGAAGGCACATACTGAAGAGTAATAACCTGATCTTGCAAACCAGCGCGCACATAGAAAGCATCAACACCAATATGCTTGGTGAGCTCATGCTTCACAGGATTGCGCGCAATGCTAATAGCACCTGTACTGTCAGATAAGAGCAGAGTCGGTGTAGTGACAGAAACACCAAAATCCTGAAGTAACCACCGTAACCAAGTCACCTCTGCCATCAAAAGAGCCATTGCTTGCAACTCAGCCTCGGCACTCGAACGGGAAACTGCAATCTATTTCTTCGTCTTCCAGGCAATGAGAGAACCACCAAGAAAAACACAGTAAGCAGAAAGTGAACGGCGATCTGAAGGATCACTAGCCCACGTAGCATTCGAATAGGCCTGAAGCTGTAAAGAACTGGAGCGAGGAAAGAATAGACGGTGAGAGATCATGCCCCGAAAATATCGGAGAACACGAAGGAGATGACTATAGTGAAACGATGTGGGATCAGAGGCGAACTGACTCAGAATATGAACCGGATAAGAGATGTCCGGACGAGTGACAGCTAGATAGACAAGACTGCCAACAAGATGACGATAACGCGTCGGGTCAGGGAGAGGATTACCATCAGTAGCACGGAGGTGAACATTGAGCTCCATAGGAGTCTCAACAATGCGCTCGTCAGTAAGAGCAGCACAAGCAAGAAGATCCTGGATATACTTTTCCTGAGATATAAAAAAGCCATCAGAGGTAGAAGAGACTTCAATCCCAAGAAAGTAGCGAAGAGGTCCAAGATCAGACATAAGAACTGCCCACTAAGACGGGCCTTTACAAAGGCAATATACTCGGGGTCATCCCCAGTGATGATCATGTCATCAACATAGAGAAGAAGAAGAGTCCGACCACGAGGGGAAAGGTGAATAAACAATGCTGGATCATAAACACTTGCTGAAAAACCAGCGGCAGTGACCACAGAGGCAAAACGCTCAAACCAGGCATGGGGGGCTTGCTTAAGGCCATAGAGAGAGCGACGAAGACGACATACCATGCCATCAGGAATAGAATACCCAGGTGGTGGCTGCATGTACACCTCCTCACGCAGCTCACCATTAGGAAAGACATTCTTAACATCAAGCTGAGATATAGACCAGTGGCGTGCAGAGGCAACGACAAGAAGTGTACGAACAGTGGTCATATGGGCCACAGGAGCAAAAGTCTCGTCATAATCACGACCATGCTCCTGCTGAAAACCACGAGCCACAAGACGAGCTTTGTGACGCTCAAGAGAACCATCGGAGTGAGTCTTAACCTTGTAGAGCCACTTACAAGTGATGGGACAGACTCCGGGAGGAAGAGAAACAAGATCCCAGGTACCAGTGCATTCAAGAGCAGCAATCTCCTCTGCCATCGCAAACTGCCATTCAGGATGAACAACAGCCTGATGATAAGAAGTCGGCTCAAGAACAGCAGCACCAGCGGTGGGAAATCCAAAGCGATCAACAGGCGGACGAGGACGAGAACGCAAGCCATAAGTAGGCTGAGAGGAAGATGACGACACATCCACAGAGGCATCCACAGGTCGTGAATGACGAGTGTAATGCTGAGGAAAAGATGGAACAATAGAAGGAGGAATCGCCAAGGTAGAATCGGGGGGTGGCGACAAAGAAGTCACCGGAGATGAAGGTGTAGAATCCGGTGACATGCTAGGCGAGGAGACCAGGGAAGATGGTGGCTGCAAATCGACTAGAGGTGGAGAAGCAGAGGGAGGGGAACGAATAGGCACAGGCTCGACGGGGGTGATAGGTGAGTCGGGAAAAAATGAGGAAAGAGATATCCTCCACTGAAAAGGTCGAGGAAGATGGGCGTGGGTAGAAGGGACGAGACTCATCAAAAGTCATGTCTCGAGAGATACGCATCCGATGACCGATAGGATCCCAACAACGATAGCCCTTATGATCATCACTGTAGCCTAAGAAGACACACTCAACAGACTGAGCGGTCAATTTGGTGCGTTCGCGAGGGGCAAGAAGAACATAGCAAACACAACCAAACAAGCGAAGCATCGAATAATTGGGAGAACGATCAAAAAGACGCTCGAAAGGAACACCACCCTGTAGAGCAGTAGAAGGCTGTATATTGATAAGATAGGTGGAGGTGGAGACGGCCTCAGCCCAAAAATGAGGCGGGAGAGAGGCAGCAATCATCAATGCACGAGCCATCTCAAGAAGGTGACGATGCTTTCGCTCAGCCACACCATTCTGAGTATGAGCACCAGGACAGGAGAATTGAGAGAGAGTTCCTTGCTCAGCAAGAACACCACGCAATATCTTAGAGATATACTCGCCAGCGGAGTCAGCACGACAAACACGAATGGGGGAAGAGAATTGAGTATGAACCATGGCAGCAAAACGCTTATAAATAGACAACACCTCACTACGAGAAGTCATGAAATAAAGCCATGTGTAACGAGAGAAATCATCTATGAAAATAATATAGTATTTATGACCACCTTTCGAAGCGAAAGGAGCCGGACCCCATACATCAGAATGGACTAAATCAAAAAGACGCTTAGACACTGACTCACTATGTGAATATGGTAACTGAATCTGCTTGCCAAGACGACAACCCTGACACTCTAAAGAGACATCTCCTGAGACAGACCCCAGAAGACCTCGACGAACTAAAGACGACAACCGAGAACCACATAGATGACCAAGTCGATGATGCCACTGCTTGAAGGAACCAGTAACGGAGGCGACTGAAGTGGAAGAACTGGCAATGGTGGTGGCAGCGGAAGGAACATGAAGCCAGTCCAACTCCCAAAGACCCTGAGAATCACGGCGGCGAGGGCCAGCCCCAACCAGAGTGTGCGTGCGACGGTCCTGGATAGAACAAGAGTCAACATCAAGGATGACTCGACAACCAGAATCAGTAAGTTGACCAGCAGAAAACAGATTCATGGTAAGTCGAGGAGCATGAGCAACATCAGGAACAGAATAAGAAGGAGTGGTAAGATTGCCTCTACTAGCAACAGAAAGTGGAGTACCATCAGCAGTGAAGACATGAACAGGAGAATCCAGCGATCGAAGAGAGGACAAAGTGGAAGAATGAGAAGACATATGACAAGAAGCTCCAGAGTCGAGAACCCATGGGGATGTACCTGACTGTGTAGAGGGCGGTTGCTCAGTGCAGGAAGCATCAGTCACAGAACCAGCAATACCCTTCAAGAAAGAACCTGAAGCCGTGAGCAGACGCTTAAGTCTCAAAATATCCTGCTCAGTCAAAGCAATGGCTGAAGCTGTCGAGGTAGATGACGAAGTCCCTTAAGATGATGATCGCGCCTTGCGCAGGTGTTTCCTCTTCATGTAGCTCTGGACTCAATATGACCATCATCGTTGTAGTACTCTCAATGTGGACGAGGGCGACCTGAGCCTCCAGAAGGAGTGGGCAAGAGCGGTGGAGCACTCGAGCGAGAAGGGGTCGGTGCAGCAGGTGGCGTGGAAGAAGCCCGAGTAGCGAGCACAGAGGAAACCTCCAGCAAACCAGCACCACGTAAGCGAGTCTCCTCAGCATGAATCTCAGAAAGCACCACGTAAGCGAGTCTCCTCGGTACGAATCTCAGAAAACGCCTCCATGAGAGAAATACGTCCACGAGCAAACAACTCAGTACGCCGGGGCTCAAACTCCTTACGAAGCCGAGACAGGAACTCGTAGACGCGATGAAACTCCAAATTGGTCTGGACAGCCTGGCAACAGGGGCAAGTACGACAACCAGCACTGCGGAGAGAGTCAAGCTGGCGCCAGATAGCCGAACTCTGTGCATAGAAGTCATTAACAGTAGAGTCACCCTGCTGAAGAGCATGCTCCTAACGGACCACAGAAAGGTATAAGGCATCACCAGAGGGCTCATAGCGCTGACGAAGACAGGTCCACATCTCAAAGACAGTAGGAAGACCCAGAAACTCAAAAGCAAACTGAGGCAGAACACTAGCAGTGAGAACAGCTGCAGCATGAGCATCATCATCAAGCCAGTGGGTGTAAACAGACAGAGCAACATGATACGTCTAAAGAGCCTCCTCATAAGCCAAAACCCTCTCATCATAAGCACGATCAGCAGCCTCATCAGCAAGCTTAGCCGCATCCTTGGCGGCCTGATTAGCATCCGTAGGAAGAACCAGTGGAGTCGGCGGAGTAGGGGCAACCGGAGGAACCGGACGTGGCGGACAACAGACCTTGCCAGAAAGAACACCCCAGAGACGGATGCCACGCATGTGAATGCGCATGAAGCCAGTAAACTCGGTGTAGTTAGTACCATCAAAGATCACGGAACAGCGAGGGATAGCAACATAGCCCGATGCAGCAGACAATTTTTTTAAGCAGGCAACAGCAGCTTTCGGTCGTGAGGCTTAGAGCCTAGGCGAACCAGGCGTACGAAGACACAGCCAGCAGCAACGACGGAGATCAGCAGCAGAATCTGTAGCTGGTGGCCGCCGCTCCAGAGCAGAAGGCGATCCACAGGGTTGGTGGCGGGGCGATTTGGTGGCTCGAGCGAGGGCCAAACCCTATTCGGCGCCCTCTGCGCCCGTTAAAGTGCAATTCACAAACGGGCGCATACCCCCCTCTCCGCTGGGCCGGCCCGTGTAGTTTTTTTCTCTATTTTTCCAAACCGCAAAAAAGTCTGCAAGTGCTGCAACTCGAAAATTGGACGTCCTGTTTAATCACACGCTGCAGTAACCACCTCGTCATTCCAACTGGACGTGCAAACATTCATCTATTCATGTCTTTATTTCCTCCTTTCTTTCTTTCTTCTGTTTTCTTTTTTCTTTTTTTCTTTTTTCTTTCTTCCTGGGTTCGATGAACTTTTTTGAGATTCTTGAAATTTTTCTTCAATATCGATGAACTTTTTTCCAAATTCAATGAACTATTTTTCAAATTCGATGAACTTTTTTTTAGTATTGGTGAACTTTTTCAAAATTGATGAAAAACTCAATGAACTTTTTCAAATTGGTAAACTTTTTCTCAAAATTGATGAACTTTTTTAAAACATTGATGAACTTTTTTCACATTCGTGAACTTTTTTTCAAATCCGATCAACTTTTTTCGAAAATGATGAACTTTTGTCATATTTGTGAACTGTTTTTTCAAATCGATGAACATTTTTTTATTTGTGACTGTTTTTCAAAACTGATGAACATTTTAAATTTTTTGTACAAACCATTTTAAATATATGAAATTTGTTCAAGTTCACGTCTTTGTATTGTGTATTCTTTTTTTCACTATTATAAAATAATGCGTACAATAGACTAGAATTATCTTACATATTTAATATTGTTGTTATAAGAGGGTCAAGTAAAGTTTTGTCCTTTGAATAGTCAAAGATTTGATGTGTCGCAGTGGTTATGGTCTCTGGTGAAGATGTTTGCGGGCACGGATCGAATCCTGCTTCTCCGGAATTCGCTACGGTTTTTGGCTGTACACGGCGGATAAGATTTTTCGCCTCGTCGCGTTTACTGGGCCGGCCCGCCTCGTCGCGTTTGCTGAACCGCCCCGCTACCATGGAGTGCGGGCGCCAGTAGCGCTAACCGGCGCAGAGGGCGCCGAAGAGGACCTCTCCGAGCGAGGGGCGCGATCGATTGGGAGCGATCGGGAGAGGCCCGACTGCGGGGCAATGGCGACCAGAGGGCCCAAGGCCCGACTGCAGGGCGGGGCAGATCGATCGAAGGCCCAACTGCAGGGCGGGGCAGAGCGATCGGGAGACCTGGCGGGGGAATGGAAGACGGCGGCTCAGGGCATGTACAATGGTTCTATCTTAGCAATGCCACATAGGATAAATGATGAGGTGGAAGAGAGAGAAATCATAAGAGAAGGCTTGTCTTCTCTTAATTAAGAAAAGACAAGAGATGATCTCTTAGCACAATATGTCTCACCACGTTTTTAGGAATAACTAATTATTGAAGATAAGACTAAAAGATGATCCATTGTAGATATGTTTTTTTGTCATCTCTAAATTACATGCAAGATTTAAGATAAGACTATCTTATCGACCATTGTACATGCCCTCAATCGCGATCTGGTCGATCGAGAGGGGTAGAGGAAGACCGCGGGGGGAGGCGGGCAGATGAAAACCCAGCGGCCGGCAGCAGGAGCGGATCAATGGCACGAGTTGCGGCATGCAAAAAATTGACCTAGCTCTAATACCATGTTAGGAAAGCAACTTGTATTCCCATGAGAGACCGATATATATACATGTACAGGTGTGGAACATATGTAGGAAACCCCTTATACAACGGGATAAATACAAAAGGGTACATGACTTATATTATAACTCTAACAGATCACACTCTAAATTTATTTGATCAAAGTGTATTTTGTCCCTGAAAAATCTGATGGTACATAAGTTTGATAGTACGTTCTCTAAAACGTCACAACATATTTCAAAAGAAGAGTACAAAATAAACATGAGACCGAAACAAGGAAGTCATCAGCATATGGTACAATGGGGATCACACTTTAGCTCAGCCTGACAGACCCTGCATCCTTTCCTGAAGAAGGCAAGAAGAAAAATCTGACGGCAATGTCATTTTCAGCGCCGTAGAAAACAAGGCGAAATGATGGACTCACATGGCAAAATTCAAGCCAGCCATATAAATGCACCACGGCCTTATCCTGTACCTCCTCTCAGGATAATTCCCTTTGAATTGCAATATTCCATGTTTCAGTCAGCACAAGAAACATGACATTTCAATATGTTTCCTCAAAAGAGAAGGCAAAAACAACTACTCCCTCCGTTCCGATTTACGCGTCATGGTTTTAGTTCAAATTTGAACTAAAACCACGACGAGTAAATCGGAACGGAGGTAGTACTCATGATGGAACTGCTCGTATCAAGGAACGGCTGCCTTGATGCTCTTGGTGTGCTCTTCTATTCTTCTCAGCCCTTCTTCAGGAGAAGCGGCTTCGCCCAGCTGTCTAACAATTGGGCTGCCGATGATCACGCCATCTGCTCCCCAGCCCGCAATCTGTATTACAAACAGCAAAGCTGTCAAAGCTTGCAACAAAAGATAGACCTAACACTCGGCAAGAAAGTTGTGCGAGCCTATATTCACCTGCGGAGCAATCCTGCAACAGGGCAAAAGCTTTACATGTGTAGAACACTAGAAGTGATATCTGGTTGGTTCGACTAAACCCAAAGGCATCTTGGTGGCTTAGGAAAACATACCTTTTAGTTATAGTAACATCTTCAGGAAGAATTGGCCGGAAATATAGTCAATAAGTCAATCAGCTCTACCTGACAAGATGGCAAAATATAAGTAAAAACACATATCATTGTACTAAATTGAACTTTGTTGGAAACTAGCAATGAGAGATGTGATTTAACTTCCCTAAAAAGAAGTGATTTGACTTTGTCAATTATTGGTACACGCTCCACCAAAGTACAAGTACAAGTGCGCAAATAAAAGAGGACGCGGAAGTTGTAATAAGTGAATGAGAGCAGTGTATACCTCTAATTTCTTCTCGGGGATACGAACAATCTTGTTCCATTCAGCACCTTCCTTCATTTGAAGCTGGGTATCGAGCTCTGGATGGCACATTGATAACAAAACAGTCTGCACGGAAGCTGGCAGGCCGTTTTCGGGGAGGAACCTCATCATTGGGCACCCACATATGACTAATTTCTCAAGAGACCCCACTATATTCAAGTCAGCTGGCAAGGAGCAGAAATTGTAACAATCTGCAACGACTAACTTCCGGAGAGCACTAAGATTTCTAAATCCATCCAATGAAGCTAGCTCATTGCAATCTTTAATGGTTACACTTTCCAGAGCAACAAGGTGGGGGGATTCAGAAGCAAATGACAATGATGTCATCAAATGGCAGCTATTGAGCACCAACGTCGAGAGGCAAGTTAGGCCTTGCAAATACCTTGGTAATAAGCTGCAATGCACATTGCTTTGAGCTATTTCAATATGGCAAAGAGATGGAGGAAGTAAATATGTGTCAACTGCTTCTGTACTGACTGATGACAGTAACGTTGAACAGTTGCTGATCCTGAACACCTGAAGGGAGCTAAGTCTGTGAAATCCACCAGCTGGCATGGGATCTCTACAGTTCTGCAGGTTCAACTCAGCAACATGGTTTAGTTGCTCAGTGGTTAGGTCACTCAAGAAGCTGTAGGAGCTAACCAGAAAGATCAACCGTGATGCAGTTGCTATTAGTGACTCGATTAAACAAGAAGCTGGCGGGGAATCAGGAGATATTTCGACTTCAACTCTTGGTGTTGCACTAAAGGTTGGTATTTCTCGAAGCTTTGGACACCGTGATACGAGTAGCCTTTCAAGACATGGAAACAAAGAACCATCTTCGGTTCCAGACCAGCCATCCCAGTTGAGCATGCCATCAAATATCATGTCTTCCAAAATTGGGAAGCCCTTTATGTCACCATTCCCATAGAATTCTTGACCAATCTGCCTGACAGCATGCATGCCTCTTAGTTCGAGATACTTGAGCAGAGGAAGCTGACCAAAAGGGGGCAACTGTACCCAACCCATGCAGTTCTCAAGAGCTAAAGAACTCAATGCAGTCAGCCAATTTGCCTCAAACCAACTGGGTGACCTAGTTCCTCCATATCCAATGATCTTCAACCGATCAAGATTAGGGTGAGGTCTAAGGGCACTGAGCACATCATTATCAATATCACAAGTTAAAGCCCTTGCATGGATGCTCCATTCAAGTTCCAAATATTCGATATGCTCTTTGCAATCTAGGCAGGCATTAACTGCCTCTTGCTGATGTTCAACATTCTCGAGAGATCTAATTTTTAACTGTCCACTGATATTTTTCATCTCCTTCAACTCACCTAGTCTGTAGCCGCTCTCCTTCCTGACATGGAACTCCCCGTGGCCACGGAGAAGAGTTTGTCCTCCGAAACCAGATATCGTGGCGCCGCCAACATTGAGAAGGAAAGCTTTTCTTAATTTGAGCAGGTTCCTCTTCATGTTTGCAGGAAGGTTAACACATTCACTTTCCCGGCAGGAGTGCCCTCTTGTGACCAAGACCTCCAGGTGGTAAAGCCGAATCAATGATGTTTGCCACGGCCTCTGAGGAACCCGAAAAGCGAAATAACGCAGATGTTTAAGAACTTCCACTGATGTCGGCAGCCTATCCAGGCAACAACCGTTCAAGTCCAGCACACGGATGCTTTTGGACTTCTTGAATACATCATCTGGAAGGGACAATTTTAAGCAAGACCATGCTTTCTTCCAAACAATCAAGGTACGCAAATTTCTCAACTCTGTTTTCTTCATGCCGCCTAACAAATTTGCTGATATTGATAGATGACGAATGTTTGGTGGGATCTTCTTTTGTTTATCATTTTCAACCCTGACATACTCATCCTTCGAGACATTCCGAGCCAAGTCATTGATCAAATCATGCATGACATACTCTGTTGGGAGGTCCAACAATGACCGCTCAAAGAATGATCTTTGCACAAGTTCATTGAAGTAGCCCTTTGCCACATCCTCAATATTTGGATCAGTGTCATATGAATCCTCCCTCTGCACAAAACCCTGTGCAATCCACATTTCAGTGAGTCTTTGAGGTTCAAAACGCCAGTCCTTTGGGAAAAGGCTGCAGAAGCTAAAGCATAGCTTCAATTGGACAGGTAAGTGCTGGTAACTCAACCTGAGAACCTTCATAACATCATCAGATATATCACTCTCCAGAACTTTCTTCCAGTGGCTGACATCCAAATCAGCATTCAATAGGCGACCGATTATCTTTGCTGCTAGAGGCAAACCATTCAATCTGCAACAAATTTGTATTCCTACTTCCTTGAGTTCTGGAAATTGTCCTGGGTATTTCTCACCAAAAGCATGATTTCTGAATAGCAACCAGTAATCATCTCTGTCCAATCCTCCCAAACGTAAAGGGGGTGTCCTAGCATGTAGGATACTGCAAGCTTTGTCAGCTCGAGCTGTCACCAAAATCTTCGACCCTTCCAGTCCAGTATTTAAAGAAGAGAAGACTTTGCTCCAGAGTAATTTATTCTCCCATTCTGTTTTGTCCTCGTCATACCAAACATCATCTAGTATGAGGAGAAATTTCTTTCCAGCTATCTTTCCACGAAGAGCATTCTGCAATTCATCAAATTCAGCAACAGTGTGATAATTTGCATCAGTTAAAGACTCCAAAATGTCCCTTGTCAATCTAATCTCATCATAAGTATCAGATACAGAAACCCACATCCTGAGACCGAAGTTCATGCGTATTTGTTCATCTCCGAACGCCAACCGTGCAAGGCTAGTCTTGCCAACCCCACCAACACCTATAATGGATATAACATCAATGCTTGAGCCACTGGGTACAGGTGCATTACTGGGTCCGGGTGCATTACTGTCGCTTATCTCAAACAACATATCTCTCAGCTTATGAAGCTCATCTCTTCGACCATATATATGGTGATTTTCCTTCAAAGGGGAAGTTACACGCAGCCGTGTTACTGGCAATAACTTTGCAGTAGCATTGTCAAAATTAACCACCTTCAATAGGGTATCTGCTGTTGTCTTGACAACGTCTAATTTCTCCAAAATATCTGCTAGCTTCCCCCGGAATTCGTCTGCACCGATCAAACGTTTACCCAAGTAAATACAGGTTGAGGTGACACGACTCACCGCAGACTGGCTATCAACCTTGGACTTGAGGACCATGTACTGGAAGCCGTCCAGCACATCAACAGCGCCGTAAATGGCGTCTTTAAGTATGCTTAGCAGCCTCCTCTGGTTCCCATCCTTTATCTCCCTCTTCTCGATGACATCCACAATGGTCAGAATCTCTGTCAGGGTGATGTCAAGGCGTTCAAGGTCCTTCTCCTGATCTTTCTTCCAACTGAATTGCCCCTTTATGTAGGCCAAAGCGGTGTCCTGCATCTCCCGTATGATTGGCGACAAGAACCACCCGGTAACAGTTAGTTCAGCACCCATTCTGGGAGGAGATATTATTCCTGCAAATCGCAAGATATTTGATTTCAGAGAAGAAAAGAAGTTAACGAGAAAGAAATTATGTAGAAATGGAAAAAAACTGTGAAGAAAGAGAAGTTAAGAACCTGAGGCAAGATAAATGGTGATGAGCAGATGGATGCGATCTTGTCTTTCAGCCAGAATTGGGAGAAGAAAGATGATTGTGCCCAGTTGGTGTGGGGAGACGGGAGAAGAAAAGTCAACTTCCAATACTGCTATAGCCCAAGAGTACACTGGACCACACTATTCTTTGGGAAGCTTGGATGCATGTGTATATTCCTTGGTTGGAGAACCTACACCAACAGATGATCATCCAACAGCTGGAGATTTTCTAATGTCATGGTCCATAGAAAAAAAAAATGTTTCTGCTCAGTTCAGGAAAGGGAAAGGTCTGAAAAGTCAATGATGTTTCTGTCCTTGCTACTCTCATCCTCCAATTGTGCCACAAACCAAGGTAATCTTATATGAAATGCTGACAAGTGGTTACAGTTAGATATTATAATAATCAAGGACATCATACATATAAACCAGGGACTGGTTCTTCCATGTTGACCATGTCCAGACAACCAAGCCAGAAAGAATCTCAACCTTTTATTTCTACAGCTCGGATACAGCAAACACGCCAGAATTATATTGTAACAAAGCATCTGTCCGGAGAAAAAAATCTAATGGCGCATAAAATGTTTGACTGCGTGTTTACTAAAACAACACATATTTAAAAAGGAAGAATATGAAAAAAATATGAGTTGAAACAAGAAGTTATCGGCACACCGTACAGTGGGGATCAGACTGTAGCCTAGCCTGACAGACCCTGCGTCCCTCCTGAAGAGGGCAAAGAAGAAGAATCTGAGGGCAGTGCCATTTTCAGCGCATAGAAGAATGATGGATTCAGATGGCAAAATTCAAGCGAGCCATATAAATGCACCATGGACTTATCCTGTTGCTCCTCTCAGGACAAGTCCTTCCAAATTCTAACATTCCATATTTCCACATAAGAACACTACATCTCACAATGTTTCCTCACAACAGAAATCGAGCTTCGTACCATTTCCAGATTACCTTGTTAATTCATGTTGTGATTCTAACACACAAAGATATAATTATTTTGAGCACTGGAATCAAATATGCCAGACGAACTACAGATTCCAGGTCCATCAAGCAGACTACCAGATGATAAACGACATGCTTACGATCTACTAATTGGCTTGTTCATGATGGAACTGCCCATCTCATGGAATAGCCGCCTTGATGCTCTTGGCGTACTCTTCTATTCTTCTCAGTCCTTCTTCCGGAGAAGCGGCTTCGCCCAACTGTCTAACAATCGCACTGCCAATAATCACACCATCCGCTCCCCAGCCCGCAATCTGTATTACAAACAGCAAAGCTATCAAAACTTGCAACAAAAGATAGACCAAACACTTGACAGGGAAGTTGTGAGAGCCTATATTCACCTGCTTCGCATGCTCTGGAGTTGATATGCCAAAGCCAACAGCCACAGGTTTGTCTGTAACCTGAAAACTCAAGGAGAGAAGCTGTTATATTAACTATAAGCATTCTTTAGAGCAAATTTCTATACACAAAACTATATGCTTGCTCCAGTTTACTGTTACCAATGAGAAGAGGGTTATAGTTTCGCAAACCTGCTTGATCTCCTTAAGAAGATGCTCAACGCGTAAGTTTACATTTGAGCGTGCACCTGTAACTCCGACAGCACTCACCTGCATAGTGTATGAGCTAGTTACCAAATCAAGTGTTTAAAAAGTATCAGGGTTGATGTAACATGAGGTGAACATAACAGATAAAGTGACCCTTTATGTTGCTTGCAGTTTGCAAACTTACAGTTGCCTTCCTTTAATACTTTTCTGCTCAAATTCCAGGGAAGTTATAAGCCCAAGCCCCAAGATGACAAATTATATGGTGTGTTATTAATATGCAAACACATAGACTAGTTAATAAATATTCCACACAACTTGAACTATTACTAAGCAAGGGATAAAAGCGAGAAATGTTGTTTGAATCTAGTGACAAACTTTGAGCAAATAGTAGGTGTCTTCTTGACACTCACAAGATAAACGAATCCTTCTGAAGCTTTTGTGATTTCCTTCATCCTCTCTGTTGGTGTGGTTGGTGTTGTAAGTAGCACCTGCAGCCAAGTGAAAATATAAATCGATAAACGAATAAACTCAAGAAAACTCTTTCAGTTAGAAGTCCATGATATATACAAAAAAAAATTCTACTGTGATACAATTCTAACCAGGTAGTGTAGGTAACAGGTCAGTCATGTTTAGCTCTTCAATGCATGGATATTTCATGACCATACAGTTTAACATATAAGATAAAAGTGTATCCAGGTGATATCAAGTAAACCTGAGCACCTATTGGCCCACCTAGTGCAGCCTGATCAACCTACCCAGGCCTGAACTGGTCACTTAGCCTGGTTTACCCAAATTTTAGGCCGCAGCAGGCCAAATCAACATCAATCAGGGGTACCCATATTCTAATTAGAAGGATCTGAAACCAGATTGCGCTGAATTTCTGAATGTGGCCTAGTCAAAATCACCTCACCAGGAGGGTCTTTTGACCTGGTCTTACTTCTCATTCCATGGACCAGCCTTGTTCAGGTTCTAGATAATTCGATGTAACCATCGACATAGAACTGGCTGAAAATGCATAGGTCTAATCTCTAGTGAGAATCTATTTTAGGACCTAAAGATGATCGATGTAGGGCGCCAATGACACAAATACAAGAAAATTTCACACGAACATTACATGACAAGATGAGAGTGAGGACTCACCAGCTCTATGTTATGCATAGTGGCCTCGCTCCTCAACAATGTTGTCTCCTCCAAAGGAAGATCAGGTACGACAAGACCTGCAGCATAGGAAGCAAATCAAACTTTTCAGAAGAAAAAAAACAGATCAATGACAGCAACTAGTAACAAGAGCATAAATGCAAAATAGATACATCACAATCAGCATATTGGTAGTAAGAAAAGATACCATGTACACCAGCTTGCTTAATCTTAGCCATGAAGTTTCGCACCCCATTCTTTAGAATCGGGTTGTAGTATGTGAAGAGAACTATTGGACAAGAGAGCTCTGGTATAACCTCCGTGAGCATCGCCAAGACAGAACCGAGCTTAGTGCCTTTCTTAAGCGCACGGGATGCTGCAGCCTGAAAATGAAATGGCTGTGAACCCCAAAACACTTGTAGCCCAATGACAAGTACTACTAAAGCTGATAAGCATGAAGAAAAAACGGAACATGTACCTGAATGACTGGACCATCAGCTAACGGATCCGAGTAGGGCACGCCGAGCTCGATCACGTCTGAGCCGCAGGAGTCTAGGATCCTAAGCGCCTTTGATGTGGTCGCCAAATCAGGGTCACCGGCGGTGATGAATGGGATGAATGCCGTCTGAAAATTCCCAATGTTAGCCGAACACCCTAAAATGAACCACCTCCCCCCTCCCCCACCCCCAACACACACACACACAATATGTGCAATGCTGACATCCTGTTGTGTGCTAGTACTGTTTTCCGCAAAACCATTGGCCTCTGGTAAGAAACATGGAGAAAGGCTACCATTGTGAAGGTACATCTATGAGAGGAATAGATAGATTCAGGCTGTCGCAGCCGCACGCTTGTGCACCTGAATTAGCAGGGCAACACAGCAAATTTCCTGCCAAAGCAACCATACTTAG
>NC_041389.1:634251730-634304230 GCF_002162155.2 Triticum dicoccoides
GCGCTCCCGGAGTCTGGAGAAGGTCTCCGCGACGCTGCGCTTGCCGTCGGCCATGGTCGCGGCCGGCGGCGACCGCCCTGGCTGGCTCCGCGCGACGGCGTGCCCTGCAGTGAGGTGGCGTGGACTTTTTCTTTGACTGGGCTGCGCGGCGGGCCGCGTCGTAACTAAGCCGGAGGAAGAAGAAAAAGCAGAGCGAGTGGGGGCCTCGCTTGGATTAGCAGGCCGGGCCAAGCACGACCGCCCCACAGGCCGTCCAGCAGCTCACAAGGTGGCCGCCTCAAAACAAAACAAAAAGATTCATACTTCTACTCGAGAGCTCCTATAGGACGCGCTTTGCGTCAAAATGTCGTCGCCACGCACAGGGGCGTAGCCTGACTGGGCCGGCCCATCGCGCTGTACCGATGGTGAGAAAAGAAAGCAAAAAGGGGAAGGGAGACGCGATGGAAACCCGAACTCGAACCTGCGACCTACATGTTCGAAGCGCATGCTCCCAGCCACTCCACCTGACTAGCATTGCTTGTAGAAAACAAACACGCACTTTTAATAACTTAGCACAACCGTACAATTAGAATTACACACTGTAGTGAACATCTTAAAACAAATTGTAGATTTTTTCTGAAAGTGTATATTTTGAAAAAGTGCGACCATTTTTTTCATTTCTGAACATACTTTGTACACAGGAACATATTCTGTACAAAAAGTGTACAGAATATGTACAAAAAGTGTATATATTTTGTACCTAAAAGCTTTTGTATTTGTGAACAAATTTTGGAAATGGGAACTTTGTTTCAAACAAAATGTTTTTGGTTTTGTGAATAAAACATTAAAAGGTGAACAGTTTCTGAAATGATGCGAACAATTTTTGAAAGCACGAACAATTTTTGAATGTTGAGAACAAATTTTGAAATGGAGAACAAATTTGGAAGCTCGAACAATTTTTGAAAGCACGAACAATTTTTGAATGTTGAGAACAAATTTTGAAATGGAGAATAAATTTGGAAGCTCGAACAATTTTTGAAAGCACGAACAATTTTTGAATGTCGAGAACAATTTTTGAAATGGAGAACAAATTTGGAAGCGCGGACAATTTTTAAAAGCACGAACAATTTTTGAATGTTGAGAACAAATTTTGAAATGGAGAACAAATTTAGAAGCGCGGACAATTTTTTAATGTTGAGAACGAATTTTGAAATGGAGAACAAATTTAGAAGCGCGGACAATTTTTTAAAGCACGAACAATTTTTGAATGTTGAGAACAAATTTTGAAATGGAGAACAAATTTAGAAGCACGAATTTGAAATGGGAAGATTTTCTGAAACTCCCAAACATAATTTGAAATGTGAACAAAAAGAAAACAAAAAGAGAAGAAAAAGGAATTGAAAGATGAAATAAAGAAACAGAAAAACGAAGAAAGAAAAGAAAAAAAACAAAAAAAACAACAAAGAAAAAGCAAACAGAAAAAACCAATGAAAACCCGGTTCAAAAACCTTCTAGAAGGTTCCCAAAACCGTTCAGGAACCCTCCAGAAGGTTCCCAAAACCGGAAGCCGCAGCGCCAGCGCTATCTCCTAACTGGGTCGGCCCATCTTGATCGCTATCGCTAGCTCTCTGTGCGAAGCCTCGACAAGTCGACGCAACGAGCGTCCAATAGGATTTTCCCTTCTACTCTCATAAACTTGCAAAGGCGGCCACCACTCTCGGTTTTGGTCGTCATTTGTGGCTGCTGGATAGGTCAGACTTAATCTGTATTCCTGAAAACATTCTGAGCTAATTTAGTGTTTTCAGCACTCAAAAAAAACTCTTCACACCTAAAAAAACTCTTCACTTCAGTCTCATTCTCTGTTGTTTTCAATGGTGCAAAGCAAGAGGAGTTCAGCCCATCCCGGGGACTCAGACAAGGCGATCCCATATCACCATACCTCTTCTTATTGGCCGCTGAGGGTCTCTCGTGTTTGCTGAAGGCGGATGATCCAAATGAGAAGGTACGTGGAATCAAAGTGGCGGAGAGTGCTCCTGAGGTAAATCATTTACTTTTCGCCGATGATAGCCTATTGTTTTTTGATGCTACACCTGAGATGGCGTCGAGGGTGGATTCTTTGCTTCAGTGCTATTGTGGTGCTTCGGGCTAGCGCATCAACAAGGACAAATCCTCTATATTTTTTTAGCAAGGGTTGTACGGACTCTTTGAAGCAGGAGGTAAGACAAATCTTGGAGGTTCAGAATGAGCAACTGTCTGATAGATACCTTGGTCTTCCAGCTGATGTGGGGAGAGCAAAGGAAGGATCCTCCAAATACCTGAAAGACCAAATATGGAAACATGTGCAAGGTTGGGTGGAGAAGGCCCTATCCGCTGGTGGCAAGGAGGTGCTAATAAAATCAGTTGCCCAGGCTATTCCTACATACTCTATGGCTTGTTTCAAATTGCCACGGGGCCTTTGCCAACATATAAATGGATTGCTCATGAAGTTTTGGTGGGGATCAAAAAAAGGAGAGAGGAAGACGGCCTGGGTCTCTTGGGAGGTTATGTCACAACCGAAATGCATGGGAGGTATGGGTTTTCGCGACATCGAGCTCTTCAATTTGGCTCTACTTGCCCGGCCAGCTTGGCGACTCCTCACCCAGCCTGACTCTCTCAGCGCTCGGATTCTTAGAGCAGTTTATTACCCGTCCTCTTCAATCCTCGAAGCAGAAGTGGGGAGGAACCCATCACAAGTATGGCGATCAATAGTTGAGGGGCGGGATGCACTCAAACTTGGCCTTGTGAAGCGCATCGGATCAGGAGAAGATACCAATATTTGGCATGATAACTGGATCCCTCATGACTTCAAGCTACGGCTGGTCTGCCCAAAATCCCTGAACCCCCTGCAACAAGTTTCTGAACTAATCAACTCTGTCACTTTCACCTGGGACCGGGCACTACTGTTGGAAATATGCCCTAGAGGCAATAACAAATTAGTTATTATTATATTTCCTTATTCATGATAATCGTTTATTATCCATGCTATAATTGTATTGATAGGAAACTCAAATACATGTGTGGATACATAGACAACACCATGTCCCTAGTAAGCCTCTAGTTGACTAGCTCGTTGATCAATAGATGGTTACGATTTCTTGACCATGGACATTGGATGTCGTTGATAATGGGATCACATCATTAGGAGAATGATGTGATGGACAAGACCCAATCCTAAGCCTAGCACAAAGATCGTGTAGTTCGTATGCTAAAGATTTTCTAATGTCAAGTATCATTTCCTTAGACCATGAGATTGTGCAACTCCCGGATACCGTAGGAATGCTTTGGGTGTACCAAACGTCACAACTTAACTGGGTGGCTGTAAAGGTACACTACGGGTATCTCCGAAAGTGTCTGTTGGGTTGGCACGAATCGAGACTGGGATTTGTCACTCCGTGTGACGGAGAGGAATCTCTGGGCCCACTCGGTAGGACATCATCATAATGTGCACAATGTGACCAAGGGGTTGATCACAGGATGATGTGTTATGGAACGAGTAAAGAGACTTGCTGGTAACGAGATTAAACAAGGTATCGGGATACCGACGATCGAATCTCGGGCAAGTACTATACCGCTAGACAAAGGGAATTGCATACGGGATTGATTGAGTCCTTGACATTGTGGTTCATCCGATGAGATCATCGTGGAACATGTGGGAGCCAACATGGGTATCCAGATCCCGCTGTTGGTTATTGACCGGAGAACGTCTCGGTCATGTCTGCATGGTTCCCGAACCCGTAGGGTCTACACACTTAAGGTTCGATGACGCTAGGGTTATAGGGAATAGATGTATGTGGTTACCGAATGTTGTTCGGAGTCCCGGATGAGATCCCGGATGTCACGAGGAGTTCCAGAATGGTCCGGAGGTAAAGATTTATATATGGAAAGTTGTTGTTCGGGTTCCGGGAAAAGTTCGGGTTTTTCCGGTATTGTACCAGGAAGCTTCCAGAAGGTTCCGGAGGTGTCCGGAGGTCCGGAATATGTTCCACCACATCCAATACAGCAGCATGGGCTGTAAGGGGGCGCCCTAGCCTTAATGGTCCAGGGGAACCAGCCCCCCCAAGGCCCATGCGCATGGGAGAGGGGAAACCCTAAAGGGGAGGGCCTCCACTTGACTTGGGAGGCACTCCTCCTCCTTTGGCCGCCGCCCCCAACCCTAGATGAGATCTAGGGGGGACGGCCCCCTCTCCCCCCCACCTATAAATAGTGGAGGGGTGGGAGGGCAGCCGGACCCCAAGTTCTGGCGCAGCCCTTCCTCTCTCCCAAGTCCTCCTCCTCTTCCGCGGTGCTTGGCGAAGCCCTGCTGGATTGCCACGCTCCTCCACCACCACCACGCCATCGTGCTGCTGCTGGACGGAGTCTTCCCCAACCTCTCCCTCTCCCCTTGCTGGATCAAGGCATGGGAGACGTCACCGGGCTACACGTGTGTTGAACGCGGAGGTGTCGTCCGTTCGGCACTAGGATCTCCGGTGATTTGGATCACGACGAGTACGACTCCTTCAACCCCGTTCACTTGAACGCTTTCGCTTAGTGATCTACAAGGTTATGTACATGCACTCTCCTTCCCCTTGTTGCTAGATTACTCCATAGATAGATCTTGGTGATGCGTAGAATTTTTTTGATTTCTGCTACGTTCCCCAACAGTGGCATCATGAGCTAGGTCTATGCGTAGTTTCTATGCACGAGTAGAACACAAAGTAGTTGTGGGCGTTGATTTTGTCAATTTACTTGCCGTTACTAGTCTTATCTTGATTCGGCGGCATCGTGGGATGAAGCGGCTCGGACCGACCTTACACGTACGCTTACGTGAGACACATTCCACCGACTGACATGCACTTGTTGCATAAGGTGGCTAGCGGGTGCCAGTCTCTCCCACTTTAGTCGGATCGGATTCGATGAAAAGGGTCCTTATGAAGGGTAAATAGCAATTGACATATCACATTATGGCTTTTGCGTAGATAAGAAACGTTCTTGCTAGAAACCCATAACAACCACGTAAAACATGCAAACAACAATTAGAGGACATCTAACTTGTTTTTGCTGGGTATGCTATGTGATGTGATATGGCCAAAAGAATGTTGTCGGTGTCAAAACCGGCGGATCTCGGGTAGGGCGTCCCAAACTGTGTGTCTAGGCTGATGGTAACAGGAGACAAGGGACACGATGTTTTTACCCAGGTTCGGGCCCTCTCGGTGGAGGTAAAACCCTACTCCTGCTTGATTGATATTGATGGTATGGGTATTACAAGAGTTGATCTACCACGAGATCAGAGAGGCTAAACCCTAGAAGCTAGCCTATGGTATGATTGTTGTTCGTCCTACGGACTAAAACTCTCCGGTTTATATAGACACCAGGGAGGGCTAGGGCTACACAGAGTCGGTTACAATGGAGGAGATCTTCATATCGTATCGCCAAGCTTGCCTTCCACGCCAAGGAAAGTCCCTATCCGGACACGGGACGAAGTCTTCAATCTTGTATCTTCATAGTCCGGGAGTCCGGCCAAAGGTCATAGTCCGGGAATCCGGACACCCCCTAATCCAGGACTCCCTCAGTAGCCCCGAACCAGGCTTCAATGACGACGAGTCCAACACGCAAGTTGTCTTCGGCATTGCAAGGCGGGTTCTTCTCCAGCTTCATATACTTGTAGAATAGTGTCCGGCTTCTGATAAATGTTGCACTCCTTGGCTTCCACGCCCAATAAAGGCCATTTTCCACGTGTCGAACGAATGCGAAAAGCCAGGGTATTTTTGCACTTCCCCCCTAGCAACTCAAATGAGCTGTCTATAAAAAGAGACGGGGATCTAGATCCGAACCACACCATCTCCCCTTCGCAAGCTTTCATCGGAGCACTTCTGACCAAAAAATCCATTCCATCATGGACAGCCGACGCTGCTCCTCCTCTCACGCTCCCAGCCCCAAGCCTGGGGATTGGGAGAGATGCTCCGTCCCGCATAGTGAACTTGTAGTGCTTCAATCCAAGGGGCTTCTTCCCCCAGTATATATGGTCCCAGTTCGAGCTGGGATCGCCACCTATAGCGGCGGAGAGCAAGCAGAGAGCATCCCCCATCCCTCTCGAGGAGAGCGGGTATGCCTAGTCCCGTACTTAATAAGAGGACTCGGATTTCCAATTCATCCGTTTCTCTGAGGGTTGCTGGAGTTCTACGGCCTCCAACTACATCACCTCACGCAGGCCTCCGTTCTGCACATCGCGGGCTTCGTGGCCCTCTGCGAACTATTTTTGGGTGTTGAGGCCCATTTCACGATGTGGAAGAGGTTGTTCTGCCTCGTGCCCCGTTCTCAGGAGGGGTCTATTTATCAAGTGGGGGGAGCCGAACTATGGCGCATTGCTGGGACCGGATTTCTATCCGGCACCCCAAAGAGGGCATCCGAGGACTGGCCCTCGGAGTGGTTTTACATAGATGACGTCCCCCTGCCAGACCCTGTACGGATCGGCCTCCCTGAGTTCAATAATGCTCATTGAAGAAGCGCTTGAGCTGGCGCCCGCGGAATTCTCAGAGGGAAACTGACAGGGACGTCCTTTACCTGATGAGCCGGATAAGGTTGTTGGCTCATTCCAGACTGACCATGATCAAGGTCATGGCCATATGCATTACGCGGGGGGTGCAGCCACTTCAATACAGAGGCCACCCCATGTGGGATTTCAACGGGGAGGACGACGCCACCCGGTGCGGTCGTAAGGGGCCAGATTCGGCCGCCACCTTAACGAGAATTCTATCCGCTTTGTACAAGGGAGAAGAAGAGGAATT
Source organism: Triticum dicoccoides (assembly GCF_002162155.2). NCBI lineage: Eukaryota > Viridiplantae > Streptophyta > Magnoliopsida > Poales > Poaceae > Triticum > Triticum dicoccoides. The sequence continues at coordinate 634,258,513 of NC_041389.1, forward strand.
CCTCCGTGTGAACCCGGAGGGCGGATTCTCCATGTACAATCCTCCAAGTTGGGTAAGAGAACAATTTTACTTATCTACCCGCTTTCGAAATTCCCATGATTGAGTATTCAGTCTGGTGATATTAACGCAGGAGTTACGCCAGACGGTGAAGGAGATCAACAGCTCTCCCCCACAGCCCGAGGACCCAGAACGGTCCCTCGATCCGGATTCCCAAGAGGATCCGGACTTATGTGTGGAGTTAATTGATGGGGTGTTTCACCAATTGAGTAAGGACAACACCTTAGTGGCCATTACGGCCGACTATCCCGAATTACTTCCAGCCTCAAAGGTTAGCCGAGACCGAAGTCCTGGTACCTCGAAGGAGATCCATCCATGCCTTATTTTGAATGTTGTAGACCAATAGTGTTTCATTTTGCAGGGGAAATCCTTGAGGCGGAGTGCCGGGCCCGCGGCGGGCAGCCAACAAGGGCCGCTAAAGCCAGGCGGGCAAAAAAGAAGTGCGGACCAGATCGAGACTCCGGTGCAACGGTACGACATGCGAATTTCACGCCTAGGGTCTATGCCCTCAAGTGATTCTAACGCCCATGTTCTTCTTAGGAAGAAGAGAGCCCGCCGGACTATATCCACCGGCCAAACTTCAAGGTCGGGTCTGGAAGCGGAGGCGGACACGGGACACGCGTCGGGCGTTCCTCCGACAGAGGATGCAGACGGGCTATCTGCCACCAATTCAGAGGTGGAGAGTGCCATGAACCACCGGCATCGCCGGACTGTTCTTCAGGACGCATGTTTTTCTCCGGAGGCGTTAAACGCCTTTAATACAGGAGATCCGTACCTCCGTGCCGCTCGAAATGGTCTAGCCAGGGCCACAGAGCAGTATGTAAAAGACATACGGGTGAGTAAATCTGATAGTTATATATGTTAGTAGCCCCCGAGACTTGAAATAGTTAAGATAATTGTTTTAAGGATCATGTGTTATGCGGGGTCTTACAGAGAAGAACACGCAACTGTCTCAGGAGTTGGCGGAGTGCAAGGCCCAACTCGAGGCCGCACTGGCCGCTTCAGCAATTGAAAAGGAGACCCCCTTAGGTAATGTATGCTCCCAAAGATAATTCCATTGCGAAGTGCGGCATGTGTGCAATGCTGACAATAACAATGCAGATGAAGCCGGAGTAAATCCGGACAAGCAACAACTCCTACGCCAGCTAAAGGCTGGCGAGAGCATGCTGACAAGGGTGAGGCAAGAGAAGAATAAACTTCAAGACGCCAATACCCAGCTAGGTGAGGAACTAAAGGATGTTCGTATCCAGCTGTCTGCTTCCGTAAAGGAGAATCAGCGACTTCGATGCGGCATTTTTAGTAAGTGCTTGAGCGAATTCTCGAAAAAAAAATCGGCGAAGAAGTCGATTGACAGAGCTATGTCTGTAGGTCTGCTGACGGGTCGTCCTGCGGAGGAAATGCCCGGTTCGACGGGGGACCTTCTTCCCGAGTTGTTGCAACTACACGAATGAGTTCGGCAGGCAATGCGGGGTGTCATCCAAGCTATGTGGCCATCCCTTTCCGCGCCCGAAGGCCTTGGGGAGCTTGCAAAGAAGCTGGAGGGAGTGCGGCAGCGCTTCCGGTTGTGGAAGATATCGGCCTGCCGCCAAGGTGCTAGGGAGGCCTGGGCCATGGTGTAGACTCGGTATTCGAAGGCTGACCCAAACCACATGGCTGAGGTCGGCCCTATGGGTCCTGACGGAAAGGAGATCCCTGTCAGCTTAGTATATGGCCAGGTAGAACTGGCTGCAAAGTATTCCCAACAGGACTGTAAATTAGACCGCCTGTTGGATGGTATTGAAGAAGAGTATACCGAGTCGGATTGACTCTGTAATTGAAAAATGACATAAAAAATGCCTTCTAGCCGGATTGTAGATCGTTTGTCATTGCGGACCTTTTCGCTTCGACCTCCGGACCCTATAGTCCGGAGTGTGTCCTAATACCCTCTCGATTATGTAAGAATCAGGGCATGCATGGAGACAAGACGTAGGGGTCATAATTGCTTTAGTAGACAAGTGCCCAACTAGTTATGTTATATTACATGGTTAGTAAGAAACATCTTCCAGGGAGAATAGTTCCGTTAGGGGTTCCTTTCCCTGGGAGGCATGCCCTAAAGTGCATGTCCGGACTGCTGAAAAGAGCAGAAAAGCATCTGGGGGCAGATAAATAAACAAGAAAAATCATCTTTTAATTCACCGACCGAATATTCCCTTAAGAACGCTAGCTTTCGGCTTCACCCAGTCTGAGGTACACATCCGGCTGACCCGGCGGTAACAATCGCAGAGGTGCTCCCTTTACCACCTAGCCAAACGAACGGGAACGTAGGGGTAAGGACAGGAGTCAGGCAACCCATCTTGGCCAAAACGTAAGTCATATCGATGCATATAATGGTGTATAAAGAGGTTCATGCGGAAGTATCACACATGTTTTGGGCATGAGGCCCATTTAGATAAACTTCTGATAAAGAAGCCCCCAGGTAGGATGAGCGCTAGTGGCGCGTCAAGTATGTGCGAACAATGCGCAGGCAAGCCCCTAAGGGCTTGGGAGAAGAAAAAGGGGAGGGAGAAGGAGAGAAATGCCAGACAGCTGAATGTGAAAAAAATAAAATAAAATAGGGGATAGAGGAAGAAGACGAACACGTAGTCCGGCGCTAGGCGTAGAATCTTCGTAGGCGTGCTGCGTTCCGTGGGTTCGGCTCGAGTCGGTTGTCCGATGCGTTGCGCAGATGGTACGCTCCGCCAGTCAATACTTGGTCGATTATGAAGGGACCCTCCCATTTGGGCTTTAGTTTGTCCTTTTTCTTGTCCGACAGGCGTAGAACTAGTTCGCCAACGTTGTAAGTTTTGGCCCGTACTTCTCTGCTTTGATATCTTTGAGCTTGTTGTTGATAGAATGCGGAACGAGCTTTTGCCACGTCGCGCTCCTCCTCCAATGCGCCCAAGCTGTCCCGTCGATCGAGATCGGCTTCTCTTTCTTCGTACATGCGCACTCGAGGTGAGTCATGTATTATGTCGCAGGGCAGAACTGCCTCTGCGCCGTATACCATAAAAAATGGTGTGAATCCGGTAGTGCGATTCGGCGTGGTCCGCAGCCCCCAGAGTACAGAGTCAAGCTCCTCTACCCAGTGCATGTTTGATTCCTTGAGGGATCGCATAGTCTGGGTTTGATGCCGCTCATAATAAGATCGTTGGCCCGTTCGACTTGACCGTTAGTTTGTGGGTGATAGGCTGAAGCGTAGTCGAGCTTGATGCCCATGTTTTTGCACCAGAGTTTAACTTCGTCGGCCGTAAAGTTTGTGCCGTTGTCAATTATGATGCTGTGGGGGACGCCGTAACGGTGTACAACCCCGGATATGAAGTCTATCGCCGGTCCGGATTCGGCCGTCTTTACAGGCTTGGCCTCTATCCATTTGGTGATTTTGTCCACCATAACCAGTAGATATTTTTTCTTGTGGGTTCCTCCTTTAAGGGGTCCAACCATGTCAAGCCCCCAGACTGCAAAAGGCCAGGTAATGGGTATGGTTCGTAGGGCGGTAGGTGGCATGTGGCTTTGATTGGTGAATAATTGGCAATCGATGCATCGCTGCACTAAATCCCGAGCATCTGCCCGGGCCGTCGGCCAATAAAATCCAGTACGGAAGGCCTTGCTTACGAGGGCCCGTGTTGCGGCATGGTGCCCGCCGAGTCCGGCATGGATTTCAGCTAGAAGGTTTCGCCCTTCCTCTTCGGAGATACATCTTTGAAGGACTCCGGTTGTGCTTTTCTTATAAAGCTCCCCCTCGTGGACTTTGTAAGCTTTAGATCGCCGCACTATGCAACGGGCTTCGTTTTGGTCCTCGGGAAGTTCCTGCCTAGTTAGGTAGGCTAGGAATGGTTCTGTCCACGGGGCAATGACTGCCATTATTGTGTGGACTGACGGTGTTATTTCGGTGGCAGAGCCGCCAACTGTGTTAGAGTGTTCGGTGAGAGGCAGCGTGGTTGTGTCCGGGCTATTGTTTCCGGACTCTCCCTCCCATGAAACTGACGGCTTGAACAGCCTCTCAAGGAGATGTTGGGAGGGACGGCATCACGCTTGGCGCTGATGCGTGCCAACACGTCTGCTGCCTGGTTGTTTTCCCGGGCTATGTGATGAAATTCGAGCCCCTCAAACCATGCTGACATTTTTAAGACGGCATTGCGATAAGCTGCCATTTTCGGATCCTTGGCATCAAAGTCTCTATTTATTTGAGATACCGCGAGGTTTGAATCCCCGCGGACCTCTAGGCGTTGAATGCCCATGGAGACTGCCATCCGGAGACCATGTAGAAGGGCCTCGTATTCGGCTGCGTTGTTGGAATCTGTGTACATTATCTGAAGTACATATTGTACTGTATCTCTGGTTGGGGACGTCAGAACAACGCCAGCCCCCAGGCCAGCCAACATTTTGGAGCCGTCGAAGTGCATGATCCAATTGGAGTATGCGTCGTACTCTTTAGGGAGCTCGGCTTCAGTCCATTCGGTGATGAAGTCGGCCAAAACCTGCGACTTAATAGCTCGCCTTGGCTTGTAAGTTATGTCGAATGGGAGGAGCTCGATGGCCCATTTGGCAATCCGGCCCGTTGCGTCGCGGTTGTTTATAATAACATTAAGGGGTACTTCGGATGCCACTGTTATTGAACACTCTTGAAAATAGTGTCACAGCTTCCGGGATGCCATGAACACCGCGTATGCTATCTTCTGATAATGCGGGTACCGTGACTTGCATGGAGTTAGGACAGTGGACACGTAGTAAACTGGTTTTTGGAGAGGGAACTTTTGTCCGTCTGTTTCTCGTTCGACGACAAGCACCGCGCTTACAACTTGATGGGTTGCCGCGATGTATAATAGCATTGGTTCGCCCGTGTTGGGCGCGGCCAGGACCGGATTTGTTGCCAGTATGGCTTTGATTTCTTCGAGTCCGGTCGTGGTGGCATCCGTCCACTTGAAGTGTTCGGTGCGCCGCAGGAGGCGATAAAGGGGCAATGCCTTTTCTCCCAAGCGGGAGATAAAGCGGCTTAGAGCCGCCACACATCCTGTCAATTTTTGTATTTGTTTGAGGTCCTTTGGGGTATCCAATTGTGACAGAGCTCGGATCTTGGCTGGGTTTGCTTCAATTCCTCTACCGGATACGATGAAGCCCAAGAGTTTTCCGGCTGGTACGCCGAAAATGCATTTTTCCGGGTTGATCTTGATGTCATATGTTCGGAGATCGTCGAACGTGAGCCTCAAGTCGTCTACTAGTGTATCGACGTGTTTGGTTTTGACGACCACGTCATCTACGTACGCTTCAACTGTTTTGCCGATCTGGTTGGCCAGACATGTCTGAATCATGCGCTGGTATGTTGCGCCGGCGTTTTTGAGCCCGAAGGGCATCGTGTTGAAGCAGAATGGGCCGTATGGGGTGATGAATGCCGTTGCGGCTTGGTCTGACTCTGCCATCTTGATTTGGTGGTAGCCAAAGTATGCATCAAGGAAACACAATGAGTCATGCCCTGCGGTGGCGTCGATGATTTGATCAATTCGGGGGAGCGGGAAAGGATCCTTTGGGCAGGCCTTATTTAGGTCTTTGAAATTGACACATAGGCACCAGGATTTGTCCTTCTTTGGTACCATCACCAGGTTTGCTAGCCACTTTGGATGTTTTATATCTCTGATGAGTCCGGCTTCCAATAGTTTTGCTAGCTCTTCTCCCATGGCTTGTCTCTTGGGTTCGGAGAAACGCCGCAGAGTCTGCTTAACAGGTTTAAACCCCTTTAGGATGTTCAGGCTGTGCTCAGCCAGCCTGCGTGGGATTCCTGGCATGTCTGAAGGGTGCCAAGCAAAAATGTCCCAATTTTCTTGCAGGAATTCTCTGAGTGCGGCATGCCGTTTTTGTGGGGTCCATTGGATGGACTTGGAATTTGACTATTTCGTCCGCTGGTTTGAAAGAGGTGGACTTGGATCTCTTATCTAGTATCACATCGTCCCTGTCCACCGTGGAGCACAACGCAGTTAGTTCCTTGGCCGCTAGGGCTTCGGATAATGCCTCCAAGGCCAGTGCGGCTGTCTTGTTTTCAGCGCGGAGCGCTGTGTCCGGATCACTTGCAAGAGTGATGATTCCGTTGGGTCCGGGCATTTTGAGCTTCATGTACCCGTAATGGGGTATGGCTTGGAAAATTGTAAATGCTTCTCGCCCTAGCAGAGCGTGGTATCCGCTGTTGAACGGGGCCACTTGAAATGTGACCTCCTCGGATCTGTAATTATCCGGCGTGCCGAACACCACATCCAGTGTGATTTTTCCTTAACAGCACGCTTCCCGGTTTGGTATTATTCCTCTGAAGGTTGTGTTGCTTCGCTCAATGCGACTCCAGTCTATTTCCATTTCTCGCAGGGTTTCCTCGTAGATGAGGTTAAGTCTGCTACCGCCGTCCATGAGTACCTTTGTAAGTCGGAAGCCGTCCACTATCGGACTGAGGACCAATGCGGCTGGTGCTCGGGCTGTCCAGAATTTAGGTTCGTCACTGGCATTAAAAGTAATAGCCGTGTCACTCCATGGGTTTATTGTTGCTACTTGGTAGCAAAGTTTGAGAAAGCGCTAGGCGTTAATTATGCGTTTGGCCACCTACTTGCGCTTTTCTAGCTTAGGCGTGATTAGGCGCAATTAGGCGCAATTATGCGTTTTCTATATAATTGTACGGATATGGGCAAAAAAAAGCAGTTTGACATAAAAAAAGTGCTAGAATGTAAACTGGAGGTACAATTATAAGTTTATAACCTTGTTCTCTCTCCAATATGTTGCCCCTGCCTCTTTGTATGTTGTCCTCTGATCGTCTCCCTCCAATGCATTGTGCAACAGCTAAATACATCATAGAGAAGATGACAAGATGTTAGCAGCAGCAACCAACAAGCAAGGAGCAAGCAAAGCATTATATATCAGATTCATCATTCATATATGTAAAATGTAATGTAATAGGCAGAACATATCACAAGTTCACAACTTGAATGAGCAATCAAAGCAAACTAGCAAAGTAGCAAACAAGCAATGTAATAGGTAGAACATATCACAAGTTCACAACTTCACAAGCAAGCATATTACGTAACAAATAAAAGTCTTAAACTTGCTTAGTGCTACCAAACCAAAGTACCACGGCCACGATCCACAATAGTCTCACCCGTGACCACTCCATCATAGTATCTTACATAACAAATAACAAACAAAAGACAAATGCATGAATGCAAATGCATGATAACTTGATCACTTAATGGCATGATGCTGCCAACCATCATGCAATGAGCCAATGATCACTAGCTCAAATGCTCAATGCCTCTCAATCATCCTCATACTCAATCTCATCTTCATCCACTATCTCATCATCATCATGATCGGATTCAAACTCCTCCTCCTCAAGGTCTCTCACTCTTGCACTCCTCCGAAGTTGGAGTTGCTCTTGTGCTCCCATTGCTTCACCAAGTAGATCCCATGATATCCCCGTACCCAGATGAACATCTCCATCCTCCTCATCAAGATAAACAACGCTTGCATAATCATCCCCTCCTTCAAATAGAAATCCTTGAGCTTTGGTAGCATCGGTGCTAATGAGCACATCCCATTTCTTCTTCTCTAGGAGCTTTTGTTTCCTAGACAACATCCTATTGTTGAACCTTATGAAGACCAAATTGTTGCATCGCTCCGTTGTGAGCCTATTTCTTCTCTTGGTATGTATCTACATATTAAACATCATTTTGCATGAGCATATTTAAAAACAAAAACGAGAGACAAATGAGGAGACAAAATTGAGAGAAGAGATAATACCGATTCAAATGGACTCCAGTTTCTTTCACAACCAGAAGAGCTAGAGGTCAGAGAGAGGATTCTCATAGCCATTTCTTTCAAATTTGGTGTTTCTCCTCCATAAAGCTTCCACCAACCAACTAGAAATCGGAGAACATATAGCAGTAGCAAGTTAGTAGTAGCAGCAGCAAAAAGCAGCAGTAGCATGGTAGCAGGCTAGCAGCAGCATCAAGGTAGCAGCAGCAGTAGCATGGTAGCAGCAGCAGCAGGAAGCAAGCATCAATAGCAGCAGCAACAGCAAGAAACAAGCATCAATAGTAGCAGCAGCAGCAAGAAACAAGCATCAATACTTCAATAGCAGCAGCAAGAAAAGAGTAGCAACTAGTGGGCAGGAGCAAGCAAGTATACCGGGGCTGTAGCTTTTATTTTCACATGCTTTTGCAAGCTTCTTTCCAAAAGTTCCTTCTTTGTTTTCATATTTCAGAAACTCGTCATTGACAACCAGCATGCAAGTATCATGATCATTTGCATAGTATTGTTCAGCACACTCCTGAAATCCTTCATTTGCAGTGGTAAAGACGGAGCTATCTGCATAACTATAGTGTGGGTTCAACACATATGCGGCCATGTGCAGTGGAGAATCTAGCCTTCCATTCATCTTCTTTTCAACAATGCCCATAGTATCTTTGTAGTTCCTCTCCAAGTTGTTAAATGCCTCCTTCATCTCCCTCTTTGCATTCACCAACTCTCCATACAACCAAGCCATCGATGGCTTAATATCCCCATCAACCAAACGAAGTACTCTCACCAATGGCTCAAACACCTTTATGCATAGGAGCACACCTTTCCAAAAGTTTGCATCCATCACCGTTGCCGTTGCATCCTTGCCTTTCTTTGTTTTCACATTTTTCATATCTTCCCAAGCTCTTTCAACCACCATATACCTTAAAGCATCTTTCTTCTCCAACAAACTTTGCAATGTGAGAAAAGCGGAAGCAAATCTAGTCACCCCCGGCCTTATGATATCTCTCCTTTTTGTAGCAACCCTCATCAATGCCAAAGTCTTGTGATGCGCATAGATGAAGATGGTGAGGTTCTTTGCTTGATCAATTATTGTTTTGAATCTCTTGAGGCTGCCAATTCCTTGGAGCATTAAGTTGATAGTGTGAGTTGCACAAGAGCTCCAAAAGATCTCCGGCCTCTTCTCAAGCAACATTTTCTTGGCTCCCATGTTATTGGAAGCATTGTCCGTCACCACTTGCATCACATGCTCCGCCCCTACCTCCTCAATTGTGCTGTCCACTAGCTGAAATATGACTTCACTTGTATGTGACACATCAGATGTTTCCTTTGATTTGAGAAAACTTGTCCCCCCACTGCAATGCATGCACAAATTCATTATGCTCCTCCTCTTCATGTCCGTCCATGCATCTGTCATGATGGTGCACCCAAGCTTTATCTTCTCCTTCTCACGTTCATCTAACAAACTCTTGGTCCTTGCATACTCATCACTCAACAACTTCTCCCTAAGCTCATATTGAGTAGGAGGCTCATATCCAGGACCAAATTTGCCTATGGCCTCACACATTTGACAAAACTCATCATTGTCAAGAGCATTAAATGGTATGCCTACAAGCAAAGGAACAAAACCATGCAATCAAGCAATCATTTCAAGCACAAGCAAGCAAAGAAATGAAGGACTCCTGAATTACCATGTGAATACACCCATCTAGCAACATATGGTGAACATTGACCTCTTCTCTCCTTGAATAGTGCTTCATTCATACTTAGCTGCTTCAAGGCTTCCTCTTTGCTTGATTTACCATCAATAGGACGCACAAACTTGTCCATTGGTACTAATTTGTTGGGCTCCGATGATGTGCTTCCAACACAAACAGATTCCCTACCATCCCTTGCTTCATTTAGGGCTGTAACATGCACATCAGCCCTCACTTCTACCGTATGTTTTTTCTTCGCCACCTTCTTTGCCTCATATGCATCAAGAGCTCTCTGGCATATTGCTTTAGCCTCCGGAGTTGATCTTAAACATGAAAGAACGCTTGAGGTGGTGCCTGTGATGTGTAGCTTGAACCGGTTAATTCCTCCGGTGCTAATATGGCCACAAAAGTCACACTTCACCCTCTCCTTGTTTGTGACATCACATAGTTTCCCATAGTTCCATCCAACATCATTGGATTTCCTCTTCAGAGCTATCGGCCTTTCGGACTCTGTTTGGGCGGTGGTGTTCTCTGATGTTGACATCCTATAACAACAAGTCAACAACACAAATTAGCAGCTAGTAGCCACAGACAGCAGCAGCAGCTAGCATTAGCAACAAACAAGTAGCAGCAGCAGCCAGCATCAGCATCAGCTAGCATCAGCAGCAAACAAGTAGTAGCAGCATCAAACAGCAGTAGCAGCTAGCAGCAGCAAATTAACAGCAACAGGCAACAGCACCAAGTACTACTACTTTTACTCTACTAGTAAACAGCACCACTAACTACCACCAGCAGCAGCTAACATCACTTCAGCGGCAACTAGTAGCACCAGCAAAGCAGCAACAGGCAGAAGCTAGCAGGAGAAGGTAGGATCGATGGGGATCTGGGGGCTCACCTGCCTGAAGAGAAGAAGACCAGGCTGCGAGATCCACGACGGGATGAGGTCGAAGGCCAGCAACCGGAGGTGTGGGGGAGGGCCCGAGCAGGAGAGGCGCGAGGAGAAGCTTCAGATCCAGGGCGGAGGGCGTGCTGCTGCCGGCGGCGCGAGGAGAGTCTCGCGGCCCCAAGGAGAGTCCGGCGGCGCGAGGAATGGAGGAGAGGAGACCCTAACCCTAACACGGGCTCAATTTTGACCCTCTGCCTTTCATCCCGTGGCTCCCTGCCTCTTTATCCCGATTCCCCGATGGATCCCCTCTCGTCGTTCTGCGCCATTAAGCGCCCGTTCCGCGCTGTTCCACGCGCTTAAGCTCGCCTCAGCGAGAAAAGCGCTCCGCCTAGGCGCGCGTCGCACCTTTACGAGCGCACATGGCCTATGCGAGGCGGTAGGCCAGCGCCTTGCGCGTAGGCGCGCATAAGCGCTCGATTAAGCGCGCTTTCCCACAAGGGGCCAAGAAGTTCCCGAGTTCGGAAGCTTGCTTTCTTGGACATTATTCAATGAATCAGGCCTGCTGCCTGACTTTAGGTTCAGGACTCGGGCAACATCCTCCCCTCCGTGGGTATGCGGCTTGGAGGGGTCGGGAATCCGGACACATCTGGTCCTTAGAGCGGGCGAAGATGTGCCGCATTGTTCTTCCACCACTTCAACGTGGTGGGTGACCTGGGGAGAGTCGATCTCTCTCTGGTCGGGTTTAAGCCCGATCTGGCCGTGATCTGTAGCGACTCCCAGGGCGGCAATGTGATCCAGGAGCTCATTCAAGGAAGAGAGCTCCGTCGGATCTAACTGCTTGGTGAGTTTCGAGTTGATGTGAAGATTGCTTTCGATGGCCTGAGAGGTCATCATCGGCGCAGCGGCCGAACAGGCGGTCATCAAGAACCTGCCTAGTCGGAGAGTTTGACCGACAGCCAAAGCTCCTTTAGCGACAACGCCGTCTTTAAAGACGGGGTGTGGCATCCTTCCTGACGGTGATGACACAGAGGAACTCTTAATGAAAGCACCAATATCGGTGTCAAAACCGGCGGATCTCGGGTAGGGGGTCCCGAATTGTGTGACTAGGCGGATGGTAACAGGAGACAAGGGACACGATGTTTTTACCCAGGTTCGGGCCCTCTCGGTGGAGGTAAAACCCTACTCCTGCTTGATTGATATTGATGGTATGGGTATTACAAGAGTTGATCTACCACGAGATCAGAGAGGCTAAACCCTAGAAGCTAGCCTATGGTATGATTGTTGTTCGTCCTACGGACTAAAACTCTCCGGTTTATATAGACACCAGGGAGGGCTAGGGCTACACAGAGTCGGTTACAATGGAGGAGATCTTCATATCGTATCGCCAAGCTTGCCTTCCATGCCAAGGAAAGTCCCTATCCGGACACGGGACGAAGTCTTCAATCTTGTATCTTCATAGTTCGGGAGTCCGGCCAAAGGTCATAGTCCAGGAATCCGGACACCCCCTAATCCAAGACTCCCTCAAATGTGATGAATGATATGTGATGTATGAGATTGATCATGTTCTTGTAATAGGAATCACGACTTGCATGTCGATGAGTATGACAACCGGCAGGAGCCATAGGAGTTGTCTTAATTTATTGTGTGACCTGCGTGTCATTAAACAACGCCATGTAATTACTTTACTTTATTGCTAAGCCATTAGCCATAGTAGTAGAAGTAATAGTTGGCGAGACAACTTCATGGAGACACGATTGTGGAGATCATGATGATGGAGATCATGGTGTCATGCCTATGACGATGATGATCATGGAGCCCCGAAGATGGAGATCAAAAGGAGAAAAATGATATTGGCCATATCATGTCACTTTTTGATTGCATGCGATCTTTATCATGTTTATGCATCTTATTTGCTTAGAATGACGGTAGTAAATAAGATGACCCCTCATTAAAATTTCAAGAAAGTGTTCCCCCTAACTGTGCACCGTTGCAAAATTTGTTGTTTCGAAGCACCACGTGATGATCGGGTGTGATAGATTCTAACGTTCACATACAACTGGTGTAAGCCAGATTTACACACGCGAAACACTTAGGTTAACTTGACGAGCCTAGCATGTACAGACATGGCCTCGGAACACAAGAGACCGAAAGGTCGAGCATGAGTCGTATGATAGATACGATCTACATGAAAATGTTCACCGATGATGACTAGCCCGTCTCACGTGATGATCGAACACGGCCTAGTTGACTCGGATCATGTAATCACTTAGATGACTAGAGGGATGTCTATCTGAGTGGGAGTTCATAAGATGAACTTAATTATCCTGAACATAGTCAAAAGATTCTTGCAAATTATGTCATAGCTCGCGCTTTAGTTCTATTGTTTTAGATATGTTCCTAGAGAAAATTTAGTTGAAAGTTGATAGTAGCAATTATGTGGACTAGGTCCATAAACTGAGGATTGTCCTCGTTGCTTCGTAGAAGGCTTATGTCCTTAATGCACCGCTCAGTGTGCTGAACCTCGAACATCGTCTGTGGATGTTGCGAACATCTGACATACACGTTTTGATAACTACGTGATAGTTCAGTTAAACGGTTTAGAGTTGAGGCACCAAAGACGATTTCGAAACGTCGTGGAACATATGAGATGTTTCGAGGGCTGAAATTGGGATTTCAGGCTCGTGCCCACGTCAAGAGGTATGAGACCTCCGACGATTTTCTTAACCTACAAACTAAGGGAGAAAAGCTCAATCGTTGAGCTTGTACTCAGATTGTCTGAGTACAACAATCACTTGAATCGAGTGGGAGTTGATCTTCCAGATGAGATAGTGATGTTTCTCCAAAGTCATTGCCACCAAGCTACTAGAGCTTCGTGATGAACTATAACATATCAGGGATAGATATGATGATCCTTGAAGTATTCGCGATGTTTGACACCGCGAAAGTAGAAGTCAAGTAGGAGCATCAATTGTTGATGGTTAGTAAAACCACTAGTTTCAAGAAGGGCAAGGGCAAGAAGGGATACTTCATGAAACGGCAAACCAGTTGCTGCTCTAGTGAAAACCGAAGGTTGAACCCAAACCCGAGACTAAGTGCTTCTGTAATATGAGGGGAATGGTCACTGGAGCAGAATTACCCTAGGTACTTGGTAGATAAGAAGGTAGACAAGGTCGATAGAAGTATATTGGATATGCATTATGTTAATGTGTACTTTACTAGTACTCCTAGTAGCACCAGGGTATTAGATACCGGTTTGGTTGCTAAGTGTTAGTAACTCGAAATAAAAGCTACGGAATAAACGGAGACTAGCTAAAGGTGAGCTGACGATATGTGTTGGAAGTGTTTCCAAGGTTGATGTGATCAAGCATCGCACGCTCCCTCTACCATCGAGATTGGTGTTAAACCTAAATAATTGTTATTTGGTGTTTGCATTGAGCATAGACATGATTGGATTATGTCTATCGCAATAGGGTTATTCATTTAAGGAGAATAATGGTTACTCTGTTTATTCGAATAATACCTTCAATGGTCTTGCACCTAAAATTAATGGTTTATTGAATCTCGATCGTAGTGATACACATGTTCATGCCAAAATATATAAGACAGTAATGATAGTACCACCTACTTGTGGCACTACCATGTAAGTCATATTGGTATAAAACGCATGAAGAAGCTCCATGTGATGGATCTTTGGACTCACTCGTTTTTTAAAAGTTTGAGACATGCGAACCATGTCTATTGGTGTATATGCATGAAGAAACTCCATGCAAATGGACCGTTTGGACTCATTTGATTTTGAATCACTTGAGGCATGCAAATCATACCACATGGGCAAGATGACTGAAAGCCTCGTTTTCAGTAAAATGGAACAAGAAAGGAACTTGTTGGAAGTAATACATTTTGATGTATGCAGTCCAATGAGTGCCGAGGCACGTAGTGGATATTGTTATGTTCTTACTTCATGGATAATTTGAGTAAATACTGAGTATATTTACTTGATGAAACACAAGTCTGGATTATTGAATGGTTCAAGTAATTTCAGAGTGAATTGAAAGTCATCATGACAAAAGGATAAAATGTCTATGATATGATCATAGAGATGAGTATCTGAGTTACGAGCTTTGGCACACAATTAAGACATTGTGGAAATTGTTTCACAATTAATACCGCCTGGAACACCATAGTGTGGTGGTGTGTCCGAACATCATAGTTGCACCCTATTGGATATGGTGCGTACCAAGATGTCTCTTATCGAATTACCACTATTGTTCATGGGTTAAGCATTAGAGACAACCGCATTCACTTTAAATAGGGCACCACGTAATTCCGTTGAGATGACACTGTGTGAACTATGGTTTGGAGAAACCTAAGCTGTCGTTCCTTCAAAGTTTGGGGCTACGACGCTTATGTGAAAAAGTTTTAGGTTGATAAGCTCGAACCTAAAAGCGGATAAAATGCATCTTCATAGGACACCCAAAACAGTTGGGTATACCTCCTAGTTCAGATCCGAAAGCAATAGGGATTGTTTCTTGAATCGGGTCCTTTCTCAGGAAAAGTTTGTCTTGGAAAGTTGAGTGGGAGAATGGTGGAGACTTGATGAGGTTATTGAACCGTCACTTCAACTAGTGTGTAGCAGGGCACGGGAAGTTGTTCCTGTGGCGTCTACACCAATTGAAGTAGAAGCTTATGATAGTGATCATGAAGTTTCAGATCAAGTCACTACCGTACCTCGTAGGGTGACAAGGATGCGTACTACATCAGAGTGGTACAGTAATCCTGTCTTGAAGGTCATGTTGCTAGACAACAATGAACCTACGAGCTATGGAGAAGCGATGATGGGCCCATATTCCGACAAATGGTTAGAAGCCATGAAATCCGAGATAGGATCCATGTATCATAACAAAGCATGGACTTTGGTGGACTTGCCCGATGATCGGCAAGCCATTGAGATAAATGGATCTTTAAGAAGAAGACGGACGTGGACGGTAATGTCACCGTCTATGAAGCTCGACTTGTGGTGAAGAGTTCTTCACAAGTTCAAGGAGTTGACTACGATGAGATTTTCTCATCCGTAGCGATGCTTAAGTCCGTCGGAATCATGTTAGCATTAGCTGCATTTATGAAATCTAGCAGATGGATGTCAAAACGAGTTTCCTTACCAGTTTCGTAAGGAAAGGTTGTATGTGATAAAATCAGAAAGGTTTTGTCGATCCTAAGGATGCTAAAAGGTATGGTAGCTCCAGCGATCCTTCCATGGGATAGAGCAAGCATCTCGGAGTCAGAATATACACTTTGATAAGATGATCAAAGATTTTGGGTTTATACAAAGTTTATGAGAAACTTGTATTTCCAAAGAAGTGAGTGGGAGCACTATAGAATTTTTGATGAGTATATGTTGTTGACATATTGTTGATCAGAAATGATGTAGAATTTCTGGAAAGCATATAGGGTTATTTGAAAGGTGTTTTTCAATAGAAAACCTGGATTAAGCTACTTGAACATTGAGCATCAAGATCTATGAGGATAGATCAAAAACGCTTAATGGTACTTTCAAATGAGCACATACCTTGACGTGATCTTGAAGGTGTTCAAGATGGATCAGTCAAAGAAGGAGTTCTTGCCTGAGTTGTAAGGTACGAAGTTAAGACTTAAAGCTCGACCACGGCAGAAAAGAGAGAAAGGACGAAGGTAGTCCCCTATGCTTTAGACGTAGGCTCTACAGTATGCTATGCTGTGTACCGCACCTGATGTGTGCCTTGCTACATATCTGGCAAGAGGGTACAAAGGTGATCAAGGAGTGGATCACCGGATAGCGGTCAAAATAATCCTTAGAGGAATAAGGATATGTTTCTTGATTATGGAGGTGATAAAGAGTTCGACATAAAGGGTTACGTCGATGCAAGCTTTAACACCTACCCGAATGACTCTGAGTAGCAAACCGGATACGTATAGTGGAGTGACCATTTGGAGTAGCTCCAAGTGGAGCGTGGAAGCAGAATTTACAATATGACCTAGAGATTTGCAAAGTACATACGGATCTGATTGTTGCAGACCCGTTGACTAAAACCTCTCTCACAGGCAAAACATGATCAAACCCCAGAACTCATTGAGTCTTAATCACATGATGATGTGAACTAGTTTATTGATTCTAGTAAACTCTTTGGATGTTGGTCACATGGCGATATGACCTGTGAGTGTTAATCACATGGCGATGTGAACTAGATTATTGACTCTAGTGCAAGTGACAGACTGTTGGAAATATGCCCTAGAGGCAATAACAAATTAGTTATTATTATATTTCCTTGTTCATGATAATCGTTTATTATCCATGCTATAATTGTATTGATAGGAAACTCAAATACATGTGTGGATACATAGACAACACCATGTCCCTAGTAAGCCTGTAGTTGACTAGCTCGTTGATCAATAGATGGTTACGGTTTCCTGACCATGGACATTGGATGTCGTTGATAACGGGATCACATCATTAGGAGAATGATGTGATGGACAAGACCCAATCCTAAGCCTAGCATAAAGATCGTGTAGTTCATATGGTAAAGATTTTCTAATGTAAAGTATCATTTCCTTAGACCATGAGATTGTGCAACTCCCGGATACCGTAGGAATGCTTTGGGTGTACCAAACGTCACAACATAACTGGGTGGCTATAAAGGTACACTACGGGTATCTTCGAAAGTGTCTGTTGGGTTGGCACGAATCGAGACTGGGATTTGTCACTCCGTGTGACGGAGAGGTATCTCTGGGCCCACTCGGTAGGACATCATCATCATGTGCACAATGTGACCAAGGGGTTGATCATGGGATGATGTGTTACGGAACGAGTAAAGAGACTTGCCGGTAACGAGATTGAACAATGTATCGGGATACCGACGATCGAATCTCGGGCAAGTACTATACCGCTAGACAAAGGGAATTGTATACGGGATTGATTGAGTCCTTGACATCGTGGTTCATCCGATGAGATCATCGTGGAACATGTGGGAGACAACATGGGTATCCAGATCCCGCTGTTGGTTATTGACCGGAGAACATCTCGGTCATGTCTGCATGGTTTCCGAACCCGTAGGGTCTACACACTTAAGGTTCGATGATGCTAGGGTTATAGGAATAGATGTATGTGGTTACCAAATGTTGTTCGGAGTCCCGGATGAGATCTCGGATGTCACGAGGAGTTTCGGAATGGTCCGGAGGTAAAGATTTATATATGGAAAGTTGTTGTTCGGGTTCCGGGAAAAGTTCGGGTTTTTCCGGTATTGTACCGCGAAGCTTCCAGAAGGTTCCGGGGGATTCCGGAGGGGTCCGGAGGTCCGGAAATTGTTCCACCACGTCCAATACAGCAGCATGGGCTGTAAGGGGGCGCCCTACACTTAATGGGCCAGGGGCACCAGCCCCCCCAAGGCCCATGCGCATGGGAGAGGGGAAACCCTAAAGGGGAGGGCCTCCACTTGACTTGGGAGGCACCCCTCCCCCCTTGGCCGCTGCCCCCAACCCTAGATGAGATCTAGGGGGGCCGGCCCCATCTCCCCCCAGCTATAAATAGTGGAGGGGTGGGAGGGCAGCCGGACCCCAAGTTCTGGCGCAGCCCTTCCTCTCTCCCAAGTCCTCGTCCTCTCCCGCGGTGCTTGGCGAAGCCCTGCAGGATTGCCACGCTCCTCCACCACCACCACCACGCCGTCGTGCTGCTGATGGACGGAGTCTTCCCCAACCTCTCCCTCTCTTCTTGCTGGATCAAGGCATGGGAGACGTCACCGGGCTACACGTGTGTTGAACGCGGAGGTGCCGTCCGTTCGGCACTAGGATATCCGGTGATTTGGATCACGACGAGTACGACTCCTTCAACCCCGTTCACTTGAACGCTTCCGCTTAGCGATCTACAAGGGTATGTAGATGCACTCTCCTTCCCCTCGTTGCTAGATTACTCCATAGATAGATCTTGGTGATGCGTAGAATTTTTTTTATTTCTGCTACGTTCCCCAACAACTACTTCATGAGCATATGTACCCGATGGACATGGAGGCAATCTTAAACATCCCCCTGAGTAGCAGAATTCAGGCGGACTTCTGGTCCTGGCATTATGAACGAAGAGGGATTTTCACAGTCAGGTCAGCATACAGATTACTAGCCTCCACAAAGCAGCAGCACACCGACTGGCTTGAACACAACGACGGCCATTTCAACGTCCAAGCTGACAGCCGGTCATGGGCCAAGCTATGGGGAGCTGTGGTTCCCTCCAAGGTGAGGGTCTTTGCTTGGCGTTTAGCCAAAACTTCCATACCCACAGGGGCCATCTGAAAGCACAGAAGCATGGCCGACTCCACGGAATGTTCTATATGCCATGCGGCAGTGGACTCATGGCGCCATGCTTTATTTGACCGCCATATGGCGCACTGTGTTTGGGCGCTCACTGATGAGGACATCACTGAAACGATCATCTCCAACCGAACTGAAGATGCTAACCTTTGGATGTTTTGGGTGGTAGATACCCTACCGACGGCGTCCCTTGCGCGTGTGCTTGTAACGATGTGGGCGATCTGGTGGGCTAGGCGCAGAGCTATCCATGACAACCAGTTCCAGAGTCCCCTTAGCACCCATGTTTTTGTTCAGAAGTTCATGGCGGAGCTTGACCAAATCCCAGAGAAGGGGGCACGTACAAGAGAACTGCATGCGTCGTCCAAGGACCTACATGTAACGTCCAGGGGCGTGCATGCAACTCCCAGGGACCTTCATGCAAGAACCAGAGTTCTTGCGGGCCAGCTAGCACAACCGGCATGGCTGCCGCCGGAATCCCATGAGGTGAACATAAATGCGGACGGTGGCTTCTCCAATTCATCCGTTTCTCCGGGGGCTCCTGGAGTTCTATGGCCTCCAGTTGCACAACCTTACGCCTGCCTCCATATTGCATATTGCGGGCTTCGTAGCCCTTTGCGAGCTGTTTTTGGGCATCAAGGCTCATTTCGCGCTGTGGAAGAAGCCGTTCTGCCTTGTGCCCCATTCTCGGGAGGGGTCGCTATATCAAGTGGGCGGAGCCGAACTATGGCGCATCGCCGGGACCAGATATCTATCCGGAACCCCAAAGAAGACGTCCGAAGACTGGCCTTCAGAATGGTTTTATATAGAAGATGTCCCCCTGCCGGACCCTGTTTGGATCGGCCTCCCTGAGTTCGATAATGCTCCTTTGAAGAAGCGCCTAAGCTGGCGTCCACGGAGCTCTCAGAAGGAAAATGACAAGGACGTCCTTTACCTGATGAGCCGGATAAGGTTGTTAGCTCATTCCGGACTGACCATGATCGAGGTCATGGCCACATGCATTATGCGGGGGGTGCAGCCGCTTCAGTATAGAGGCCACCCCATGTGGGACTTCAACGGGGAGGACGACGCCACCCGGTGCGGCCGTAAGGGGCCGGAATCGGTTGCCGCTCTAATAAAGATCTTGTCCGCTTTGTACAAGGGAGAAGAGGAGGAATTTCTCCGCGTCAACTCACGGGGCGGATTTTCTATGTACAATCCTCCAAGCTGGGTAAGCGGACACTTTCACTCGCCCATCCGTTTCATATTCCCATAGTTAAGTATTTAGTCTAGCAATTTCAACGCAGGAGCTACGCCAGGCTGTAAAGGAGATAAACAACCCTCCTCCACAACCCGAGGACCCGGAACGGTCCTTCGACCCGGTCTCCCAAGAGGACCCGTACTTATCTGTGGAGCTGATCGATGGGGTGTTTCATCAATTGAGCAAGGACAACGCCTTAGTGGCCATTACGGCCGATTATCCCGGACTACTTCTAGCCTCACAAGTAACCGAGACCGAAGTCCCAGTACTTTTAAGATGATCCATCCGTGCATATTTTTTATCACCGTATACCAATGGCGTTTTTTGCAGCGGAAGTCCTTGAGGCGGAGGGCCGAGCCTGCGGTGGCTAGCCAACAAGGGGCAGCAAGGCCCAGCAGGCTGAAAAGAAGTGCGGTCTGGATTGAGACGTCGATGCAACGGTATGGCGTGCCATATTATTCCCAGGTTTTATTCCCTCAAGGCATACTAACGCTCGTGCTCTCTTCAGGAAAAAGAGCGCTCGCCGGACTATATCCGGAGAGATTGCCAATCGCGCCTCCACCAGCCAAGCTCCAAGGCCGGGTCTGGAAGCAGAGGCGAACGCGAGGCGCGCACCGGACGCTCCTCCGACAGTGGATGCGGACGGGTTGTCTGCCACCAATTCCGAGGTGGAGAGTGCCATGAACCACAGGCGTCACCGGACAGTTCTTCGTAATGCTTGTTTCTCCCAAGAGGCATTGGATGCCTTCAATTCGGGAGATGCGTACCTCCATGCCGCTCAAAATGGTCTAGCCAGAGCCACGGAGCAGTATGTAAAAGACATACGAGTGAGAAAATTTGATGGTTATATATGTCAGTAGCCCCCGAGACTTGAAACAGTTAGAATAACTGATTTAAGGATCATTTGTTATGCAGGATCTTGCAAAAAAGAATACCCAACTGTCCCAGGAGCTGGAAGAGTGCAAAGCCCAACTTGAGGCCGCACTAGCCGTGGCAGGGGAGTCCAAGGAGACCCCCTCTGGTAATATATGCTTCGAAAGATAAGTATGTTGTGAAGTGCGGCGTGTGTGCAAATCTGACAATAACATTGCAGATGGCGCCGGAGTAGATCCGGACAAGCAACAACTCTTGCGCCGGTTAAAGGCCGGCGAGAGCGTGCTTACGAAGGTGAGGCAGGAGAAGAATAATCTCCAAGATACCAACACCCAGCTGGGCGAGGAACTAAAGGATGTTCATGCCCAGCTGTCGGACTCCGTGAAGGAGAATCGGCGGCTTCGACGCGACATTTTTAGTAAGTGCTTGAACGAACTTCGAAAAAGAGTTCGGCGAGGAAGTCGATTGATAGAGTTATGTTTGTAGGTATGCTAACAGGTCGGCCTGCAGAGGAAATGCCCGGTTCTACGGGTGACCTTCTTCCCGAGCTCTCACAACTGCACGAACGAGTTTGGCAGGTAATGCAAGGCGTCGCCCAGGCCTTGTGGCCATCCGTCTCCATGCCCGAAGGCCTTGGAGAGCTTGCAGAGAAGCTGAAGGGAGCGCGGCGGCACTTCCCATTATGGAAGATATCGGCCTGCCGTCAAGGCGCCAAGGAGGCCTGGGCCATGGTGAAGACGCGGTACACGAAGGCTGACCCAAACCACATGGCCGAGGTCGGACCTGTGGGGCCCGATGGGAAGGAGATCCCTATGAGCTTAGTGTACGGCCAGGTAGAGTTGGCCGCCAAATATTCCCAACAGGACTGTAAACCAGACAGCCTATTGGATGGTATTGAAGAGGAATATACCCAGTCAAATTGACTATGTAATTTAAGATGACATGTAAAATGCCTTCTAGCCGGATTGTAGATCGTTTGTCATGGTGGACCTTTTCGCTTCAACCTCGGGACCCGATAGTCTGGAGTGTGTCCGAATACCCTCTCGGTTATGTAAGAACCGGGGCATGCGTGGAGACCAGGTGTAGGGGTCATTAGTGCTTGAACAGACAAGTGCCCAACTAGTTATGTTATATTACATGGTTAGTACGAAACATCTTCCAGGGAGAATAGTTCCGTTAGGGGTTCCTTTCCCTGGGAGGCATGCCCTAAAGTGCATGTCCGGACTGCAAAAAAAGCAGAAAAGCATCTGGGGGTGGATAAATAAACGAGTGAGAAATCATCTTTAGTTCACTGACCGAATATTCCCTTAAGAACGCTAGCTTTTGGCTTCACCCAGTTTGAGGTACACATCCGGCTGACCCGGCAGTAACAATCGCAGAGGTGCTCCCTTTACCGCCTAGCCGAACAATCGGGAACGTAGGGGTAAGCACAGGAGCCAGGCAACCCAGCTTGGCCAAAACTTAAGTCATATCGATGCATATAATGGTGAATAAAAGGTACATGCGGAAGTGTGACACATGTGTTGGGCATGAGGCCCGTATAAACAAGCTTATGTTAAAGAAGCCCCTAGGTATAATGAGCGCGGATAGCGCGTCAATTGTGTGCGAACAAGGCGCGAACGAGCCCTTAAAGGCTGTAAGAGAAAGGGAGGGAGAAGGAGAGAAATATAAGACAATTAATGTGTAAAAAATAGACATAGGAAGGAGACGAACACAGAGTCCGGCGCTAGGCGTAGAATCTTCGGAGACGGGCTGCGTTCCATGGGTTCAGCTCGAGTGGGTTATCCGATGCATCTCGCAGACGGTACGCTCCAACAGTCAGGACTTGGTCAATAATAAAGGGACCTTTCCATTTGGGCTTGAGTTTGTCCTTTTTCTTGTCCGGCAGGCGTAGAACTAATTCGCCAACATTGTAAGTTTTGGCCCGTACTTCTCTGCTTTGATATCTTCGAGCCTGCTGTTGATAGAATGCGGAACAGGCTTTTGCCACGTCACGCTCCTCCTCCAGTGCGTCCAAACTGTCCTGCCGATCAAGTTCGGCTTCTCTTTCTTTGTACATGCGCACGCGAGGTGAGTCATGAATTATGTCGCAGGGTAGAACTGCCTCTGTGCCGTATACCATAAAGAATGGTGTGAATCCGGTGGTGTGATTCAGCGTGGTCCGCAGCCCCCAGAGTACGGAGTCGAGCTCCTCTACCCAGTGCGTGGTAGATTCCTTGAGGGACCGCACTAATCTGGGTTTGATGCCGCTCATGATTAGACCATTTGCTCGCTTGACTTGACCGTTAGTTTGTGTGTGATAGACTGAAGCGTAGTCGAGCTTGATGCCCATGCTTTTGCACCAGAGTTTGACCTCGTCGGCCGTAAAGTTCGTGCCGTTATCAGTGATGATGCTGTGGGGGACGCCGTAACGGTGTACGACCCCTGATATGAAGTCTATCACCGGTCCGGATTCGGCCGTCTTAACAGGCTTGGCCTCTATCCATTTGGTGAATTTATCCACCATGACCAGTAGGTATTTTTGCTTGTGGGTTCCTCCTTTAAGGGGTCCAACCATGTCAAGCCCCCAGACCGCAAAGGGCCAGGTGATGGGTATAGTTTGGAGGGTGGTGGGTGGCATATGGCTTTGGTTAGCAAAGAGCTGGCAACCGACGCATCGTTGGACTAAGTCCTGAGCATCTGCCCGGGCCGTCGGCCAATAAAATCCTGTACGGAAGGCCTTGCTTACAAGGGCCCGGGCTGCGGCGTGGTGCCCGCCGAGTCCGGCATGAATTTCAGCTAGAAGATTCCGCCCTTCCTCTTTGGAGATACACCTTTGAAGGACTCGGGTGGTGCTTTTCTTATAAAGCTCTCCCTCATGGACTTTATAGGCTTTAGATCGCTACACTATGCAGCGTGCCTCGTTTTGGTCCTCGGGAAATTCCTGCCTAGTTAGGTAGGCTAGGAGTGGTTCTGTCCACGGGGCAATGACTGCCATTACACTAGTGCAGAACCGGGCTTTAGTGCCAGTTCGTGACGGCCTTTAGTGCCGGTTGGCGAACCGGCACTAAAGAGTGGGGACTAAAGGTCCCCCCTTTAGTACCGGTTCGTCACGAACCGACGCTAAAGTGCAAACACGTGGCACGAGCCAGGCCCGGGTGCGTGTAGGACATTAGTACCGGTTGGTAACACCAACCGGTACTAAATGTTTGGGTGTTTTTTTTTAATTTTTGCTTTAATTTTGTGTTTTCAATTTGGCTTTATTTTCCATTTAATTCTTTTTTGTTTGCTGGTATTTCACGATACTACAAACTGTACACGTTATGCATATATATAAATAGATTTTCTCGTACGTAGAACCGCATATATATATATATATATATATATATATATATATATATATAATATATCATCGAATGTCTCACAGCCAACATCATTAACTATTCACACATACACATGTATATACATATACAATTTCTCCTATATGTTGCCTTGGTGCCTTCGGAGCACGATGACAAGTGGTTCATGGGGGCGGTAGCGGGTAATAGTATTCTCCTTTCGGATCTATGACCTGGTCGAGCAAAAATCCGGCTATTTCCTCTTGAAGTGCTTGTATGCGGTCCGATGGTAGGAGCTTATCCCGCATCGATCTGAACTGTTAAGAAGGAGATCAATATATGCATGTGTGTTAGTTGTGTGACTAGATATCGATAATGGTGTGAATAGTATTCTGACAAACGTACCCAGTCCTGTCTATCAGATCTGCTCCTTTCGCACGTCATCATGCGAATGTTCTCGCAAACGTAGTATGCACACAAATTATTCCCCGGCGCCTGCCTCAGGGCCTTTACGAGAATGGAATTGAATCAGATAATGATTAATCAAGCATAATAATTAATTAATGATATTGAAACAAGAATTAAAGAGACGGTAGCTAGCTAGTACTACTTAATTACTTACCTTGGGTCGATGCCAAAACAACTTTTTTGGCCACGTGCCTGGAGTCACCTTGATGAACTTTGCCCATGCCCTGCCCGTCGGCAAAGAAAATTAATAAAGGGGTTATTAAATAGTTCATATCAGGAAATGACGAACTAATAATTAATACGCCGAGATATAGTTAATAATGATTGAAATTACCTGTTGACTATCCCCTTCATGATGGTGTAGTCTTTATCTTCTTTAGTTAGTGAGTCCAGTAATTCAACTTTTCCTTCCTCAACTTTAATGTCTAACAAGACCCAGTGCCAACTGCATACGTACATGTTTGCATGTCTTAATTAAGCGGGCATTTGCATAAAATTAATCAACTACCGTAAACCATATACACTTAATTATTAACATCTAGCTAGCTAGTAAGCAAAAACAGAATTTGTAGTACAAGACAGTGTGACTCACGGGAAGTTGTAAGGAAGTAGTATATCTTCATTGATATTGAGGCGCTTCAAGAACTCTAGCATGCTTTCCTCTACAGCATCTTGACAATGTTCAATCTACCATATGTCCTGATTAATGGTATTTGGGTCAATGAACCCAACGCCATAGCGTCCATCTTTTTTCATTTCATACATCTTCATCCTGCATATAATACCACAGAAAAAGAATATAGTGAGGATAATTACATGTAATGATTGATCAAAATTATCACTACATAACTAGCTTGAGACTTAAACTACAGAAAGAAATCACTTACAGACAATAGCAACTGACGATAGACTTGTCGAGTGCGTCTTGATTGTATAATTGAAATAGTTCTAGATACTCAATGGTCAGAGCTTTCTCATGGTAATAATGCTCATGCTTGACATTCACCATGAGGGACTCTCGATTGGAAATCTTGGTAATGTTCATGTACCATTGATGCAATTGATACATTCTTGTTGGGAGGTCCTTGACCTTGTCTGGATGGACCAAAGGTTTGCCCCCGACATATTGCCATGCTATTTCCGATTCTTTAAGCGTATGCATGGGCTCGATTTCGAGGAGTTGTCCAACAGAGATATTGAGCATTTGAGCCTGCATTATATGATCCTCTGTTATTACCACATCGCCCTGCTGAGGAACGCTAACGGTTTGCCCACAATAATATTTGGCGCGCGTACTACTCCTCTCATGTGTTGTTGGCACAACAAGCGGGGGGATCGCTTGCGCCGCCTGTTCTCCCAACTGGGGAACGGTTCTCCCGCATTTTTTGCCAGCTGCTTGTTGGCACGAGCTTGATCTCGCTTCCTTCTGTACTCGTGCTCGATGTGCCTTCCTGATTTGGCGCTCATAGTCCGAGTCAACAGGCTTGGGAGCTGGTTCTCTAGCCATACGAATGAAGTGGTCAATTACTTTCTCAGGCACTTTCTCCTTTGGCGGCGGTGCCGGTTTCGGTCCAAAATGGGCGTCCACTTGGGCTTGCACTATGGCTGTGTTTTGCTCCTTAGTCATGTCGTAAGGCCTCTGAGGAAGAGGAGCGAGGCTTGGACCATATTTATATCGCTTGTCTCCGCCTGTACTTCCTGAACTACCTCGACTTGTACCGCTACGCACCAAAGCTGCGACATGTCTCTTCTGCGATTGCTGAGACGGCGGAGACGGCTGACGTGGAGTTGGACCAGGAGAAGTGGCCTGATGATGTGTCGGACTTGAAGCAGGAGGTGTGGCCTGACACGGTGCCGGACTTGAAACCGGACAAGTGGCATGACGCTGTGCCGGGCTTGAAACCGGAGGAGTCAGCTCACGTGTTCGGGGACTTGGAGGAGGTGGCGGACTTCAAGGAGGAGTCGTCTCACGCGTTCGTGGACTTGGAGGAGCGGGAGTCTGCTGACTCGGTGGCGGACTTCGAGGAGTCGGCAGACGACGCAGTATCGGTTGACTTCGAAAGATGATGCAATCCTTTCTCCATAGGATGATACGATGTATGGCCTCTCCCAGTGTGCGCTCGTCTTCACCTCCAGGAATGTCAAGCGTTAGCCCCGAATATGGGTCCACCACTTCATCAACCATGACACGAGCATAGCCCTCTGGAATCGGGATGCAATGGTAGGTTGCTTCGGGGGTAACTGGAAAAGCAACACCGTCCGCCACCTTCATGGATATGTTCTTCATTTTGGAGTGTAGCTCGCAGTTAGTGTTCTCTATGATGTCATCCACAGGGTATTTATCCAGCAGTGTGTCGCCCGGGGCAGAACCAACGCTGCTTCTCGGCATGGATGGGACGGTGCTATCCAATGCTGGACGATCATCCGCTTGCTGCTGCCGCTGCTGAGACCCCCTTTCCTAGCTAAGTGAGTCGATCTGCTGTTGCTGCTGCTGGAATTTGAGTGCCAGATCCGTGTGTCTTGCTTCTAGGCCTTGAAGGCGTTCTACGTCCTGCTTCCTCTGCTCCTCCTCCAGCTTCCTTTTCTTCTCCTCCTCCATCTTCCTTCTTGCACGGCTCCTGTAGTCCTTGTTCCATTCTGAAAAGCCCTCATACCAGGGAATAACGCCCATGCCTCGTGTTCTTCCCGGGTGTTCAGGATTTCCCAGGGCGCGCGTAAGCTCGTCATTCTCTCTGTTGGGCGAGAACACCCCCCTTCGAGCTTCATCTATTGCGTCAATTATCTTTTGTTCAGCTCCTTTTAGACTTGCCTTCCGCGAAACTTTGCCTGTCTTCGGGTCCAACGCTCCCCCATGCGCATAGAACCAAGTTCTGCACCTGGGGGGCCAGTGCCGGGTAACCGGAGTGACCCCTGCATCCTCCATCTCTTGCTCAGACTTATCCCACTTGGGCAATCCCACCGCATAGCCACCTGGACCCAGCCTATGGAACCGCGTCTTTCTTGCGGCATTTGCCTTGTTTTTCATCGACCGTTCCTTAGATATTTCTGAATCCTTGAAGGTCACGAAATTGTCCCAGTGCTCTCTTTGCTTCTCTAGTGTTCCCGTGAATTCTGGAGTCTTCCTTTCATTAGCGAGGTAGTTGGCCCATACAGTTTTCTTGTGGGTGTTGAATGCAATTGACATCTTCTTAAGAGCAGCGGCCTTGACTTTCTCCACATCTGCTTTAGTGAAATGATCTGGTAGGGTGAAATGTTCCATCAGAGATTTCACAAGGTCTTTTTTGGCTCTTTTGTCGACCCAAGTAACACCTGGACGTTTAGTCTTTGGCTCTTTCCATTCTTGAATGGAGATCGGGAGTTTGTCCTTCACAAGAACTCCGCACTGACGAGTCCACTTGTTCGCAATGTTCTTAGGCGTGAGGGGTTCGCCACTAGGTTTGATGGATTCGATGTGGTACTTTACACCACCCTTCAACAATCTGCCCGGGCCTCGCTTTGTCTTGCTATCTGTAGAAGCAGATTTGCTCATCCGGAGGGCTGAAAGAAGAAAGATCGATTCGTTAATATATCTTCAATAAAAAACATGTGATGATCACCATGATGCATGCTTATATAAATATACCTCGCCGGTAGTCTTTGTTATTTGAAGATGAGCATTGTCTGTGTCATCACAAACATTGTCTGTGTCATAATCATAATCATAGTTTATGACTTCATCAGCCCGGTCGTTGAGATCGAATATCTTTTCATCACCCTCTCCGGTATTGTTAAGATATTGGGAGCCGTTATCTGCTTCATTCAGATCATCTAGCCTGTGAGGGCTGCGTATGATATCAAACATTTCTGGTGCATACGTTGATACGTTGATACAGATCATCTACCCTGATGTATGCCGTCTTTTCCGTGCATACGTTGCTGGTCCTCCCGTGCCTCTGGTATATCTTTTGTCTTCCCATACACACCCAAAAAGCCAAGCAGGGTCACGCAAAGATTCTTCGTCACGTGCATCACGTCGATTGCGGAGCGGACCTCTAGGTCTTTCCAATATGACAGGTCCCAAAATATAGATTTCTTCTTCCACATGGGTGCGCGTCCATCAGCGTCATTCGGAACAGGTTTTCCGCCAGGACCCTTTCCAAAGATTACCTCCAAATCCTTGACCATATCATGTACATCAGCACCAGTACGGTGGCGAGGCTTCGTCCGGTGATCCGCCTCACCTTTGAAATGCTTGCCTTTCTTTCTTACGGGATGCCTTGTCGGAAGAAATCGACGATGTCCCAGGTACACATTCTTCCTACAACTATCCAAATATATACTGTCGGTATCATCCAAACAGTGCGTGCATCCGCGGTATCCCTTGTTTGTCTGTCCTGAAAGGTTATTGAGAGCAGGCCAATCATTGGTGGTCACGAACAGCAACACCTTTAGGTCAAATTCTTCCTGTCCGTGCTCATCCCACGCACATACACCTGTTCCATTCCACAGATGTAATAGTTCTTCAACTAATGGCCTTAGGTACACATCAATGTCGTTGCCGGGTTGCTTAGGGCCTTGGATGAGCACTGGCATCATAATGAACTTCCTCTTCATGCACAACCAAGGAGGAAGGTTATACAAACATAGAGTCACAGGCCACGTGCTATGGTTGCTGCTCTGCTCCCCAAAAGGATTAATGCCATCTGTGCTTAGACCAAACCATACGTTTCTTGGGTCACCTGCAAACTCCTCCCAGTACATTCTCTCGATTTTTTTCCACTGCGAACCGTCAGCGGGTACTCTCAACTTTTCGTCTTTCTTATGGTCTTCTGCGTGCCACCGCATCGCCTTCGCATGCTCTTTGTTTTGGAACAAACGTTTCAACCATGGTATTATAGGAGCATACCACATCACCTTGGCAGGAATCTTCTTCCTGGGGCGCTCGCCCTCGACATCACCAGGGTCATCGCGACTGATCTTATAACGCAATGCACCGCATGCCGGGCAAGCGTTCAAATCCTCGTACTCACCGCGGTAGAGGATGCAGTCATTAGGGCATGCATGTATCTTTTGCACCTCTAACCCTAGAGGGCAGACAGCCTTCTTTGCTTCATACGTACTCTCGGGCAATTCGTTGTCCTTTGGAAGCATATTCTTTATCATTACCAGCAACTTTCCAAATCCCTTGTCAGATACACCATTCTCTGCCTTCCATTGCAGCAATTCAAGTGTGGTGCCCAACTTATTTTTGTCAGCTTCGCAATTTGGGGACAACAATTTCTTGTGATCCTCTAACATGTGCTGCAACTTCGTCCTCTCCAGATCACTTGCGCAGTTTCTCTTTGCATCGGCAATGGCCCGACCTAGATCATCAGCGGGCTCATCTGATGCCTCTTCTTCAGCTTCTTCCCGCATTGCCAGCTCAGCTTCTTCCCCCATTGTTGTATCATCGTATTCAGGGAACCCATGGCCAGGATAGCCGTCGTCGTCCTCTTCTTCTTCATTGTCTTCCATCATAACCCCTATTTCTCCGTGCTTGGTCCAAACATTATAGTGGGGGCATGAAACCGGACTTAAATAGGTGGACGTGAATGGTTTTTTCTGTAGAGTAACCGTGACCATTCTTACAGCCAGCACATGGACAAGGCATAAAACCATCCGCCCGCTTGTTTGCCTCAGCGGCCCGCAGAAAAGTATGCACGCCATTAATGAACTCGGGAGAGCATCGGTCATCATACATCCATTGTCGGCTCATCTTCATTACACAACACCAAATAGACCAAATTAATACAAGTTCATACATAAAGTTCATACATAAAGTTCATATACATCACTTAATTAAATGCAACATACAAATAACTCTCTAGCTAAAGAATTTAAATGCAACAACAAATGCGATGAAGATCGCAACTAAGGTAACAATTGATCCAACAGCATAATGATACCAAGCCACACTATCAATGGCATATTTTCTAATCTTTCTAATCTTCAACCTCATTTTCTCCATCTTGATCTTGTGATCATCGACGACATCGGCAACATGCAACTCCAATTCCATCTTCTTCCCCTCAATTCTTTTCAATTTTTCTTTCAAATACTCGTTTTCTCTTTCAACTAAATTTAACCTCTCGACAATAGGGTCGGTTGAAATTTCCGGTTCACATACCTCCTAGATAAAAATATCTATGTCAACTTGATGGGCATAATTTGTCATAAACACGAAATGCAACAACTAGTTTTAAAAGTGAATATACCACATCCGAATCATAACAAGGACGAGGGCCGACGGGGACGGATATCAAAACCATGGCACTATGTATAACAAACAATGTACAGGTAAGATAATTATACGAGTAACTATATATCCAAATCACATAAACATCAATTTGGTAATGTAAAACATTCATGAACAAGAGCCTCACCACAAGGTGGTGCCGGCGACGGGACGGTGCGGGCGATCGACGGTGGTTACGACGGAGATTTAGAAGGCACTAAGTAAACCACACCTACATATGCAAACTAAGTGTTATTTTTTACCTCAAAATGCATATAAATCAAATACTAGCAAATATAATTATTCCTCCCAAATTAATCACTATACAAAGCATTGCAAGAGCTAATCTAGCAATGAGAGTTGAAAGGACAAAGTTTCTAACCTTTGTGATCATTTGAATGGATGGGGGCCTTCAAATCTTGACAAATTTTGGGCAAAATTTGTGAGGAGCTCGAGGAGAGAGGGGGAAGAACAGAGGAAGTGAGGGGAAAGGGGAAGAACAGAGTGGCTCGGGCGGACGAAGGGTAAAGGTGCGGGACGGGCCCCAGACTGACAACACCCTGCCACCAACCTCTTTAGTACCGGTTCGTGGCATGAACCGGTACTATAGGTTTGCCACGAACCAGTACTAATGAGAACGGCCGGCTAGCCGTTGGAACCGACACTAATGGACACATTAGTGCCGGCTCAAAAGCAAACCGCACTAATGTGTCTCATATTAGGTCCTTTTTCTACTAGTGTTATTACATGGGCTGAGGATGTTACTTCGTTGGCAGAGCCTCCTGTTGTGTCAGAATGTTCGGTGTCGGGCAGTGCGGTTGGGTCCGGGCTGTTATTTCCGGATTCCCCTTCCCATAATACGGATGGCTTGAATAGCCTCTCCAAGAAAATGTTGGGGGGGGGGGGGGACTGCATCGCGCTTTTGCGCTAATGCGTGCCAAGACGTCTGCTGCCTGCTTGTTTTCTCGGGCTATATGGTGAAATTCGAGCCCCTCGAACTGAGCTGACATTTTTAGGACGGCGTTGCGATAAGCTGCCATTTTCGGATCCTTGGCATCAAAGTCTCCATTTATTTAGGATATCATGAGGTTCAAATCCCCACGCACCTCTAGGCATTGGATGCCCATGGAGACTGCCATCCGGAGACCATGTAGAAGGGCCTCATATTTGGCTGCGTTGTTGGAGTCCGTATACATTATCTGGAGTACGTATTGAACTGTATCTCCTGTTGGGGACGTCAGAATGATGCTAGCCCCCAGACCAGCTAACATTTTGGAGCCGTCGAAGTGCATGATCCAGTTGGAATATGTGTCATACTCTTTAGGGAGTTCGGCTTCAGTCCATTCGGCGACGAAGTCGGCCAAAACTTGCATTGGTTCGCCGATGTTAGGCGCGGCCAGGACCGGGTTTGTTGCCAATATGGCTTTTATTTCTTCGAGTCTGGACGTGGTGGCATCCGTCCACTCGAAGTGTTCCGTGCGCCGGAGGAGGCGATAAAGGGGTAATGCCTTTTCTCCCAAGCGGGAGATAAAGCGGCCTAGAGCCGCCACGCATCCAGTCAATTTTTGTATTTGTTTGAGGTCCTTTGGAATATGCAATTGTGACAGAGCTCGGATCTTGGCTGGGTTTGCTTCAATTCCTCTACCGGATACAATTAAGCCCAAGAGCTTTCCGGCTGGTACGCCGAAAACGCATTTTTTCGGGTTAAGCTTGATGTCATATGTTCGGAGGTTATCGAATGTGAGCCTCAAGTCATCTACTAGAGTTTAGACATGCTTGGTTTTGACGACCACATCATCTACATATGCCTCCACTGTTTTGCCGATCTGGTTTGCCAGACATGTCTGAATCATGCGCTGATATGTTGCACCGGTGTTTTTGAGCCCGAAGGGCATTGTGTTGAAGCAGAATGGGCCGTATGGGGTGATGAATGCCGTTGCGGCTTGGTTTGGCTCTGCCATCTTAATTTGATGGTAGTCGGAGTATGCATCGAGGAAACACAATGAATCGTGTCCTGCGGTAGCGTCGATAATTTGATCGATGTGGGGGAGGGGGAAGGGATCCTTTGGGCAAGCCTTGTTGAGGTCCTTGAAATCGACGCATAGACGCCAGGATTTGTCCTTCTTTGGTACCATCACCAGGTTTGCTAGCCAGTCCGGATGTTTTATATCTCTGATGAATCCGGCCTCCAGTAGTTTGGCTAGCTCCTCTCCCATGGCTTGTCTCTTAGGTTCCGAGAAACACCGAAGATCCTGCTTGACTGGCTTGAATCCTTTTAGGATGTTTAGGCTGTGCTCGGCCAGCCGGCGTGGGATTCCTGGCATGTCTGAGGGGTGCCAGGTAAAAATGTCCCAATTTTCGTGTAGGAATTCTCGTAGTGCGGCGTCTACATCAGGGTTTAATTCTGCCCTGATGGAGGCCGTTTTTGTAGGGTCCGTTGGATGGACTTGGAATTTGACTATTTCGTCCGCCGGTTTAAAGGAGGTGGACTTGGATCTTTTATCGAGTATCACTTCGTCCCTGTTCACCGTGGAGTGCAGCGCAGTCAGTTCCTCGGCCGCTAGGGCTTCGGATAGTGCCTCAAGGGCCAGTGCGGCTGTCTTATTTTCGGCACGGAGTGCTATGTCTGGGTCACTAGCAAGAGTGATGATTCCGTTGGGTCCGGGCATTTTGAGCTTCATGTACCCGTAATGGGGTATAGCTTGAAAAATTGTGAATGCCTCTCGCCCTAATAGAGCGTGGTATCCGCTGCTGAACGGGGCCACTTGGAACGTGACCTCCTCGGACCTGTAATTATCCGGCGTGCCGAACACCACATCCAGTGTGATTTTTCCTGTACAACACGCTTCCCGAGTGGGGATTATTCCTCTAAAGGTTGTGTTGCTTCGCTCAATGCGACTCCAGTCTATTTCCATTTTTCGAAGGGTTTCCTCATAAATGAGGTTCAATCCGCTGCCACCGTCCATGAGTACCTTGGTAAGGAGAAAGCCATCCACTATTGGACTGAGGACCAATGCGGCTGGTGCTCGGGTTGTTCGGAATTTAGGTTCATCACTAGCATTAAAGGTAATAGTCGTGTCACTCCATGGGTTTATTGTTGCTACTTGGTAGACTTCAGCAAGGCTGCGGAGTGTTCGTTTCCGCATATTATTTGATGCAAAAGTCTCGAAGACTGTTAATACCGTACTGGTGT
Source organism: Triticum dicoccoides (assembly GCF_002162155.2). NCBI lineage: Eukaryota > Viridiplantae > Streptophyta > Magnoliopsida > Poales > Poaceae > Triticum > Triticum dicoccoides. The sequence continues at coordinate 634,292,613 of NC_041389.1, forward strand.
CCCTGGGCTGGTGCTCTGTGAATTCTTGAGTTAGAAGCTCTTCGCCACTTCTGGCCACCTGCAGGAGTACCCAACATGCTCTAAGGCTATGAGTTGGTGTGGCGCCCTCTGTACTATGAATTTTACAGGGTCCATTGAGCCATCCCTCCAGTACGGTTCCATGCCCTATAGAGGGTTTTTGCTTTTTGGTGTTTAACCCAGGTGTCTGGCGATAATGCACCCTTTTATTTCGGACTGGGGTTGTATTCAGGGCCGGATTGTCCCAAAATTTTATTTCGGTTTTCCAGGTGCTTTCCATCGCACAGTACTTTCGTACTATGGATGCCAAGTCAGCGAAGCGTGTAATTTCACGGCGACTTATGGCATTGAGGATTCCGTTGTCCGTGCATTTATTGCAGAAGAATGCAATTGCATCCTCCTCGCGGCAGTCCTTTATCCTGTACATGACCAGGAGGAATCTGGCCCAGTAATGGTGTACTGTTTTTACGGGCTCTTGCCGAATTTGGGATAGATCGCTTATATTTGGGTTGGCGGGTGGAATTAAATCCGGAACCTTGCCCAATCTGAGACTCAGGGGCCAAGGAGTTTCCGAACTCGGAAGCTTGGGCTCTTGGATGTTGTCCAATGAATCTAGCCCGCTGCCTAACTTTAGGTTCAGGGCTTGAGTGACGTCTTCCCCTCCGCGGGTATCCGGCTTGGAGGGATCGGGAATCCGGACATAACTAGTCCTTAAGATAGATGAAGGCTTGCCGCATTGTTCCTCCACCACTGCAACGTGGTGGGTGGCCTGGGGAGAGTTAATCTCTCTCGGATCGGGTTTAGGCCCAATCTGATCATAGTCTATAGCGACTCCCAGGGCGGCGATGCGATCCAAGAGCTCGTTTAAGGAAGAGAGCTCCATCGGATCTAACTGCTCGGCGAGTTCCGAGTTGACGTGGAGATTGCTTTCGATGACCCGAGAAGTCATCATCGGCGCGGCGACCGAGCATGCGGTCATAAGAAAACCGCCTAGCCAGAGAGTTTGGCCGATAGCCAAAGCTCCTTTAGCAACAGTGCCGTCTTTAAAGACGGGATGAGGCATCCTTCCTGATGGCGATGGCACATCGGAACTCTCAATGAAAGCACCAATGTCGGTGTCAAAACCGGCGGATCTCGGGTAGGGGGTCTCGAACTGTGCGTCTAGGCGGATGGTAATAGGAGACAAGGGACACGATGTTTTTAACCAGGTTCGGGCCCTCTCGATGGAGGTAAAACCCTACTCCTGCTTGATTAATATTGATGATATGGGTAGTACAAGAGTAGATCTACCACGAGATCAGAGAGGCTAAACCCTAGAAGCTAGCCTATGGTATGATTGTTGTCCGTCCTACGGACTAAAAACCCTCCGGTTTATATAGACACCGGAGAGGGCTAGGGTTACATAGAGTCAGTTACAATGGGAGGAGATCTACATATCCGTATCGCCAAGCTTGCCTTCCACGCCAAGGAAAGTCCCATCCGGACACGGGACGAAGTCGTCAATCTTGTATCTTCATAGTCCAGGAGTCCGGCCAAAGGTATAGTCCGGCTATCCGGACACCCCCTAATCCGGGACTCCCTCAGCCATGTCTCTCAAATGGTCTCGGCAATCTTTGGTAAGTTGCCCTGCCAGCATTTAAACACTTGATCCTTTCAGTTGATAATAAAATTTGGAATTGACTCACCTGGTCATGTTTATGCAGGCCCCAGAAGCTCCAAGTTGAACCAAGACATGCTGATCAAACTGAAGGCAGTATATACACTGGTGGAGCAATTGTATACCGGGTCTCAACGCGCATTAGCCACGGTGGCTTTATCAAATGAAGTACCTACCCTCCTAGTAGAGGTCTTAAAGAAGTTGTCCGTGCTACCCCAACGGTCCAATGAACTAAGACGGTCAGCTGCAAGAGCCGGAGCGGTGAATGCTTTAAGCCGGGCCAAGGCTTGGTTACCAGAATTAGACCCGACCAACATTGCCACCGGCTACCCAAGCTTGAAGGAAGATGGCACTCCTTTTGAAGAGGTAGATTTTATCGCTTGCGTAAAGGAGATACGCCCCGTGGCTACCCTGATAGCAAACAAAGTGGATCTTACCAAGTACCAGGAGGGTTATGATGAAGAGAACGGGAGAATTCTAACACCTCACTATGAAGTGACCAGTCTGATTCCCCCACTCCGCAAGCACACCTTCGCCCCTGAAGTTGACCCGGCCAGCCTAGTTGATGATGAAGCTGAATTTGAAGCTTTGAACAACATTGACTGGTCATCGTCAACCTTCCAGGAAAGAGAGTCGGGCGAAGACACGGAGAGGGATAACCCGGATGCTTCAGGCCAATCATGAAGGCTAACCTGTCGTGGCGGCTTACCCTTGTGATGCACTGAAAAAACAATATGAATCATTTGGACTTAGGGAGTCATGTAACAGAATAGAAATAACTTTATTTTAGATGTGCCCTCGTGCATGTTTTAATGCTTAATGTCATTAAGCTGCCGTGTTATATATCCACCCATGTTACCTTTCATCTGCTTACCGTATGCTTGACCAGACCTGTTAATTGTCCTGCATATTAAAACAGACCACAAGATCCCTTGGCGGCTTACCACCAAGCGGGTAAAGATAACTTAATATAAAAGAATCATAGATAAGGTTGTTGTAAAAAACACAACTACATCTGTGATAGTTTAAATTTGCACCACCGGCTCATATGACCCGGTCGGTAAGGGCGAAAACCCAGTCTTTGGACACCCTAAATTTCAAAGGTATAATGATGCTCATATATCGGGGACTCATCAGTCAATATTAAGGCGGGTTAAAAAGAACCACACTTATACTTGTAAACCTCAGAAAAGTCTCAAGTCAAATAAAGGGTGCTTCCCAAGAAAACTTTTAAACCAAAATAGAATATAAAAAATTTCAAGGCTGCTGATTCGAATATGACCAGTGAACCGTTCCAAAGGGGTTAAGCTAAGATTCGAATATGATCATGTAGCCCCCAGTGGCTTTGGCGTTGCGCCGACCAAGAGGGTACCGACAGCTATGTTCTCTTTGGTTCGAATACGACCTATGTTTGAACAGGAAGCCCCTAATGACCTTGAGAGTTTTTTAACGACTCTGATTCGAATACGATCAAAGTCGGTTCCCAAAAGGGGTTAAGCTATGATTCAAATACGATTAAGAAGCCCCCTAGTGAGCTCGGCAGTGTGCCAATCAAAAGGGCACCGACAGCTATGTTCTCTTTGGTTTGAATACGACCTATGTTTGAACAGGAAGCCCCCTAGTGACCATAATTTTTAACAGCTAGATTCAAATATGATCGTAAGCCAGATCAAGCGGGCTAAGACGGATCAAAAATATGATCAGCCCCCAAGTGATCATGTGAGATAAAAAATGATAATAACAATGACAAATTTACCTTTTGAGGAAGGAAAAAAGGACAGAGGTCTTGCTTTATTATTTATCATAATATATACATTGTTAAAATATGTACATCAGGAGAGCCGATGGCTCAAGTGTAGTAAGGCCGAAGATGAGCGATATTCCACGGCCGACGGTTCTCCTCCTCCGACTTACGTGAGTTTTTGTGCTCTCGAACATCGATAAGGTAATAAGACCCGTTGTTCAAGTTCTTGCTGACCACAAGTGGCCCTTCCCAAGGTGGGGATAACTTGTGAGCATCAGTTTGATCCTGGATGAGCCGGAACACTAAATCACCTTCCTGAAAGGCTCTGGATTTAATCTGGCGACTGTGATAGCGGCGCAAGTCATGTCGGTAAATCACCGAACAAGCTGCTGCCAAGTCTCGATGTTCATCTAACAGGTCAAGAGCATCTTGGCGCGTCTGTTCATTGTCTGCCTCCACATAAGCCGCCACACGAGGTGAATCATGACAGATGTCACTAGGGAGAACTGCCTCAGCTCTGTAGACCATGAAGAAAGGTGTATAACCCGTAGATCTGTTAGGAGTAGTGTTGATGGTCCATAAGACAGAGGGTAACTCCTCAACCCAACAACCCGGCGTCCGCTGCAGGGGACCAAAAGCCGGGGCTTGATGCCTTTCAAGATCTCCTGATTGGCTCTCTCGGCTTGACCATTGGACTGGGGGTGAGCCACTGATGAAACATCAAGCCGAATATGCTCACGTTGACAAAATTCTTCCATGGCACCTTTAGACAGATTAGTGCCATTATCAGTTATAATGTTGTGTGGAAACCTGAAGCGAAATATCACCTTCTTCATGAACTGAACCACCGTAGCTGCATCACACTTACTGACTGGCTCTGCCTCAACCCACTTTGTAAATTTATCAACTGCCATCAAGAGGTGGGTCTTTTTATCTTTGGACCTTTTAAAAGGCCCAACCATGTGAAGTCCCCAGACTGCAAATGGCCAAGTAATTGGAATCATCCTCAATTCTTGAGCCGGCACATGAGCCCGTCGTGAGAACTTCTGACAACCGTCACATTTACTGACCAGATCCTCCGCATCAGCATGAGCCGTCAGCCAATAAAACCCATGACGAAAAGCCTTGGCCACAAGGGATTTTGACCTGGCGTGATGACCACAATCCCCTTCATGAATCTCACGTAGAATTTCTTGGCCTTCTTCAGGGGAGGCGCAATGCTGAAACGCCCCTGTAACACTGCAATGATGCAACTCGCCGTTGACAATTGTCATTGACTTAGACCGCCGGGTTATCTGCCTGGCCAAGGTTTCGCCCTCAGGCAACTCGCCCTGGGTCATGTAAGCCAAATATGGCACTATCCAATCTGGGATAACATGAAAAGCTGCCACCAATTGTGCTTCCGGGTCAGGAACAACCAAATCTTCCTCTATAGGTAACTTGACAGAAGGGTTATGCAGAATATCCAAGAAAGTATTAGGCGGCACCGGCTTACGTTGAGAGCCCAGCCGGCTCAAGGCATCAGCCGCCTCGTTCTTTCTGCGGTCAATGTGCTCCACTTGGTAACCCTTGAAGTGTCCAGCAATGGCGTCAACTTCACGGCGGTAAGCCGCCATGAGAGGATCCTTAGAATCATACTTTCCTGATACCTGTTGAGCCACCAAATCTGAATCGCCAAAGCACCTTACCCGGCTTAGGCTCATCTCCTTAGCCATCTGAAGACCATGGAGTAAGGCTTCGTACTCAGCTGCATTGTTATTACAAGGAAACATCAACCGTAGCACATAGAGAAACTTGTCAACTCGGGGGGGGGGGGAGCTAAAACAACTCCAGCCCCCGAGCCCTCCAATTGCCTGGGCCCATCAAAGTGAATAGTCCAATATGTATTGTCCGGTTTTTCTTCAGGCATCTGTAGCTCTGTCCAATCGTTGATGAAATCCACTAGCACTTGAGATTTGATAGCAGTGTGTGGCACATACTTTAAACCATGAGGCCCGAGGTCAATGGCCCACTTGGAGACTCGTCCTGTGCCCTCTCTGTTTTGAATGATACCCCCCAAAGGCGCAAAACTAACCACAGTGATGGGGTGGCCCAGGAAGTATTGCTTAACCTTTCGGCTTGCCATGAACACCCAATAAACGAGCTTCTGTCAATGCGGATACCGCTGCTTGGACTCAATAAGCACCTCGTTGATGTAATAAACCGACCGCTGAATCGGGTGTTCCTTGCCAACCTCCTTGCGCTCCACCACAATGGCCACGCTGACAGCACGCGTGTTAGCAGCCACATGTAACGATAAAGGCTCCTTCTTAATGGGAGCAGCAAGAACCGGTGGCTCAGCCAGCTGTCTCTTCAAATCTTCAAAAGCAGCATTGGCAGCGTCACTCGAGAAGAAGTTATCTGTCTTCTTCATCATTTGATACAACGGTATAGCCTTCTCTCCTAACCGGCTTATGAACCGTCTTAAAGTTGTGATACGACCCGCCAAACACTAAACATCATTGATACACGCCGGTTTAGCCAGAGAGGTGATGGCCTTGATCTTCTCTAGGTTAGCCTCGATGCCCCTGATAGAAACCAGAAAGCCCAAAAGCTTGCCTGCAGGCACACCAAAAACACATTTGGCTGGGTTAAGCATCATTTTGTAGACCCGGAGTTTGTTAAAAGTTTCTTTCAGATCATCTATCAAGATCTCCTTCTCTATGGATTTCACCACTATGTCATCCACATAAGCATGAACATTGCGCCCAATTTGATTATGAAGACAATTCTGCACACACCGCTGGTAAGTCGCCTGGGCACTCTTGAGCCCAAAAGGCATTGATACATAGCAGAAGGCTCCAAATGGAGTAATGAACACCGTCTTCTTCTGGTCCTTAACTGCCATCTTGATCTAATGATAACCAAAGTAAGCATCCAAAAAGCTCAAACGCTCACAACCCACCGTAGCATCAATGATCTGATCGATACGAGGGAGAGCAAAAGGATCAGCCGGATTGGCCTTGTTTAGATCTGTGTAATCTACACACATACGCTAGGTGCCATTCTTTTTTAGCACAAGCACCGGGTTAGCCAGCCACTCTGGATGAAAAACTTCAACAATGAACCCAGCCGCTAAGAGCCGGGCTACTTCCTCACCAATGGCCTTGCGTCGTTCCTCATTGAACCGCCGAAGAAACTGTTTGACCGGCTTAAACTTTGGATTAATATTGGGAGTGTGCTCAGCGAGTTCTCTCGGTACACCTAGCGTGTCATAAGGTTTCCATGCAAAGATGTCCCAGTTCTCACAGATGAACTCGATGAGCGCGCTTTCCTATTTGGAATCCAAATTAGCACTGATATTGAACTGCTTGGATGAGTCGCCTGGGACAAAGTCAACAAGATTAGTATCATTGGCCGACTTAAACTTCATGACCGGCTCATGCTCTGTGGTTGGCTTTTTCAAAGACGTCATATCCGCCAGATCAACATTGTCCTTGTAAAACTTCAACTCTTCTGTTGCACAGACTGACTCAGCATAAGCCACATCGCCTTCTTCACATTCCAAGGCTACCTTCCAGCTTCCATGAACCGTGATGTTTCCCTTATGACCCAGCATCTTGAGCTGCAAATACACATAACACGGCCGTGCCATGAACTTGGCATAAGCCGGCCGCCCGAACAAAGCATGATATGGGCTTATGATCTTGACTACCTCAAACGTCAATTTCTCGGCCCTGGAGTCGTATTCATCCCCAAAGGATACCTCCAGTTCAATCTTACCAACTGGATATGCCGACTTACCAGGCACGACGCCATGGAAAATAGTGTTGGACTGCTTAAGGTTTTTATCAGTTAATCCCATGCGACGGAAAGTCTCATAATAGAGGATGTTGATGCTGCTACCTCCATCCATGAGTACTTTAGTGAATTTATATCCACCAACCTGAGGGGCCACCACCAAGGCTAAGTGACCCGGATTATCAACCCAGGGAGGGTGATCTTCCCTACTCCATAGAATAGGCTGCTCAGACCATCTCAAATAATGAGGAACTACCGGCTCAACAACATTCACAACCCTCTTATGAAGCTTCTGGTCTCGTTTGCACAAACTGGTGGTAAACACATGATATTGCCCACTATTCAGCTACTTTGGATGGCTCTGGTATCCACCTTGCTGTTGTTGTTGCTGCTGCTGACCACCCTGGCTGGATTGCTAGTTATAACCACCTTGATTGCCTTAAGAATTTTGAAAGTTGGAATTTGAACCATCACCCGGGCCATGAAAACCGCCGCCACCTGAGCCGCCGTCCTGCCCATTATTACCATCGAACATGTTGGAATTTTTGAAGGCCTTCATGATCGTACAGTCTTTCCATAGATGAGTAGCCGACTTCTGCTGAGTGTCGTGCCTTGGACAAGGCTCGTTCAAGTGTGGGGCCTGACCCGCCAGACCAGGGAGGTGATCTCCCCTTACGCCGTTGGTTTTGACCCTGTGCATTAGTGTTAGCCACAAACTCCAAACTACCATCACCCTTACGTTTATTACCTCCTTGATTTGTCGGGTTATGCTGAGGGCCCTTGCCATTGCCGTTCTTCTTTCCCCTTCCCTATCTTTTCTCTGTCAGACTCGGGATCCTTGGTACTATCAGAATCAGCCTACTTGACCAGAGCTGCCATCAGTGTACCCATATCATTACAATCGCGCTTGAGCCGCCCCAGCTTTTGTTTCAGAGGCAAAAAACAGCAATTTTTCTCCAACATTAAGACTGCAGAGCCGGCATCCATCTTATCAGATGAATGTATTATGGCCTTAACCCGGCGCACCCAATGGGTTGTAGACTCGCCCTCCTCCTTCTTGCAATTCATCAAATTCACGATTGACATGGGCTCTTGCACGTATCCTTGAAATTCTGGACGAACCGGGCTTTTAGCTCCGCCCATGAACTGATTGAATTAGGTGGCAGGCCTTTTAACCAAGTGCGGGCGGTCCCTTCCAACATCATCGTAAAGTACTTGGCCATCGCAGCATCACTAACCTCCAATAACTCCATAGCCATCTCATAACTTTCAATCCATGCCCCGGGCTGTAAGTCGGCCGTGTAGTTCGGCACTTTCCTAGGTCCCTTAAAATCCTTGGGCAAGCGCTCGTTACGTAGAGTCGGTACCGGACAAGGGACTCCTCCGGTCCTGGTGGCCACACCTGCTTTGATGGAAATCGCCGGATAAACCAGATTTAGCTGGTAAGCCGTCAGCTGAGCCACCTGCTCAGCCGTCTCCTGAGCCGCCTGCTCAGCCTCTTGATGGATTCTCTCTTGATCGACCAAGTTAAAGGCTCCATGGTGCACCGGGTCATGCCCGCCTGGCTGGTTGCAACATCGGGCATTGCTTGAGACAGCCGCTGAGTCCATGTGCCTGCTATAACTCGGGCTTCGTCTTGGACGAGGGGTTGAGTGGATCCTTTCCCAGCTGTAGGAGTATGCCTCCTGTTGTGCTAAGGCCGTCTGAAGAAGTTCTCTGACCCGACGGGTTTCAACCGCCGCCGGAGAATCGCCATCAACTGGGAGAGCCGCCAACCGTGCCGCCGCCACGATCATGTTCTCCAACGGGTTAGAATAGTGACCCGGAGGTGTTGGCACATACTGAGGTGGAGCAGTATTCACGCGGGGAGGCCCCATCACCTGTGACTGAACCGGCGCCCCGACCCCGGGTGTCGCAACCCGGTCTGCCTCAGTACGCGGGGAGAGCCATGGCGGGTTACTAGGCCCTGCGCCAGGTGTGTGAAAGAGGTTTCGAGGATCATAAACCGGAGGGAGCCGAGACTGAGTCTTCTGATATCTTCTCCTCATGACCTCATTAGATGTGTTCTGATCCTGCGTGAGCCGGAAAGTCTGTGCCTGAATCCGCTGAGCCTGAGCATCCAAAGCCACCCGCTCTGCGATTACCCTGACATCTTTTGCTGCTAAGTCTTCCTTGGCCTGCACCATATCCAATTTTAACTGTGCTACTTCCGCATCACGTCGAGCTTGATCCGCCGGATTGACCACGGCGGTTAACAGAGCGGTCAGCTTATCTGTGAGATCCATCAACACCTGAGCCGGCGAGCGCACAGGGCCTCCTGCCCCTGTTGCTGCTGACCCGGAGGTCATGGCCGCCGCAGTTGTGGAGTCTTGGATAGGTTGTGTGCCGGCCATGAAGATTCCGGCCCTGCTCGGCGGCTCGAGACAATCCGGAATACTGCTGCCATCGGAACAGCCCCCAAGCCTGTCGTCTTGCAGTTTATACAATGAATCCGTCTCACCTGTGGATGACTCGCCATCAGAGTAGATGGCCGTCTCACCGTCAGATGCAGATCCTTCAGAGAGCCCTCCATGGATGCATCCCATGAAGGCACACTTCACCACAGGCAGAGCCCGAGCGGGTCTCGCACGCTGAGCCGTCTCGACGAGGTCGGTGCAGATGTCCGGCTCAGGGCCCGGCTCACCGATCTTACCGATGAAGACGTGAATTCCGCCGAAAGGGACCCGGTACCCGTACTCAATTGAGCCGGCGTTGGGGCCCCAGCCTGCATCGTCGATGTAGAGCTTGCCGCAATGACTCTTGGTCATCCGGCCCACTGCGTATCCCTTGAGCCCTTCGAAGCCGCCCTTCAAGAACTCAAATCCACCGTGCGCTGGCCCCATAGTGGGCGCCAACTGTCGTGGAATTGTCACGACAGATGTCCTAGTGAAAGGACTTAGTCGTGAGGCCATCGCAACTAGGAAGCTTAAAGGGGTTAATAGGGACAAAGGACACGAGGTTTATACTGGTTCGGCCCCTTACGGTGAAGGTAAAAGCCTACCTACGATCCAGTTTTGAGTGGGATTGCTTATGTCTCGATAACCCGGGAGCGAATCACTTGACCTAGCTCTCGAGTTGATGTTACTTGCCCTGAACCGCTGCCGGGTCGTCCCTTTATATACAGAGGTTGACGCCCAGCGGCTCTACAGAGTCCCGGCCGGCTCATAAAAAATGTCAGGCTCAGTCTCTTATCTATTCTTTCCTTACAATACAAGTCACGCATACACGACGGTTTATCACTACGAGCCTTAAGTCGCCTCTAGGCTTGGGCCCTTAACTGAACCACCATCTCTATCTTGGGTCTTGGGCTTCAAGAATATTTGTAAGTATAACCCGGCCCCTCCTGGGCGGGTCATACCAATAGTCATATCCCCAACAAACCCCAAAAACCCAACTTTGCCTTACGTAAAGGAAATTAGTACGATTCACTTTTGGATTTGAAATCACTGCTTATACCAGGTATTGGTCATACAAGAACATTCTGTAGTATTAGTAAGAGGAGGAAGGGTTAAGTATCTTTGAACTCGGTGTGAGATATCGCATTATTGAGCTGGATGCAGTCGCAGTAAAGAATCATCAACAAGGGCGTTCTAGTGCGTTGTAGATTCTTATCCAAGACTTGTATCATTTGATGATGACAAGTGAATCAAGCAACAGGAGAAGGACCCCATAACGAAAGTTTCGTAAAGGGACTAGAGCAGACTACCATGAGACAAAAGATCTTCTTTCTAAAGAGATTCGATTCAGAACTCTTATATGTCCAAGGTCAATATGGAAATTCTTTCAGAGGTTTTCCCTTACTTTGTCCGTGTCAACAAACAATTCAAAATACCTCGACTTTTTCAGAACAGGTCCGAGTCAAATAACAATGATTCGAAGCACTTCTTTTTCCATTACACTATTTCGGAAACCTAAGGACTTGATTGTATGGATATGGAAAATACAGGATTTCCGATCCTAGCGGGAAAAGGAGGGAAACGGATACTCAATTTAAAGTGAGTAAACAGAATTCCATACTTGATCTCATAGATCCCTATAGAATCCTGTGGAAAGTCGTATTCGATGAAAGTCGTATGTACGGCTTGGAGGGAGATCTTTCCTCTCTTTCGAGATCCACCCTACAATATGGGGTCAAAAAGCAAAAAAGAAGAAGTGATTTTAGCCCTTAGAAAAAGAAAACGGATTCTTGAACCTCTTTCACGCTCATGTCACATCGAGGTACTGCAGAAAAAAGAACTGCAAAATCTGATCCAATTTTTCGTAATCGATTAGTTAACATGGTGGTTAACCGTATTCTGAAAGACGGAAAAAAACATTGGCTTATCAAATTCTCTATCGAGCCGTGAAAAAGATTCAACATAAGACAGAAACAAATCCACT
>NC_041389.1:634309230-634360221 GCF_002162155.2 Triticum dicoccoides
ATAAATAAGTTTTACTCACATGAAAAACTAATTTCATTAATACTAATGAAGAACTAAAAAATGAAGAATTAATCAGTGTGATTAAGTAGCTACAGAAATGCATGTGTAGTTAATTAGCAGTGAGATGAAGAACACAGCTCTGGTGGTTACTTACCTCGTACGCCGGCCTCTCTGGCCGCGGCGGTGAAGCTCCCCGCTCCCCGCCGCTCGATGGGGTTGAAGTAGGAGAAGATGACCACCGGGCAGGATAGCTCCGGCGTCACCTCCTTCAGCATCGCCATCACGGTGTCCGACGTCGCGCCGGCCGCGAGCGCCCGCGCCGCGGACGCCTGGATGACGGCGCGCGCCGTCGGCGTAGGGGTTGGAGAACGGCATGCCCACCTCGATGACGTCAGCACCGAGGGCGTCAAGGAGCCTGAGCGCCTCCGCCGTGGTCGCCAGGTCGGGGTCGCCGGCGGTGATGTACGGAATGAACGCCGTCTGTGCGCAATCAAAAAACTTAAGCATGTCGGTCGGTCCATGCGTTACATCGTGGCGCAAATAAAAGAAAAAACTTAACGCGCTGCATGTACCATGCCGTTGTCTCTGGCCCGGGACATGGCCTTCGCTACCGACAGACCGCCGTTACCGGCGGGGAGGGGCGCCGTTGCCGGTGCCGGGGCCAGCGTGGTCGCCGCCGCGCGCGCCCTGACCGCATGCCTCCCCAGCGCGGCTGGCGTGGCCATTGCCGGGTCGACTGAGGCCGTGGCGAGGGCTCTGACGAATACAGGCTTCACCGGCGCTGTGAGGCTCGCCGGAGGCGAGAGGGACGCCTTGAGCGCGAAAGCCATGTACGTAGCTACGTACGGACGATGCTGTTACTCACTTCGGTGTATCTATATATGCAAGAACAGCTGGGCAGGCTTGGACTTGATGGGATCGAAGTGTAAGATCGATGCTGCTAGCTGGGAGTGGGATCGATGACGAGAATGAGGAGCTGGTCTGCTTGTGATTATATAGCGGCTGGGTGGAGCTCGAAATGAATGGTTTGTTTAGCTGTACGTACCTAGGTTGGAATCGTTTTAACTGTGGGACTGACTACGGATGTGAAATGGGTCAGTCACTTTTTTTACCCCATAGAACGTGTGGTGTGTCGTGTCGTGTGCGGGCGTCCGCGAACTAGCTAGCTTCGGCTGGCCGTGGCGCGTGAGCTAGCTAGCTCCGCGTCGCCCGTGAGAGCTAGCTAGCTCCGGCTTTGTCAGTGCGTGAGCTGGCTGGCCCTAGTCAGTGGCATGATATTGCATTGCACAAAAGAAGAAACAAAATGTAAAAACGCATAAAACAAATAGTAACGGAAGATTGCATATATATTTTTGAAAAGGAGGAAGACCCTCGCCCTCTGCATCCGAATGATCCATACAACCAACTTATTAACCAAAAGTACGTAAACAGAGTCTGAAGTCTAGAACTAGCTCACAAAAGGAGCACGAGAATATAGTAAAGATAAAAAGATGTCACAGTCGGCGGAAGAACAGGCTACGATGACTAAACACCTAGCCTTGGTATTACACTTTCAAAAGAAGAAAAACTAAAACAAAATCAAATTAAATTTTCTAATAAAGAATGAAACCCTTTAAGAAGAAAGAAAATGAAAATGAAAAAACTTTCAAAACTTGCACACAATTTGCATTGATATTGCACTTTTTGAAATATGCAAAGAATAAGCATATAATAGTGCATTTTTTGCATTCTACTATAATTTCCATAGAGTGCAACTGAAATAATGTATTTCCTTTAAGAAGAAACACAACTAAAAAAAACTTGTGCATAACTTTGCATCGAAATTGCACTTTATCATATTATGTAAAAATAATCATATAATCATGAAATTTTGGCACATATTATATAGTACTTGTTTGTATATGATTACACTCAACCAAAAACCCACAAAAAACAATAATAACAATAAAGGAAAGAAAATGGAAAAAATAAAAGCTCATAGAAACAGAAAATAGAAATAAAAAGTGAAGCAAAAATACCTTTAAATAGAAAGAAAGTGATATAAACAACTAAAATAAAATAATGACAAAATTTGCACACAATCTGCACATAAATTGCGCTTTGTTATAATATGCAAGAGTAAACACATAATAGTGAAATTTTTCACAAAAACAAAATTATCTAAAGAAAGAATGAATTAGTGGCATTGGTATTTGATCCATGGTGTCTCTACTTCTCCGGATCAAAATAATGAATTAGTGGTATCGGTATTACCGTTTAAGAAGAAAGAAAAGTAAAAAGACAATAATGATAACATTTGCACACGGTTTGAATAAAAATAGTATTTTTTATAATATGCAAAAATAAGCACAAATAGTGAAATTTCACAAACAAAATCCTAAGTAGGAATGAATTAGAGGTATTGGTATTACCCTTAAAGAATAAAGAAAATGAAACAGAAACTTAAACAAAATTGAAATAGTGAAGTTTTCTAAAAAACAATGAATTAGTGTCATTGGTTTCCCATTAAAGAAGAAAGGAACTGAAAGTAATAAAACAATTAATGAAATATTTTGCAAACAATTTGCACAGAAGTTGCGCATTTTTAGTGTACATATAGTCATGAAATTTTGGCACATACTGTATAGTATTTTTTGTATATAATTAGACTTAGCCAAAAACCCACAAAAAAATAACCAATAAAGGAAAAAAACGGGGAAAAGAAAAACCCATAGAAACAGAAAACAGAAGTAAATCAACAAGTATCCATAAAATAGAAATAAAACCAACTAACAAAGAGAATCAGAAGAACAAAAGCAAAAGCACATAAAAACTAAAGAATATTAAAAAATCAAGGGAGAGAGAGGAGTGCTGGATTGCACAGTTAATGGGCTTCAGCCAAGAAAGAAATTGACTGACCCAAACAAGGGGTTTAGTCAATGTTAATATTTCTGTCTATAAACTTTGTCAAATGTTATAAAGTTTGATTTTGACAAAAGCTAATATGCAAAGTAAATAAAAACGGAGGGAGTACTTCGTTTGGTTAAGTCTAGTCTTTACGGTGCTACCAGATCCTTGCCCCATGGTAGCTGTGGTTTTTTTAACACAGTTCAGACGTAGACACTCAAATATACGCACATACACTCATTTTTATAAATGCACGCACGCACACTCTACTCTAGATTTCACCAAAGATTGAGCCGACACATCATCGTATATTGACGAAGTCTCTACCATCGTTGTCGATGAGAACGTCTCCTCACACGGGACGCACATCATCGAAAGCTCTGAAATATATCTAGGAAAATGCGACTATCATGCCGAGTGTAGAACTTGAACCCACAAGGAACCTAACCATCAGAGCTACGTTCAATTCACCACATGACACAAGTGGTAAGCAATCCAAACAATTTTAAGAAAATACAGTTTAAAAAGAGCTACGCTCAATTCGCTTGTTGTGGGTTCTCTGACATGCCCTTGAACTCGCTTTTCACTCTTCGTCTTAAACTTTGTAGTATTTCCGTTATGAAAAGGTTTTAGTCCTGTTCAAAAAAGTAGAGTGGTTTAGTTTAGTTACATGGATGCATGGGTTATTTATAACACGGTGAGATCATCCATCAAACACTTGGGGTCTCCTTTGGTCTTTGGTTTAGAGAAATCTTGTAGGAATTTCATAGGATAGGATTTCTATAGGAAAAATTCCTTCAGAGTCCTTTGGTTTATAGGAATGGAATCCTATTTCGATGGAGGAACTCTTTCTATCCTCCACATTTCATAGAAAAATAAATAGTCTAGACTCGATAAAAAAAAATCCTATGATGTGAATCAAAAGGCATCTTCTTTCTTATTCGTACTAATAGGATTTGAGATACATGTCATCTCATTTTCTATGACTTTTTTATTCCTACGATTTTCCTGCACAACGTGAACCGTGCGCAACATCATGCATGCAGATGCAGATGCAGTGCGTCCTAGTAGAATTTAACCAAGGACACCGGTCGTTTTCAAAGAGGAATCTGCATGCAGCTGGTTGCAGCTAGTTGATGTCCAAGTGAGCGTGAGAGAAAGCATGGGTGGGGACGGAGAAGACTTTTCTTTTTGGGTACTAATAAAGTGATAAAAGAATTATACGATCATGCATACTCCGAGTCTTCAGGTTAAATGTGCTGAATAAAGTGTTTATATATACGAGGAAAGCGAACCAAGACAGTGACAGTTCATACAACAGTTGAGGAAGAAAACAGTGGAATCATGACCTTTCCGTATACGAAGCAGACTGATTGGTCATATCATATACAAAGCCAAACTGCCCACGCTAGCTTTTGTCGCCAAAATAGTGCCAGATCTACGGGGAGAATCCTATGAATTATGATTGATCTTACGGAATGTTGTGTCGCGCAGACATGCAACAGTTTTGTCGGCGGATCATGCGGACGCTGGCACCACTGCGGTCCTGCGGATCGACGGTTCGTCAGAGCATCTCCAGCCGCGCGTTTTTTCCGCACCGGCGCTGAAAAAATGATCCAGTCGTCTTCCAAAAACTCGTTTTTTATCAGCTTGGATTGAAATTGGTGTCGGCGGACCCAGGCAGAACCCGACGCCCTGGGGGCGCCAGGGGGCGCCGGCTCAAGCGAAAAGGGCGTGTGGGTCCGCCCTGTCGGCGAGTCGAGCGCCTTTTCCCGCCGTTTCTTCCCCGCTTTTCCCCACTTCCCTCCCATTTGCTCCTTTCCTCCCGCCATTCTCCCTCCCCCTCGCCTCCCAATCGGCCGCCATGCCACCGAAGAAGTACGCCGTCCCCCGCGCCGCAGCGACCACGACTGCCTCTGTCGCCCAGCCGAAGCAGAGGAAGCCGAGGGCGCCGCCGTCCAAGCCGCCGGGCATGTCAAACGCCGAATGGAGGGTGGAAGTACAGCGACGGGAGGCCGTCACCGCCAACCGGCGGAACAGGGCCCTCGCCAAGAAGGCATGGGATCGTCGAGGAGGTCGCCGGTCGCCCGAAGAGCGGCGCCAGCATTGAGGATCAGGTATGCCACGCTGGTCTCCCGCCTCTTTTCGCCGTGCACCCGCCAACTGTTTGTTCGTCCCCGCGCAGTTTGCTGCGTATGTTCGGCCTGTATAGGCAGGGCAACAACGACACCGAATTCAAGTACCTCCACGTCTACAAGCGCATTGACAAGTGCGACAAGTGGGCGGAAGTCCGACGCACTCTCACGAAGGCCAAGGAGACCTACAAGCCTGACGCGCCGGCTTCGGGTGCGTCAGATGGGCGGCCGAACGGCAACAAAGGTGCCAAGAAAGGGAAACACGCCGACGCGGCCACAGCTCGCGTGCAGGAGTCCATCGAGCACTGCCTCACCGACGCACAGGTCCGGGCCGCCCTTCATGAAGAGAAGACCGAGGCGCGGTGGTCGGCGTTGATGTCGACCAGTGCCGTCAAGCTCGACCTACTCCGGACCAATGTCGCCGCGAAGAAGAGGAACACCGACCTGGCTTTCCTGCTGGGCGGGGCGGACATGCTCCAGAGCACCGACGAGACGGTCAAGGCGTGGTACATGGCGGAGCGTGGCCTCATCCTGAACTAGCTTCCCTCGATGATGCCGCATACGCCCACAACACCCACGCCGCGCACGCCGCCGCCGCCGCCAAGCCCGACTGCTGATGCCGCCGAGACTGCCCGCAGCACAGAAGCCACGCCGCCAAGCACAGAGGCCCCGTCAAGCCCGCGCACGCCGACTCCGCCGACGCCGGAGGACGACCTCGACGCCTGATGCACGCTTCCTCCCTTTTCTGCTTTTTGTACGCCGAACTATTCATCCGGTCGCCGATCTACTGGTTGCTTGATCGCCGGATTGTGGCGTTTATTTTGGGCACGGGAACACTATGTTTGAATTTGCCGTGGCTGGGAGTCGGCGGCTGGGGGCGTGACTGGGAGCTAGGCCGACCCCAGGGGCCGAACTAGCGCCGGCTCGCCCCCAGGCCGCAGTTTTTCGGCGCCCTGGGGGGCCGAATGGCTGGAGATGCTCTTAGACTTTGTAGTTTAGAAAAATAAAATGATTTTTCTTAAGCATCCGTACGTCTACTCTTAAAGCCTCTGCAATTAGAATGAGCAAATCTGACCCGTATATATTTACTGACGCGTCTAGATTTGCTCGGCACCGGAGCTGGATGTGTCGGATGCGGCACCAAAGACATCCTCATTGGAGGAAGGGCACGGACGACCTGGTCTTGCTCATCCGTGAGGCCACGGGCGAAGTGGGTTGCAAATAAATGCGGTTGAGACGTATCGGTCACCAAAACGGGCCGGACCGGTCTAGACATCCACCCAACAGTGGCAGAGATAAGCCTGAGGCCTAGTACCAAGATCCTTTGTAATTTCTTTGTACAAAGTATTGTAAATTTTGAGAATTTATCTTTAAAGCTAGCTCAGCCCTAGGTGTAACCCGCTGCTAGCTTCGCCATTGGCCCAACCACTATGAGTTGGACCACATGTCTTCATAGTCATATGTGTCCTACTCGTCTCTTTTTCCCTCTCAGTCTGCCTGACCCATTATCAACCATAACCCACCATCTCGATGTAAGCGACATGTTCAGATGTGTTCCTGGACATTTGGTGATGTTCGCGTTGGAGTTGCCCTGGTTCCAACTTCTTTGGAACGGCAACGTATCCAGATCGCCGTGGCTGGCGTCTTCTGGTCTACGTTACTGATTTTTCCAACAACAGTTTTTACAAGCTTTTGTCTTTGAACAAGGTTGCTCCAGCAAGATAAAGGTCCAAAGGCGGCAACAAGCTATGCTTATGACGCGTCGCCCACGCATGTACTCCCTCCGTTTCTAAATATAAGTCTTTTTAGCCATTTCAAATAGACTATAACATACGGATGTATGCAAACATATTTTAGAGTGTAGATTCACTCATTTTGTTTCGTATGTAGTCCCTTATTGAAATATTTAAAAAGACTTATATTTGGGAACGGAGGGAGTAGAACAAAGAAGTTGCTGATTGTGAAGGTCTCACATGTAATTTCATATCCTTGTATGATGTGTGTTTGCAAATGTTTGGAGAAATTTTTGTAGAATGCTTGGGAGTATTTTACAAGAAAACCCGATCTCATTGAGAGATTCTATGCTAGCTTTCCTCCGTGAAAACGTACATACAAGATATTTAATGGCAAAGATATATGTCTTGGGTTTCTCCCTAGAAAAAGAAGATATTTAATGGCAAAGATATATGTCTTGAGTTGGAAGGGTCCATTTTTGTCATGTCACGAGGCACATCGTCCTTGGGACACTGACGGTTAGCAAGCTGGTGCATGGCTTGACTAGTCTCGACAGGGAAACTGATAGGTCCAGACACAAAAATGTAACACATGGAAGCCCAATCGCTTCCGCTTTTTTTTTTTTTTTGAGGATAATCGCATCTGCTTTTGTCACGTACAGGTCGACCGGGTGCAAGCTGATGCACCCACGCTCGCGCTCCCGCTGCCAACCGTTCCAAAGCTTGGTCTCCGGCCGGCCATATCCCTTATCCTCGTCTTGAGCGCGAAAGGCATGTACACCTCATCCTAGTTTCTCTACAAATTTGGCAAGGCAAAATGGTAAATAGACTTTTCCTTAATAGTGCGTGGAGCAAACCAACTTGTGGTCGGATGATTATAGTGATTGCGGTAACCCCGGCCCATCCAGGTTCAAGTCCTGGTGCTCGCATTTATTTCTGGATTATTTCAAGATTTTTGGCGTGTGTGTACCTTTTCCTTAATAGTGCGTGGAGCGAACCAACTTGTGATCGGATGATTATAGTGATTGCGGTAACCCCGGCCCATCAAGGTTAAGTCCTGGTGCTCGCATTTATTTCTGAATTATTTCAGGATTTTTGGCGTGTGTGTACGTTCATAGGGGTGAGTGTATGCGCGTGTATATGAGCGTTTGCGTCTGTACTGTGTTTAGAAAAAAAAGCTGTGCGTGGAGAATGTGTGTCGCGTGAATAAACACGCATCGTTTCGAGAAGGAATCCGCATGTGCTATTTTGAGATATTTTGAGACCAAATCGTCGCATGGAACCGCATCTGCATGTTTTCTTGGCAGTTCCTCGGGATTGCGACACTGTTAATGACGAAGATATTTTGAGATATATCTTTGAAGATGTTTAGGATCATGGTGCGCTTTTTTTCGATGTCTGTTTTGTCATTCTATTGAGCCACGGTAAACATGCGTCAACCCATATGTTTCATGCACCGTCCTTTGACAGGGGCAAGCGATGGCTTGACTTGTCTATACGAAGAAATTTCAAGCATGACAAAGATAGTAGTACCAGGTAGGATAGGGGCGTAAGGCTCGTCGCTTCCGGCCGTTACTTTCAGGCCAGGCAAAAAGGAGCGTGAGAGAAAAATCTAGTGCTATCACCCTTCTATATGTGGTAGCAGTACCAAAATGTTTCCATAAATTGCTAAAACATTTGTGTATATAGACACAAAATGTATCTTTCGCCTCACAATATTGCACAACTGTAAATTCAATACACAATTCATGATACATAAAAGGCAAGTCCGGTTATGAACTATGAAACACTATTTATTGTGGGTCTTGAATTCAACACTGTTCGCTGTGAAGCTTATCTTTTTGTATCTTGGACTGTAAATTTGGTGGATGGTAAATATATGACGTGTCTATATACTCAGCTTTTTCGAATTTTTTGAGCTGGTAACAAGTAGCACTATATAGTCTTACCCGCAAAAAAAAAAGCACTATATAGTCTGCCGAGGGTGCGCCTTCACAAGGACATCCATCACCGAGCCAGGTGTCGCATGCATGTAATCATAGACCAAGAAATCATAAATACGGGGTGTCGTATTAGGAATTAAAAGTAAGCCAACTCCTTCCTCTTAGAGCAACTTGTGTTCACCTATGTTGGTTTGGGGTACAATCAGTTCACCGAGAGTATCGCCCTATGAATTTCAAAGTTTTTCCCGTGTCCTTTTAATGGGTCCAACACTAGGATTGAGCCATGCTCAACAGATTTGCGAAGAACTTAACGGTTGCCTGGTTAGTCGTGAATCTGGAATCAGCAATACTGGTTTGGTCCTAACAACTCCCCTGATGTGAGCCTAAACTTGTCCTCAAGTTTGAAATCCTAGAAAGGTCTTTTTGATAAAACCAGCAGTTTTCCAACATAGCTTAGAGCAGGTATAGTGGTACCTAGTCAGCCGGCTCTAGCGTATTCCATGTCAGCAAAGTCCTACGTGGAGCAGTGATAAGTGAAGAGAGAGACTCGAGCCGGCGCTTGACGTACAGCCGGGCTATATCACAGTAAACGAGAGTGTACAGCCTGCATGCAGCCCGTGAGTGAGCTTTTAGCCGGCGTTTTACTCCCTACACCAATCATGTGTATTTTCGTACCTCCCCTCATGGTGAATCCTTTGATGTTGTAGCCAAGCTAATAGCCAGTCTATTATACAAGCTAACTTTTTACAAAGACTTTAGATGACATGACACAACTATATAGCCAGCAGCAGGCTCTTCTATTAGCCATGCTCTTATGACGCGGTTAACTTCACTCGTTTGATGAGCCATTAAACCATCGAATGCCATGTCTCCTTGGACACAAGGAATGAGCTGTCTATATTTCATGGCCTTTGCTTACCAAACTGCATTACAGGAATGCCGGTTGACCCATTCATGAGCGTTCGTGGATTTTATGTGGAAGAAATATGTAACCAAACGGTGTAGAATCTTCTTATGGCCGACCCATGAGCAACGCATGTTCATGGTTTGCCGACATTAGGATGTTTCTTGAGCGGTTTTCCCCTGGTTTTTTCCGGCTAGAGTTTTGTAAGATTGTTCTTTTACCCATTTTTTCTTTTCCATTTTTGTTTTCATAAAATTCATAAAAAAAATTCAAATTTGTGAACCTTTTTTCAAAATCCTCTCAATTGTGTGAAGCTTTTCCTCCAAATTTTATGATTTTTTCAATTTTAATTTTTATTTCAAATTTTGTGAACTTTTTTCTCAATTCATGATTTTCTTTGAATTATGAACATTTTCAAAGTTTTGAAATTTTCTCAAAGTTTCAAACTTTTATCCAAATTTCATGAACGTTTTTCAATTTTTTGATTTTTTTATATTCTTTATGAAAAATTTCTTTTTTTTGAAAAGTCAACGACCAATTCTCTGTGTTCAAGGGTTGACCGGTCAATCTGTCATCGGTTACTGTCATTGGTCCACCAGTCAACTGATTTAACCAAAACGCAGCTTGGCCGGCCCATAAGCTTTTGCGCGTGAGCGCCAGTTAGCTCAACTGACGCCTAGGAGCTCTCTCACGTGCATGAAACTTCGCGAGGAACGTTGTTCCATGCTGGCGTTAATGTGCGCTTGTTTCATACACTCATCTCTATGAATGCACATATTTAAAATTTATTTCTATGAGCACCTTTGAGATAATGAGCTGGCATCATATTTTGAGATTGACGAAGTTATCATAGGCGCTTTGTAGTCGACGGGACTTCTCCTTCCACTGAACGAACATTGTTGAAAAGGCTAAAATAAATTCAGAAAAATGCGAGGACCAGTGCGAAATCTAGGACATATACCCGGTGCACTGGTTCCATGAAAAGAAACTTAGCAAACTGAGCCACGCTAAGTTCGCATGTGCTCATTATTGGCGTCCTTATTTTTACCGCATATAAAGTGGATAAATACTCCCGATGGTAATAAGCACAAATTTTTGAAGTAGGGTAAAACCCCACTGTAAGTAATAAGCACAAATCATATGTGATTATTTTGTCCCGAGACAAAAGAGAGGAGGAGCATATGTACAACCGTTTTTCTAATTTAGACCTAAGTTACTACCACGACTATCATTTGCCAATCTTGCCCATTTATTAGTTCTAGTCTTTTCTTTACGCGTATTATTAGTTGTAGTCTTAGTACATAACAGGGGTGGCACTAGGGGTATTCTTGGGTCTTCATGTGAATACCCATGATTTTTACAAAATAGTGTTGATTTTGGCAAAAGAGTGACAATTTTCGAAAAACAGCAATGATTTTGGCAAAATGAATACACATGAATACTCGGTTGCAAATTCCTGGAGCCGCCACTGGTACATAATCCTGAAAAGTGCATCCAGTGATGGACCCAGAGATACTGAGGTTTGCCAGGGCAGCGGATAACGACGGAGCTAGATTGCACTGCATCACTGGTCACTAGACAGGGGATGTACCCTGCCATGACATTGGAGAACCGGGGCAGTCGCCCTAACTCGCCCCAATGATGGACCCGCCATTGAGTGCATCCTTCAGGCTCCTGGCGTATACTTCCAACCTCTTTAAACCTTTTCTTGGAGAATCAGCTTCACCCAAATGCTTTACCATCGCGCTGCCGATTATCACTCCATCTGCACCCCATTGTGCAACCTGTATACATCCAGTTGCAACTGTTAGGCAATAGCAACAGCAGCATAGTTAAGAATGAGTAAAATTTAGAAGAAAAAAGAAGAACAAATGAATCTTTATATAGGGAAAACGCCTTTTACCTGTCTAATATGGTCAGGGGTCGATATGCCAAACCCAACAGCCACTGCTTTGTTAGTGACCTGCATATACAAAAACATAACTACATAAGCTTCTTGAAGGACAGTCACAATATAGCTAGACTAGAGAAAATAATTGTTACCATTTCCTGCAAAAAGGGACAATTTATCATTTATTTTCTACAAACCTGCTTAATCTGCTTGAGAAGATCCTTCACCCGCGGGTTCACATCTGGGCGGGCTCCTGTAACTCCGTTGATACTTACCTGTGTAATAGTATGTGATTAAGACGTTCATTGCAACGAAGCAGTTTGGATTTTAACCATACATCTACTTGGCACTTACAAGGTAAACAAACCCTTCGGAAGCTATTGTGATCTCATTCATCATGTCTGCTTTTGTAGATGGTGTTGTGAGCAGCACCTGAACCCATCACTTCATCAGCCTCGAGTACAACTACACTATTAATGCTTAATGACAAAAAACGATTTTGATTGTTTGCTATGTTTTACTTTTCCGTTTGATGATTTCCCTTGACTTACCTCAATGATAAAAAAATCTCCAAGGTGTTATTAGGCATATGAGGTCCTCGGGGTCGGGGTACACTGATTTCTCATGCCGGCATGGCTCCGATCCTCTTCAGTGGTCTTGATTGTAGTGTGTTAGGGGTGGTCTGCACTTGTGCCACTCACTTGGTGCCATTTATTTTTCTTTCGACTAGCAGCTTGCATGAGGGTTTACTCAACACTTTATATCATTTTGGTCGTTTGTGCCTTTATCTAGGGGGGTGTTACTAGGCATACGAGGTTCTCGGGGTACGGTGATTTCTCATGCCAGCACGGCTCCGGCCACTTCTGTACTCTTGGTTGTAGTGTGCTAGGGGTGGCCTCTCCTACTTTTTCATACTTGGTGTTGGGTTAGGGGACTTGTGCCACTAGCCCGATGTTTTTTATTTTTCTTTCGACCTGGTTGCAAGAGGGTTTACTCACCATTTTATATCGGCTTGGTCGTTTGTGCCTGTCACGACCCAAGCACATACATGGGGTGAGCAATCAAATCAGTACCGATTTCGGATACAAGAGAAGAGATTTGAGGTGAGAATCAGCAACAAGGGGGAGATACAGATAGCAGGGAGGTGAGGAACAAGAGCAGAGGACGAGAAGGTTGAAGACGATTCATTCATTAGCTGCCTTTACCCGTGCTCTCTCGATTGCATATGTAGCCTGTGACATGTGGAAACTGACCTCCAATGAACGGCCCATCTTGTAGCCCAGGCCTACGAAGTATAGGGTGACAGCCCATGGGTGGGGTGTTACACTCTTCCTCCCTTGAAATTCGGCTTGCCCTCAAGCCGGTGATGAACATCCTTGAATCAGAAATGCCGCCACACTCGTCGAGCCGAAGAGCCAAGCCACCTGGATCATATGGCAGAAGTATGTGGTTGGGGCCGATTAAACTGCTAATCACAAGCTGATGAAAGAAACTGAAATCCTCTTCATAAGTGTGCTTGGTAGTGTTCAGTCCTCCCAATTCAATGCCAATTTTCTGAAAATTTTCTATTGCACCATCAGGGGAACACCCATGTTGGCATGTGCAGAACACATTCTCAAGTATTTGGGTCCATGAAGAGTCGTTCAAAGGAGCCATGTCAACCATCTTGGAAAGCACCAGAGGGTGAAGCATGAATGCTTGCTTCAAAAGGTCTACAACTGTTGTCTTGTCAACATCATTAGAAACATCTTCAGATGCCACATCACGTGAAAAGGAGAAATTGGGGAACAGCCAAAGGGAGTTATCACATTGGTACTCTTCAGCAAACTGTTCCAACCATTTGTACTGCTTCAATCTTAGAGCAAAGGAGTCCATGCAAAACAGAGCACCCTTTGGGTCATCTGAATCTAATGGCAAAAGAAACTTGCATGCCTCTAAAGCTGAACGAGGACAACCACTCCTATCCAGGTTTTTCATGTTCCTGGCGGCTTCAAACCATTCTTGCACATGGCTGACAGAAGGATCATATGTGTCCCATGGTGGCCACAAGCGAGGTGGAGATATCCTGTACTCAGCATTGGCTACTTGATCGATGTCAATATCTATCTCAACAAGATTAGGAAACCTACCATATTGATTCTCTGTCAGCCACACTTCAAAAGAGCTAAGGAACCTTGTCCTTGTGAATGTAGAAAATTGGCCATTGTATTGCTGAAGACCACTCTGGATGTACGAGATTCTAGAGCAGAACTTGTAGAGCGTAACAGCAGGCTGGTTGGCTGATTTCTTACAGAGAGCATGTGTTGGGCGATCAATATCAGACATCATTTTAAGTTGTTGCCTAAGACCCTGGCAAAGCTCGGAATCTTCCGCGAAAGTCTGAACCATATATAATCTGTTATTTATGTCGTTGACACCCAACGGAGGTTGTTTTGGCACTTTGTTAAGTACTCGATGCCCCATCCCAGCAGTGCAAGTTCTTTTTATCGAACCAAACAACCTAAATTGTTTGTTTGCATCAGTTTTTCCTTCAACAATATCCAATGCTAGCACCGCAGCAGAATCAAGTCGTATGTAGCAGTCCAAATTGTATTTCTCAATCATGTAATTTCCATAATTAGTATCATCTGCTAGCAACTCAGCATATAATACTAGAGCTCCAAGGGCACCCAAAGTATAGTCAAACTGAGATAGGAGATCACGAACTGGCTCGACATAACTTCTGATTATTCTACCAAGATCCTGCACAAGATCTCTAGATTTAAATTCAGCCTTCTTTCTTTCAGTCAGAAGAATATTGCAATTGATAATAGCATCCTGAAGAGCTTGCAAATCTATTGATTTCTCAAAATCTGCAAGAAGAAGACAAGCCTTGCAACCTAATGCAACAAGGGCTGATTCCATATTTATGAATCTACTATCTTCAGGGAACTCAGCCAACCCAAGCTTCCGGTTCGTCATATCCACATAACTAGGCCATACATACAGCAGGCGTTCATGGAAGTCAGGAAACAATACAACAATAACCGGAGAATATTGCATGTCGTTGTTTGCAAATAGAATATCTTCAAAACTGCCAATGTTTCCAGGTGTTCCACATTTTGTTAACCTCCAACTTGACCCACTTCCCTCATAAAGGTCCAGAAACTTGTCACTCTTTCCAGGACCGATAGCGTATTGTGTCCACGGTGGCATCTCCCTGCCTCCACTGCTCTTGCTCATACATGGATCTGGCCATGGTTTCAGCTCAGTCAAATTTACAATAGGATGTTCCACGCACTGTAACTGCCATGTACTTGGTGGTGCTCGTGGTGGCCATAGTGGTTGCATGGCACCACTCTTCCCAATCTGTTCCTCGTCAGTATCTGCGTACACCAAAGGCATAGCACAAGGTGAAGTGTTGCAGAGGATGTTGCTGAGCGGTGCCGTGATCAAGCGAGATGCATCCAACGGGACCACATGGGTCACCTTGTTGGCGTCTTCCTGGGAGCATTCTGTCGAACATATGTTGGGCATCAGTGTCGCCAACTCAGGGGCTGGCAGAGTTTCTGCAGGTGCTGCAATTGCCAAAAACATGCCTGTAGAGGGCGAGGCTGATCCTGTGGTTTCGACACTGTTGGCTTTTTGGTTGACGACCTCCATGTGTGGAGCTGCGATGGCCGCCCCCTGCCTATCGTTGGCATCCTCGATGTTCACTGATGCGGAGCCTGGCAATGGCGGGGCTACGACAGATGCAACGGGTGTGGATAAGGCCTTCATCCTTCGAGAGCCTCCTCCAACATGGCCCGAAGCTGTGCCCAGCTGGTGGTCGTGGCACTGTTTGTCAGCGCTGGTGAAGGAGAGGCGACCTCCGTGACACGAGCTGCCGACGCCACTCCTAGGCACCCCGCGGTGGTGGCAGGAAGTAAACCCGGCGAAACCTCCTGGATTTCGAGGAGGCAGGCACGCTCATAGATGCAACGACCATGTAGGGCCAGGGCTTGCGCTGCCCCGCGTCTTGTGCGAAACTGAACCACCGCCTCCACATGGTCGATTCATTGGGATACTGAGATTTTCACCACACCATACGCTGCGAACACCTGCTGGACTGTATCCTCTGTGACTGGGTAGTACACATGGTGCACGATGACGTGGAGAACGCCGCCGGTGAGCATCTCTGGATGGCTTGACATTTTGTCGAACAGATGGTACGCATGAGTGGGTGGGGATTGTTTTCTTGGCTCTGCCTTAAGGGTTTCGATGGCACAGTTGCTCCACTCCAAACCGATCCAACCTAGCCCAAGGATTTTGTGCGATTCACCGAAGCAAATCACACCCAGGGCAGTGGATGTTAAGGATCGAGAGAGTTGAGGAACACACAACGAAAGCAAAATTTGAGGAAATTTTATGGCTCTGATAACCAAATTGTCACGACCCAAGCACATACATGGGGTGAGCAATCAAATCAGTACCGATTTCGGATACAAGAGAAGAGATTTGAGGTGAGAATCAGCAACAAGGGGGAGATACAGATAGCAGGGAGGTGAGGAACAAGAGCAGAGGACGAGAAGGTTGAAGACGATTCATTCATTAGCTGCCTTTACCCGTGCTCTCTCGATTGCATATGTAGCCTGTGCCGTGTGGAAACTGACCTCCAATGAACGGCCCATCTCGTAGCCCAGGCCCAGTTACGAAGTATAGGGTGACAGCCCATGGGTGGGGTGTTACAGTGCCTTTATATATAAAGTGGGAGCAAGACTGTTTCACGTGTTATTAGACATACCAGCTCGATGTCGTTCTTTATGGCTTCATTCCTAAGAACACTTGTCTCAATATAAGGAAGATCAGGTACTATAAGACCTGTAGTACATGAAGAGCGAATTAGTAACCCCATAATATTTTTAGAAGTTACAAAGTTTATAATAATGAATATTGACTTGAAAACTATATTCCTTCCCAAAAAATTGTATAAAAAAATATACAGTAGCTGCATGTTACGATTTTTTTTTGCATAAAGAACCACCTGCGTCAACGAAGAAGACAACTGTTTACCTCGTACACCGGCCTCTCTGGCTGCAGCGGTGAAGCTCCCCGTTCCCCGCCGCGCGATTGGGTTGAAGTAAGAGAAGATGACCACCGGGCAGGACAGCTCCGGCGTCACCTCCTTCAGCATCGCCATCACGGCGTCCGTTGTCACGCCGGCCGAGAGCGCCCGCGCAGCGGATGCCTGGATGACGGGGCCGTCGGCGTAGGGGTCGGAGAACGGCATGCCGACCTCTATGACGTCGGCACCGAGGGTGTCGAGGAGCCTGAGCGCCTCCGCCGTCGTGGCCAGGTCGGGATCTCCGGCGGTGATGTACGGGATGAACGCCGTCTGTGTGCCGTCAAAAAACTTAAGTATCGGTCGGTCCATGCGTTGCATCGTGGTGCAAAAATAAAATAAACTTGGTGCGCTGCATGTACGTACCTTGCCCAGGGCCGTTCCTGAGATTTCAGGGGCCCAGGGCGAGTCTACAACTTTGGAGACCTTAGTACAAACATCATGACAAATCAGTATCAATGTGTGTACGAGATGCTACCAATAACGTCGTTGTCATTAACGAATTAACTATGTTCTTAGGGCCTCTTACATTTTTATCGCTGATGTTGATGCCAATATTTTCCTCTGGTTCAAATTCATAAATTTCCTTAGTTGGTTTCTTTTCCTCCACAACAAGTATCCCCAACTCATCATTTTATTTTCCCTTTTTCCTATCTACTCCCTCCATAAACAAATATAAGATGCTCTAACTCTTTTCTTATTAGGAAGTATATAGACACATTTTAATGTATTTGTTCACTCATTTCAATTTGTGCGTAGTCTATATTGAAATATGTAAAACGTCTTATATTTATTTACGGAGGGGGTACTAGATAACATACATTGTAAACGACTGTAATATATAACACACAGTGTTAGGAAAAAAGATGCATCGAAGGTTGAACGATGCATGCTATGCATCATGTAAACTACTTAAATTAGCAATATACGTATATTAAATAGGGATTGATTGTATGGCATACCTTGAATTATACAGATCGGTGTCGCCATGTAGGCGAACGCTTGTCGAGTGCTGCGCGGCAATGGCGCCGTGTGGACTTGAATCTGGCGGGACGGTATGATGCGCGTGTGTGTTCAGAGCCTATGGACAGACTGGCAGAGTTCATCGGCGTATTGCCGCAATGAGGGCCATGGAGTTAGATCGTCCAGCGCCTGCCCGACGGCAACTCGCGATCGGGGCCTGAACTACAGGTCGCAGGAAAGAGCCAGAGACGCACGATTCAAAGAAAGAAACTGCTGATTAAGGAAAGAAAGAAACCGCTGATTGCCTGTGTGGGTTAGCTGCGTTTGCGTGGCTGGGTTACATACCTTTTTTAGGTGAGGATACATGGGCTACCTACGTAGCATACAGAATAACTGGCGCGGGGCCCCTGGACTTGGGGGGCCCGGGGCGGCCGCCCCCCTGCCCCCCCTCAGGGCCGGCCCTGACCTTGCCCTTGTGTCTGGCCTGGGACATGGCCTTCGCTACCGACATGCCGCTCTTACCGGCCGGTGCCGGGGCAAGCAAGGTCGCCGCTGCGCGCGCCCTGACCGCAAGCCTCCTCGCCGTCGGCATGACCACCGCCGGGTCGACCGAGGCCGCTGCCAGTGCCCTGGCGACGAAAGGCCTCCCCGGTGTGGCCACTGCCACTGCGGCCCTGGCGTGGCTTCTCTGGAGGCTCGACGGAGGCGAGGAAGACGGCGAGAGGGACGCCTTGAGCGCTAAAGCCATCCATGTAGCTAAGGATGCTATTACTCACTTCAGTGTATCTATGGAAGAACACCTGGACACACTTGAACTTGATGGAATCAAAGTGTAGGATGCTGAGGAATCGACGAGTAGAATGGAGTGCTGTAATTGTTGTTATATAGCAGTAGCAGTAGCACAGGCTAGACTGTTAGCTAGGTGGAAGCTTGGAGGAAATAGCACACACGGATCGCTTTAGTTTAATTCAGCTATGCTACACTTACTAGACATATTTTATGGAATTATCTTATTTTTAATAGAATTATCTTATTATTTTGATAAAGAATGAATTTTATTAACTCAAAATAAAGAATCAAGGAGATACAAACACAACGAGCACACACCAGATCTCCTCATAGTTGGAATCCACACAACCAACACCAACACATACACACACACAAATCACATCGGCAACTAGTAAGTCAAACAAAACCGAAATTATGACTAGGTGGAGAAAAAAAGAAAAAAAGTTAGGCACAAAAGGAATTGCCGAAGCAATCAAATGACAACAGCAGCATCTACCACTATCCTATCCTTGGTAACACACAAACTATGATAGAGGTTCTTCAAAAACAACGCTTCCAAGAAGAAAATCGACATACCTACGCTATCGCCACCAGATCTAACCACGAAAGGTTAGATACTCAGAACCTTGAAGAGCAGGTGTGAGCATCTCCAACCAAAGGCTTCAACAAGGAAATCGGCGTCTAAACACCGCATTGCCAAGTATAACGAAGTATGACCAGACCTAGGGTTTGTAGCCCGAAACTCAAGGCCCGATACTCGAAGAGCACCACTGAATGACAACCACTGAATGACAACCACTGTATGAACTCTTTCACAATTCACACTGATTGTCTTCAAATTGTTCAAACTATTAATGATGGAGGTTTCTCAACTACATCAGCAAGTGCAGTTTACACGGATTGTAATATTCTTCTTGCTGGTTTTGATAATGTTCTTGTGAAACATTGTAATAGGAAGGCCAATGTAGTGGCGCATGAGCTAGCTAGAAATTATGTGGCTATGTCTAGAACTTGTGTTTGGGACGATGATCTCCCTAGCTTTATTTTTGCGAGTTTGGTGAACGATATAACTCTTTTATCTAATCAAGAAAGCTGGCCATGATCGCTTTCCTAAAAAAATGATTTGTCCCGTATGGTCCCCTTATTGTGTTATAAAAAATATTCGACCGCCGTGACCACGCACGGGCACATAGCTAATAATTACCAAAAATAATGAATGTCGAAACACGTCCACACAAGGCATCACTGGGCGATCTAGCTAAACTTCCCTCGGATCCCTTTTAGCCACCTAAAAATATTTGCTTGAGAAGTTAAGCCCTATCTTTTTTGAACATCAGTACAGATGCAAGCGCTCATACATGCATACGCGCATACACTCACCCCCTATGAACGCACACACGCATACCCTACCTCTATGAGCACCTCCGAGAGACTGGGCCGGTATATCATCTTGAAATTTGTGAAGTCATTGTAGGCGCCTCGTCATCGACGAAAACATCTTCTCTCACTGAAAGTGCATCGCTGGAAATGCTAAAATAAATCTAGAAATAATGCGAGCACCAGAACTTGAACCCTGATGGGCCGGGGATACCACTGGCGCTCTAACCATCCAATCACAGGTTGGTTCGCAGTTAAGCCCTATCTAGGAGGTGACATCTCAACGATTTGATACGTGTCTTGAGTTGGAAGGCTCCGTTTTTGTCAAGTCACGAGGCATAAATATCGTCCTTGGGACACTGACGGTGCATGGCTTGATAGTCTAGACAGGGAAACTGATTGATACGGACACAAAAAGTAACACATTCATGTGTGAAGCCGATAAGAAGAATCTGTTTGTTTCATTCTGCATTGTAGTGCGTCCAGTTGGCTGACAGGTCAGGTGTAGGCCGATTCACCAAGCTGCACCCCACGTTCGCGCGCGCTTCCACACTTTTTTTTAGAAAAACTTTCAATCTATTCATCTTTGATCATGGTCCTTTGGTCTTCGGCCTGGCATCCTTATCATCGTCTTTTGAGCGCGAAAGGCATATATGGCCCGCCTCAATTTTTTTTCCTACAAACCAAGACAAAATTTAAATTGTTTGGTTTCAGAATAAAAAACATCCGCCTTCTTTTCAAACATGAAGGGAGTTGAGGAACCCAGTGGTGGAGCCAGCCCGCTTCGACCTTTACTCCTTAAGCCTGGGCTTGAACTGCAAAAACGTACTCCCTCCGTCCGGAAATACTTGTCATCAAAATGGATAAAAGGGGATGTATCTAGATGTATTTTAGTTTTAGATACATCTCTTTTTATCCATTTTGATGACAAGTATTTTCGGACGGAGGGAGTATTACATTTGCTTACAGAGGTAGTACTAACTAAACTTTTCACTAGCAGTGCATGCAGAGCGTGTGTCGCGTGGATAAGCACGCAACGAGAAGGAATCTGCAGGTGCTGAATAGAATTCCAAGAAGAAAAAAAACACAAAATAACAATCATACATTCGCAAACCTCAAAAGGCGCCACAAAATTTGCATTTCACTTTCACGAGGAAGAAAGTGAGAAGGGGCTATAGGCGTTGATGTTTGTCCGAAAAAGTAAAAAAAAAGGGGCTGTAGACGTTATGTTTTGTTGGTGGTTCCTCGGGATTGTTGCGGTGTTAATGGCGAAGATATTTCAATTTATTTCTTGAAGAGGTTTGGGACAATGGTGCGGCTTTTTGCCATGGCGCTAAGCACTATGTCAAGCCACGTTAATATGTGTGAAACCATATGTTCCATGCCCCGTCCTTTGACAGGGGTAAGAGATGGCTTGACTAGTATGTGTCAAGAAATTTCAAGGATGACAAAGATGTTACCAAGTAGGGTAGGGGCGTAGGGCTCGTCGCTTCCGCCCATTACTTTTGAGCTGGGCAAAAAGAAGCGTGAGAGAAAAAAAACCTAGTGCCATCACCCTTCTAGATGTTATCGTTATACTAGTTGTACCACCACAAAAATGGTTTTATAAATTTCTGAAACAATTGAGTATGTAGAGACAACATGTACCTATCATCTCACACATTGTTAACTTCATGTTCAATACCCGCAGAAAAATATATCAAGATAGTTATAAATGATGACACAAACAAGTGTAAATTTGAATTTTTGAAAGACAACAAGCACTCTAGACCGAGAGAGATAACCGAAAACATTAAACTAGGCTAGTTAGGCTAGTAAAACATTTACACTAAACAACAAAATCTATGCCTCTTTAGATTTGGATATTTGACGTTGTACTACAGCGACTACTTAATATAGTGATCTAGGGTACAAAATGAGTTTAATAGTGTACCTTATGACCGGTTAACTGTTCCACTGCTTAACACCGGGTTGATTCTTTTGAGCTTGTGTCCAATAAGCAATAGGTTCTATACAAAACACAACTAAAAATTATAATAACCTCATGATGCTTAGGACTTTTACGGGCCTAGATTTAGAGAAATGATAAAAAGAAGAAAATACATTATTAAAAGAGAATGTGGGAGCATCTCCCCGAGCTTAAATTAAGAAAGCATGGGCCACTCGTTATCATTATGGTTAAAATCCCTTATTATTGGTGATGACCTTTGCTTCACTCATAGTTCGAGGGTGCATAAGAACCGTTATGTCTTTTGATTTTCTATTTTACTAGTATCACAAAAGGTCTTTTGTAGTCAACCTACGTATCACAATTAAGACGACAAATAGGTTTAAGAGTGTATCATTTTCTAGATGTAATTCGAGCGCTGTATCTAAGGTGCTCAAGAGTTGTTCCAAATCAAAATAATGAATTCCCGCTCAAGGTAGGAGTACCCAACTACAATGTATTTATTGAAGCAAGTAATAGGTTAGAAGATTTTACCAAAACTCGAAGTGAAGGTCCTGGACTGAAACAAGACAGGGTTGCACATACCGTTGTACAATTGGCACCACACCGTAAACACCACCCCGCAAGGTTCCATATCCCTGTAGAAAAAACATAAAAAAAACAAGTAATTCAATGTACAAACAAGATTTAGTTTAAGGGTGTAAGCTTCAGTGTATCTATCCAAGAACACCTGGATGCTGAGGGGTCCATGAGTAGAATGGGGTTTTGTGCTTGTGGTTATATAGCAGCAGCTGCACTGCTGCTGCTGTGTGGAAGCTTGGAGGAGATAGTACACACGGATCAATTTAGTTTAAGGGTGTAGCTACATCTCAGTCGACTGAGACTTAACCACTCAGTCAAGTGATATACTAGTATATAAGGAGAAAAAAGAAAAAAACTGAAAATAATATTTTTTGCACGAATCTTCATGCAAGATCAAAGGAATGTAACATCGACTGGGACATAACGAAGTCTCAGTCGACTGAGACTTAGCAAAACTGTTAGTTTAATTCAGCCATGCTACACTTACGAGAGATATTTTATGGAATTATCTTATTATTTTGATA
Source organism: Triticum dicoccoides (assembly GCF_002162155.2). NCBI lineage: Eukaryota > Viridiplantae > Streptophyta > Magnoliopsida > Poales > Poaceae > Triticum > Triticum dicoccoides. The sequence continues at coordinate 634,331,986 of NC_041389.1, forward strand.
AAGAGTGAATTTTATTAACTCAAAATGAAGAATCAAGAGGATACTAGGTAAAATTATATTCTCCTCTTGCCGTGAGCTGTTCTCCTGTAGAAACCCACTAGAAGCAGACTTATGTGCTTGAATGGAAGGGATATCTATTGCCATTATGAGATCGGAGCTAACCATTTGTGTGGAACTAGAATCGCTATAGGCAGTAAACATGCTAAAGGAGAAGGAGGTGGACAGATCAGTATTTGCGTCACTAATTGCTGAAATCAAATATCTTCTGTCTCTTCGTAATATTTTGTATTACGTACTCACATCAACCGAAGCCAGAACTTGGTCAGCGATATTTGACTAGGTATACTAGAACTGAAAATAGAACCATCGTTAGGTTAAGCTTCGGTCTACCTGAGGTAGTTAATCTTTGTAATGCGGACTGTAATGATGCCACGATTTGAGTAATACAAGTTTTACCCCGAAAAAAATAACAACATGAACACATAGCAGGCTTCTGCATAGTTTGGATGCACACAACCAACACCAACACACACAAATAAATCACAAGGGCAACTAGTAAAGTCACACAAAATCGACGCTAAGCCTAGGCGGAGAAAAAAAGATTAAAAAAGCAAGCACAAGAAGAATCGCTAAGAAATCAAGCGGCGCACAACAACAAACAATAACTTCTACCATTATCTTCACAACACACAGACTATGATAGAGATTCTTCAAAATCAATGCATCTAAGAAGGGAAATGACGCTTCACCGGATCTAACCACGATAGGTCAGATTATAGGTTTTCACCTTGAAGAGCAGGTGCGGGCAATCTCCAAGCAAAGTCTTTAACAAGGAACCCTATTTTTTATACCATTATTCAATAAGGAACTTCTACCATTATTTAGATGCATTTTTAACTCCCTATTGTTTATACGGATACAATTTTAGGAGTCATAGGTGGTATATAGGAACCCTTCAAAATATTAATTGCAAAGTTTATGTCCTATTTAGGCCGGTCGTAATGAGGAGTATCATATATTAGTATCACATAGTACTTTATTTAGTGTCATGCATTACACATAATAGCATATCATTTATTATGATACGGTATCATGATATGATATTCAACCTTCTCTTTCTTCATTTAATTCCATGTCACCTCATCAAAATTGCCTAGTTGGCATTCACTACTAGGGAAAACCCTAGTAGTAGCGCGGGTTTTGAGGCTATCAGCAACGCGGGCAGCCGCGCTACCAATAAGGCGCTACAGCTAACTGTTAGTAGTAGCGCGGTCTGTATCTGTGCTACTACTATGTACTATATCAGCAGTGCGTTTCCTTAGCGCGCTACTATTAATTAGCTGTAGCGATTTCCTGGCCCCGCGCTACTGCTATATCGTCCATCATTTATCGCATTTCAGCTTCAATAAACTGCAATTACCAGATACTAGGTACTATTAGATATCAATTTCATAAAGCATTATAGGTACTAGGTAGTACTCCCTCGGTTCCAAATTACTCGTCGTGGTTTTAGTTCAAATTTGAACTAAAACCACGACGAGTAATTTGGAACGGAGGGAGTACTAGATAACTATTTCATATATACTGAACATGCATCCTCAAGCAGTACAAGGTAATCATCATATGTAGTTCTAGATGATATAGCCACACACACACATATGTAGTTCTAGATGATATCGACGACGATCATCATCCTCAAGCCTGGGCGGTGGGTGTTCCTGATAGTAATTAGGATGGCCTGTCCAACACGAAGATTCTTGCCAACGAGGAATCTCTTCCACCCAACCGAGTTTAAGTGTGTGCGACCGTCTGTGTCTATGCGGTAAGTACAAGTGGTGACGGAGCCGCTTGCGGTAAGGCATAGTCCAGCTGAGCCTTCTTCATCAGGCTCGATACCACAACTCACACATAGGTTCTTTGGCAATTTCTGAATAAGAAAAACATATCAATTAATAAATAGCCTCGCACATACTCTTGCAAATATATTTCTATTGAGTCTAGATTTCTACACTATCAAAAGACACAGTACTATGCAGCTGTACTAACTAATCATGAATTCTACTAATAAGTATATATGGATTATCTACACTATTAATAGTTCCTTGGATTCTACACTAATAAGCATGTGATCAGACTCTACACTAAAGCATATCATCGACTAGATTCCACAAAGCATTTGTAAGTATAACAATGAAGCATATATATATATATCATCAAATTACTACAGTCAGTACGTATAACATACCATTTCATGCCGATCAACCATTGTACTTGTCAGGCGGGTCACGAATGGCACCCCGAGAAAGTCATCACGTGGCGGAATTATGTCCCATAGGTTGCACACCTCCTCCTCGCTCAGCCTCATTCTTTGAGTTACGATGGCTTCATGAAGTGGGTTCTCATCATCTTCATCGAGTGAGTCCTTATTATCTTCATCATCTTCGTCATCTTCATCATCTTTGTCATCTTCATCATCTTCCACCAGGTTGAGATAAATGACAGTCAGCTTGGGTCTTTCTGCTCCGAAGGAGAAGCCAATCAACTCACCACCAGTAAGACGCATACGGGCAAGGAAGCGGGCTCATCCATTGTTGGGGAACGTAGTAATTTCAAAAAAAAATCCTACGCACACGCAAGGATCATGGTGATGCATAGCAACGAGAGGGGAGAGTGTTGTCCACGTACCCTCGTAGACCGAAAGCAGAAGCGTTAGAACAACGCGGTTGATGTAGTCGTACATCTTCACGATCCGACCGATCCAAGTACCGAACGTACGGCACCTCCGAGTTCAGCACACGTTCAGCTCGATGAGGATCCCCGGACTCCGATCCAGCAGGGTGTCGGGGATGAGTTCCGTCAGCACGACGCCGTGGTGACGATGATGATGTTATACCGATGCAGGGCTTCGCCTAAGCACCGCAACGATATGATCGAGGTGGAATATGGTGGAGGGGGGCACCGCACACGGCTAAGGAACGATCACGAAGATCAACTTGTGTTGTCTAGAGGTGCCCCCCTGCCCCGTATATAAAGGAGCCAAGGGGGAGGGGCGGCCGGCTAAGGAGGGCACGCCAAGGGGGAGTCCTACTCCCACCGGGAGTAGGACTCCCTTCTTTCCTAGTTGGAGAAGGAGAAGGGGGGAAGGAGGAGGAAGAGGGGAAGGAAACGGGGGGGGGGGCGCCGCCCCCCTCTCCTTGTCCTATTCGGACTAGGGAGGGGAGGGGGCGCAGCCCACCTCTTGCCTCCTCTCTTCCTCTCCACTAGGGCCTATGTAGGCCCATTAAGCCCCCGGGGGGTTCCGGTAACCTCCCGGTACTTTGGTAAAATCCCGATTTCACCCGAAACACTTCTGATATCCAAATATAGGCTTCCAATATATCAATTTTTATGTCTCGACCATTTCGAGACTCCTCGTCATGTCCATGATCACATACGGGACTCCGAACAACCTTCGGTACATCAAAACTTATAAACTCATAATAAAACTGTCATCGTAACGTTAAGCATGCGGACCCTACGGGTTCGAGAACTATGTAGACATGACGTAGAACTGTTTCTGGTCAATAACCAATAGCGGAACTTGAATGCTCATATTGGCTCCTACATATTCTACGAAGATCTTTATCGGTCAAACCGCATAACAACATACGTCGTTCCCTTTGTCATCGGTATGTTACTTGCTCGAGATTCGATCGTCGGTATCCAATACCTAGTTCAATATCGTTACCGGCAAGTCTCTTTACTCATTACATAATGCATCATTCTGTAACCAACTCATTGGCCACATTGCTTGCAAGGCTTATAGTGATGTGCATTACCGAGAGGGCCCGGAGATAACTCTCCGACAATCGGAGTGACAAAACCTAATCTCGAAATACGCCAACTCAACATGTACCATTGGAGACACCTGTAGAGCTCCTTTATAATCTCCCAGTTATGTTGTGACGTTTGGTAGCACACAAAGTGTTCCTCTGGTAAACGGGGGTTGCATAATCTCATAGTTATAGGAACATGTATAAGTCATGAAGAAAGCAATAGCAACATACTAAACGATCAAGTGCTAAGCTAACGGAATGGGTCAAGTCAATCACATCATTCTCCTAATGATGTGATCCCGTTAATCAAATGACAACTCATGTCCATGGCTAGGAAACTTAACCATCTTTGATTAACGAGCTAGTCAAGTAGAGGCATACTAGTGATACTATGTTTGTCTATGTATTCACACATGTATTATGTTTCCGGTTAATACAATTATAGCATGAATAATAAACATTTATCATGATATAAGGAAATAAATAATAACTTTGCCTCTAGGGCATATTTCCTTCAGTCTCGCACTTGCACTAGAGTCAATAATCTAGTTCACATCGCCATGTGATTTAACACAAATATTCATATCTGTATATGATTAACACCCACAGTTCACATCGTCATGTGACCAACACCCAAAGGGTTTACTAGAGTCAATAATCTAGTTCACATCGCTATGTGATTAACACCCAAAGAGTACTAAGGTGTGATCATGTTTTTCTCGTGAGAGAAGCTTAGTCAACGGGTCTGTCACATTTAGAGCCGTATGTATTTTGCAAATATTCTATGTCTACAATGCTCTGCACGGAGCTACTCTAGATAATTGCTCCCACTTTCAATTTGTATCCAGATTGAGACTTAGAGTCATCTGGATTGGTGTAAAAGCTTGCATCGTTGTAACTTTTTACGACAGGCTCTTTTATCACATCGATAATCGAGAAACATCTCCTTAGTCCTCACTAAGGATATTCTTAACCGCTGTCCAGTGATCTACTCTTAGATCAAAATTGTATTCCTTTGTCAAACTCAGAGCAAGGTATACAATAGGTCTGGTTCACAGCATAGCATACTTTATAGAACCTATGACTGAGGTATAGGGAATGAATTTTCATTCTCTTTCTATTTTCTGCCATGGTCGGGTCTTGAGTCTTACTCAACTTCACACCTTTGCATCACAGGCAAGAACTCCTTCTTTGTCTGTTCCATTTTGAACTATTCAAAAATTTATCTAGGTATGTACTCATTGAAAAATCTTATCAAGCGTCTTGATCTATCTATATAGATCTTGATGCTCAATGTGTAAGTAGCTTCACCGAGGTCTTGCTTTAAAAAACTCTTATTGAATTATCCTTTCATGCCATCCAGAATTTCTATATCATTTCCAATCAACAATATGTCATTCAGATATAATATTAGAAATGCTACAGAGCTCCCACTCACTTTCTTGTAAATACAGGCTTCTCAAAAAGTATGTATAAAACCATATGCTTTGATCAACTCATCAAAGCGTATATTCCAACTCCGAGAGGCTTGCACCAGTCCATAAATGGATCGCTGGAGCTTGCACACTTTGTTAGCACCTTTAGGATTGACAAAACCTTCTGGTTGCATCATATACAACTCTTCTTTAATAAATTCATTAAGGAATGCAGTTTTGACATCCTTTTGCCAGATTTCATAAAATGTGGCAATTGGTAACATGATTCGGACATACTTAAGCATCAATATGAGTGAGAAAATCTCATTGTATTCAACACCTTGAACTTGTCGAAAAACCTTTCACAACAAGTCGAGCTTTGTAGATAGTAACACTAATATCAGTGTTCATCTTCCTCTTGAAGATCCATTTATTTTCTATGGCTTGCCGATCATCGGGCAAGTCAATTAAAGTCCACACTTTGTTCTCATATATGGATCCCATCTCAGATTTCATGGCCTCAAAATATTTCGCGGAATCTGGGCTCATCATCGCTTCCTCATAGTTCGTAGGTTTATCATGGTCTAGTAACATGACTTCCAGAATAGGATTACAGAACCACACTGGTGCGGACTGTACTCTGGAATACCCACAAGGTTCTGTAGTAACTCAATTTGAAGTTTCATGATCATCATCATTAGCTTCCTCGCTAATCGGTGTAGCAATCACTGGAACTGATTTCTGTGATGAACAACTTTCCAATTTGGGAGAAGGTACAATTACCTCATCAAGTTCTACTTTCCTCCCACTCACTTCTTTCGAGAGAAACTCCTTCTCTAGAAAGGATCCATTCTTAGCAACGAATGTTTTGCCTTCGGATCCGTGATAGAAGGTGTACTCAACAGTTTCCTTTGGGTATTCTATGAAGACGCACTTTTTTGATTTGGGTTCGAGCTTATCAGGTTGAAAACCTTTTTCATATAAGCATCGCAACTCCAAACTTTAAGAAACGACAGCTTAGGTTTACTGCTAAACCATAGTTCATACGGTGTCGTCTCAACGGATTTAGATGGTGCCCTATTTAAACGTGAATGCAGCTGTCTCTAATGCATAACCCCAAAATGATAGTGGTAAACCGATAAGAGACATCATAAATCGCACCATATCTAGTAAAGTACGATTATGACGTTCGGACACACCATTACATTGTGGTGTTCCAGGTGGCGTGAGTTGCGAAACTATTTCACATTGTTTCAAATGAAGACCAAACTCGTAACTCAAATATTCGTCTCCACGATCAGATCGTAGAAACTTTATTTTTCTTGTTGCGATGATTTTCCACTTCACTCTGAAATTCTTTGAACTTTTCAAATGTTTTAGACTTATGTTTCATCAAGTAGATATATCCATATCTGCTCAAATCATCTGTGAAGGTCAGAAAATAACGATACACGCCGCGAGCCTTAACACTCATCGGATCGCATACATCGGTATGTATTATTTCCAATAAGTCAGTAGCTTGTTCCATTGTTCCGGAGAATAGAGTTTTAGTGATCTTGCCCAAAAGACACGGTTCGCAAGCATCAAATGATTCATAACCAAGTGATTCCGAAAATCCATCTTTATGGAGTTTCTTCATGCGCTTTACACCGATATGACCCAAATGGCAGTGCCACAAATAAGTTGCACTATCATTATTAACTTTGCATCTTTTGGCATCAATATTATGAATATATGTATTACTACGATCGAGATCCCACAAACTATTTTCATTGGGTGTATGACCATCGAAGGTTTTATTCATGTAAACAGAACAACAATTATTCTTTGACTTTAAATGAATAACCGTATCACAATAAACATGATCAAATCATATTCATGTTCAACGCGAACGCCAAATAACATTTATTTAGGTTTAGCACTAATCCGAAAGTATAGGGAGTGTGCGATGATGATCATATCAATCTTGGAACCACTTCCAATACACATCGTCACTTCACCCTCAACTAGTCTCTGTTTATTCTGTAACTCCTATTTCGAGTCACTAATTTTTAGTAACCGAACAAGTATCAAATACTCAGGGGCTACTATAAACACTAGTAAGGTACACATCAATAACCTGTATATCAAATATACCCTTGTTCACTCTGCCATCCTTCTTATCCACCAAATATTCAGGGCATTTCCGCTTCCAGTGACCATTTCCTTTGCAGCGTAAGCACTCAGTTTCAGGCTTTGGTTCAGCTTTGGTCTTCTTCACGGGAGTGTGACAGCTTATTTGCCATTCTACTTGAAGTTTCCCTTTCTTTCCCTTTGACCTTTTCTTGAAACTAGTGGTCTTGTCAATCATCAACACTTGATCCTCTTTCTTGATTTCTACCTTCGTCGATTTCAACATCACGAAGAGCTCGGGAATTGTTTTCGTCATCCCTTGCATACTGTAGTTCATCACAAAGTTCTACTAACTTGGTGATGGTGACTAGAGAACTCTATGAATCACTATCTTATCTGGAAGATTAACTTCCACTTGATTCAAGCGATTGTAGTACCCAGACAATCTGAGCACATGCTCACTAATTGAGCGATTCTCCTCCATCTTACAGCTATAGAACTTATTAGAGACTTCATATCTCTCAATCCGGGTATTTGCTTGAAATATTAACTTCAACTCCTGGAACATCTCATATGCTCCATGACGTTCAAAACGTCGTTGAAGACCTGGTTCCAAGCCGTAAAGCATGGCACACTGAACTATCGAGTAGTCATCAGCTTGGGCTAGCCAAATGTTCATAACGTCTGCATCTGCTCCTGCAATAGGTCTATCACCTAGCGGTGCATTAAGGACATAATTCTTCTGTGCAGTAATGAGGATAAACCTCAGATCACGGATCCAATCCGCATCATTGCTACTAACATCTTTCAACATAATTTTCTCTAGGAACATATCAAAAATAAACATATGAAGGCAACAACGCGAACTATTGATCTACAACATAATTTGCAAAATACTACCAGGACTAAGTTCATGATAAATTTAAGTTCAATTAATCATATTACTTATGAACTCCCACTTAGACAGACATCTCTCTAGTCATCTAAGTGATCGCGTGATCCAAATCAACTAAACCATGTCCGATCATCACGTGAGATGGAGTAGTTTTCAATGGTGAACATCACTATGTTGATCATATCTACTATATGATTCACGCTCGACCTTTCGGTCTCCGTGTTCCGAGGCCATATCTGTATATGCTAGGTGATGTCTACTACACAACCTTCTTCTTGTAGACGTTGTTGGGCCTGCAAGTGCACAGGTTTGGAGGACAGTAGCAAATTTCCCTCAAGTGGATGACCTAAGGTTTATCAATCCATAAGAGGCATAGGATGAAGATGGTCTCTCTCAAACAACCCTGCAACCAAATAACAAAAAGTCTCTTGTGTCCCCAACACACCCAATACAATGGTAAATTGTATAGGTGCACTAGTTCGGCGAAGAGATGGTGATACAAGTGCAATATGGATGGTAGATATATGTTTTTGTAATCTGAAAATATAAAAACAGCAAGGTAACTAATGATAAAAGTGAGCGTAAATGGTATTGCAATGATAGGAAACAAGGCCTAGGGTTCATACTTTCACTAGTGCAAGTTCTCTCAACAATAATAACATAGATAGAACATATGAAAAGCCCTCAACATGCAACAAAGAGTCACTCCAAAGCCACTAATAGCGGAGAACAAACATAGAGATTATGGTAGGGTACGAAACCACCTCAAAGTTATTCATTCAGATCGATCTATAAAAGAGTTTGTACTAGAATAACACCTTAAGACACAAATCAACCAAAACCCTAATGTCACCTAGATACTCCATTGTCACCTCAAGTATCCGTGGGCATGATTATACGATATGCATCACACAATCTCAGATTCATCCAACCAACATAAAAGTACTTCAAAGAGTGCCCCAAAGTTTCTACCGGAGAGTCAAGAACGTGTGCCAACCCCTATGCATAGGTTCATGGGTGGAACCCGCAAGTTGGTCACCAAAACATACATCAAGTGGCACATGATATCCCATTGTCACCACAGATAATCACGGCGAGACATACATGAAGTGTTCTCATAAAGACTCAATCCGATAAGATAACTTCAAAGGGGAAACTCAATTCATCACAAGAGAGTAGAGGGGGAGAAACATCATAAGATCCAACTACAATATCAAAGCTCGGGATAAATCAAGATCGTGCCATAGAGGAACACGAGAGAGAACACGAGAGAGAGAGAGATCAAACACATAGCTACTGGTACATACCCTCAACCCCGAGGGTGAACTACTCCCTCCTTGTCATGGATAGCGCCGGGATGGTGAAGATGGCCTCCGGTGATGGGATCCCCCTCCGACAGGGTGCCGGAACAGGGTCCCGATTGGTTTTTGGTGGCTACAGAGGCTTGCGGCGGCGGAACTCCCGATCTATCTTCTGTTCTGGAAGTTTTAGGGTACGTAGGTATATATAGGTGCAGGGGGTACGTCGGTGGACCTCCGGCTTGCTCACGAGGTAGGGGGGCGCGCCCCCCACCCTCGTGGAAAGCCCGGGACTCCCCTGACGTGCACTCCAAGCCCATAAGGTTGGTTTCCTTCCAAAATTAACTTCTCCAGTTGATTCGTTCCGTTTTGACTCCGTCTGATATTCCTTTTCCTCGAAACACTGAAATAGGCATAAAACAGCAAATCTGGGTTGGGCCTCCGGTTAATAGGTTAGTCCCAAAAATAATATAAAAGTGGATAATAAAGCCCAATATTGCCTAAAACAGTAGATAAAGTAGCATGGAGCAATCAAAAATTATAGATACGTTGGAGACGTATCACTAGGCTCGTCAAGTTTAACCTGAGTATTCCGCGTGTGCAACTGTTTTGCACCCGTTGTATTTGAACGTAGAGCCTATCACACCCGATCATCACGTGGTGTCTCAGCACGAAGAACTTTCGCAACGGTGCATACTCAGGGAGAACACTTCTTGATAATTAGTGAGAGATCATCTTAAAATGCTACCATCAATCAAAGCAAGATAAGATGCATAAAGGATAAACATATCACATGCAATCAATATACGTGATATGATATGGCCATTGTCAAAACCGGCGGATCTCGTGTAGGGGGTCCCGAACTGTGCGTCTAGGCGGATGGTAACAGGAGACAAGGGACACGATGTTTTACCCAGGTTCGGGCCCTCTTGATGGAGGTAAATCCCTACGTCCTGCTTGATTAATATTGATGATGTGTTTTACAAGAGCGGATCTACCACGAGATCAAGGAGGCTAAACCCTAGAAGCTAGCCTATGGTATGATTGTTGTTCGTCCTACGGACTAAAGCCATCCGGTTTATATAGACATCGGAGAGGGCTAGGGTTACACGGAGTCGGTTACAATGGTAGGAGATCTACATATCCGTATCGCCAAGCTTGCCTTCCACGCCAAGGAAAGTCCCATCCGGACACGGGACGAAGTTTTCAATCTTGTATCTTCGTAGTCTTGGAATCCGGCCAATCATGATAGTTCGGCTATCCGGACACCCCCTAGTCCGGAACTCCCTCAGTAGCCCCTGAACCAGGCTTCAATGACGACGAGTCCGGCGTGCATGTTGTCTTCGGCATTGCAAGGCGGGTTCTTCCTCCGAATAATTTATAGAAGATTGTGAACACCAGGATAGTGTCCGGCTCTGCAAAAATAAATTCCACGTACCACCGTAGAGAGAATAATATTACACAAGTTCAATCTGCTGACGTATTCTGTGGCGTGACGTCACACCACTACCAAGCCTTTACTCGAATTGTTTTTATTGTTCCACCTCAGCGCGTTTAGCGAAGCGGTTTCCTTGGCACGTCTTGTCGAAGCAGAGATCGTGTTCCCCTTATTTCGGGATTCCCATCAATACGGACGTGGGTAACCCAACTGCGCCTGTTGCCACGCCCCCTCCATCGGAGGCGGGTCCCAAACGGTCACAGGGACGGCTCTCGGTATTCTTCCTCTTCATAATGAGACCAAGGCCCGTTCTTTTCCTTCAATCCTCTATCGAATCCGCCCCTCGTCCCGAGTTCCAACACCCAGGGCTCCAGATCCGGGTACCTTCGATCTTCGACAATGTCCGGCCCCGACCTACGAGGCTAGTGGATGCCCTCCTCCGTCACGGAAGAGGACGTGCTAAAGTTGAGAGACGCCAGGTACTTAACCTACAAGATTTCGCATAGGCTGCCTGCCCGAGGGCAAGTTATTCCTACTCCCGAGCTTGGCAAGAGCGTCGTGTTCGTGTCTCACCTCCGTCGGGGTTTAGGCTTCCCGACGGATCCCTTCGTGAGGGGGCTCATGTTTTACTATGGGCTGGAATTCCATGACTTGGCTCCGGAGTCCATCCTCCACATCTCATCATTCATTGTCGTCTGCGAAGCCTTCCTCCGCACTACCCCTCACTTCGGCTTGTGGCTCAAAACCTTCAACGTGGAGCCGAAGATGATTGAGGGGCATCAGGCAGAATGCGGCGGGGCGGTTATAAGCAAGAGGGCCGATGCTCCATGGCCCGAGGGCTCTTTTCAGGAGGAGCTCAGTTTGTGGCAACAGGAGTAGTTCTATATCACCGCTCCCAGGGGCAACAGGCAAAAGCTACCGCCCGTCTTCCGCTCGGGCCCTCCACAGCAGCTGACGTCATGGGTCAACAAGGGGCGTGACTGGGGGCCGTCCAAAGACGTACCCCTGTTGCAGGACCGGATTCGAGGCCTTCAAGAAAGGCAGATCAATCTGGTCATAGTGGTACAGGTTATGCTGATCTGGCGCCTACTGCCCTGCAAACGTCGCCCCCTCCGCCTGTGGGAATTTAATCCGGAGGGGGCCCGAGCTCTTCAACACTTCATGGGTTTGACACCCGCGGAGATGTACAAACTATTTTTCGGATCGCAAGAGATGCGTCCGGTCTTGACCGAGGATGCTGGCCTAAGCTGCAATCGTCCGGATACTCAAGTAAGTAGCCCTATGTCCGGACACATCGTCCATTCATTTATCATGGGTTTGCCTTTTAACCAGCTATCCCTTGGACAGGAGTGGATAGCGCAAGCAAAACTGATACGGTGTCCGGCCCCCCTCCCTGAGACCATGCAGGATCCCGTGTTAATCAAAATGTTGGAGGTTGCACCTTCGGAGGAGGGCGAATGGGGGCACAGGGGAACTACCACCTCTGTCAAGGAGGCTTTCAGTAAGAGAGGAATCGAGAGTCCCTCCTTCCCGGGGGAGAAGAGTGTTGGAAATATGCCCTAGAGGCAATAATAAAAGGATTATTATTATATTTCCTTGTTCATGATAATTGTCTTTTATTCATGCTATAATTGTATTATCCGGAAATCATAATACACGTGTGAATACATAGACCACAATACGTCCCTAGTAAGCCTCTAGTCGACTAGCTCGTTGGTCAACAGATAGTCATGGTTTCCTGACTATGGACATTAGATGTCGTTGACAACGGGATCACATCATTAAGAGAATGATGTGATGGACAAGACCCAATCCTAAGCATAGCACAAGATCGTGTAGTTCATTTTGCTAGAGCTTATCCAATGTCAAGTATCTCTTCCTTAGACCATGAGATCGTGTAACTCCCGAATACCGTAGGAGTGCTTTGGGTGTACCAAACGTCACAACGTAACTGGGTGACTATAAAGGTGCACTACAGGTATCTCCGAAAGTGTCTGTTGGGTTGACACGGATCGAGACTGGGATTTGTCACTCCGTATGATGGAGAGGTATCACTGGGCCCACTCAGTAGTGCATCATCATAATGAGCTCAAAGTGACCAAGTGTCTGGTCACGGGATCATGCATTACGGTACGAGTAAAGTGACTTGCCGGTAACGAGACTGAACGAGGTATTGGGATACCGACGATCGAGTCTCGGGCAAGTAACATACCGTCTGACAAAGGGAATTGCATACGGGGTTGATTGAATCCTCGACATCGTGGTTCATCCGATAACATCATCGAGGAGCATGTGGGAGCCAACATGGGTATCCAGATCCCGCTATTGGTTATTGACCGTAGAGCCGTCTCGGTCATGTCTGCGTGTCTCCCGAACCCGTAGGGTCTACACACTTAAGGTTCGGTGACGCTAGGGTTATAAGGAAGACTTGTATGTGATTACCGAATGTTTTTCGGAGTCCCGGATGAGATCCCAGACGTCACGAGGAGTTCCGGAAGGGTCCGGAGGTAAAGATTTATATATGGGAAGTTGTCATGCGGACACCGGAAAGTTTCGGGGGCATATCGGTATTGTACCGGGGCCACCGGAAGGGTTCCAGGGGTCCACCGGGAGGGGCCACCCCTCTTGGTGGGCCACATGGGCCGCGTGGGGCAGGGAACCAGCCCCTGGAGGGCTGGGCGCCCCCCCTTGGGCCCATGCGCCTAGGGTTGGGGGGGAACCCTAAAGGGGGCGCACCCCCTTTGCTTGTGGGGCAAGCCCCCTCCCTGGCCGCCCCCCCTCTAGATCTCATCTAGAGGGGGCCGGCCCCCTTCCCCCTTCCCCTATAAATAGAGGGGTGAGGGGAGGGCTGAACACCTAATCCAAGGCGCAGCCCCTCCCCTCCCCAACATCTCTCCTCCTCCGTTGAGCTCTTGGCGAAGCCCTGTCGGAGTACTGCCTCTCCACCATCATCACGCTGTCGTGCTGCTGCTGGAGCCATCTTCCTCAATCTCTCCTTCCCCCTTGCTGGATCAAGAAGGAGGAGACGTCGTCCGTACCGTACGTGTGTTGAACGCGGAGGTGCTGTCCGTTCAGCACTTGGTCATCGGTGATTTGAATCACGGCGAGTACGACTCCATCATCACCGTTCCCTTGAACGCTTCCGCACGCGATCTACAAGTGGTATGTAGATGCAATCTCTCTCCCATGACTCGTTGCTTAGATGAACTCATAGATGGATCTTGGTGAAACCGTAGGAAAAAATTTAATTTTCTGCAACGTTCCCCAACAGTGGCATCATGAGCTAGGTCTATGTGTAGTTCTCTATTGCACGAGTAGAACACAATTTTGTTGTGGGTGTAGATCTTGTCAACTTGCTTGCCGCTACTAGTCTTTTCTTGCTTCAGCAGTATTGTGGGATGAAGCGGCCCGGACCGACCTTACATGTACGCTTACGCGAGACAGGTTCCACCGACTGACATGCACTAGTTGCATAAGATGGCTAGCGGGTATCTGTCTCTCCTACTTTAGTTGGAGCGGAAGAAAAGGGTCGTTATGAAGTGTAAATAGAAGTTGACAAAATCACGTTGTGGTTATTCGTAGGTAAGAAAACATTCTTGCTAGAACCAAATTGCAGCCACGTAAAAGATGCAACAACAATTAGAGGACGTCTAACTTGTTTTTGCAGCAATTGTCATGTGATGTGATATGGCTAGAAGTTGTGATGAATGATGAATGATATATTGTGATGTATGAGATCATGTTCTTGTAATAGGAATCACGACTTGCATGTCGATGAGTATGATAACCGGCAGGAGCCATAGGAGTTGTCTTTATTTTTTGTATGACCTGCGTGTCATTAAAGAACGCCATGTAAATTACTTTACTTTATTGCTAAACGCGTTAGCCATAGAAGTAGAAGTAGTCGTTGGTGTGACAACTTCGTGAAGACACAATGATGGAGATCATGATGATGGAGATCATGGTGTCATGCCGGTGACGAAGATGATCATGGAGCCCCGAAGATGGAGATCGAAGGAGCTATATGATATTGGCCATATCATGTCAATACTATATAATTGCATGTGATGTTTATTATGTTGTATGCATCTTGTTTACTTAGAACGGAGGTAGTAAATAAGATGATCCCTCATAACAATTTCAAGAAAGTGTTCCCCCTAACTGTGCACCGTTGCTAAAGTTCGTCGTTTCGAAGCACCATGTGATGATCGGGTGTGATAGATACTTACGTTCACATACAACGGGTGTAAGACAGATTTACACATGCAGAACACTTAGGGTTAACTTGACGAGCCTAGCATGTACAGACATGGCCTCGGAACACAGAGACCGAAAGGTCGAACATGAGTCGTATGGAAGATACGATCAACATGGAGATGTTCACCGATGATGACTAGTCCATCTCACGTGATGATCGGACACGGCCTAGTCGACTCGGATCGTGTAACACTTAGATGACTAGAGGGATGTCTAATCTGAGTAGGAGTTCATTAAATAATTTGATTAGATGAACTGAATTATCATGAACTTAGTCTAAAACATTCACAAAATATGTCTTGTAGATCAAATGGCCAACGCTCATGTCAACATGAACTTCAACGCGTTCCTAGAGAAAACCAAGCTGAAAGATGATGGCAGCAACTATTCGGACTGGGTCCGGAACCTGAGGATCATCCTCATAGCAGGCAAGAAAGATTATGTCCTAGATGCACCGCTAGGTGAAGCACCCATCCTAGAGAACCAAAACATTATGAATGCTTGGCAGTCACGTGCTGATGATTACTCCCTCGTTCAGTGCGGCATGCTTTACAGCTTAGAACCGGGGCTCCAAAAGCGTTTTGAGAAGCACGGAGCATATGAGATGTTCGAGGAGCTGAAAATGGTTTTCCAAGCTCATGCCCGGGTCGAGAGATATGAAGTCTCCGACAAGTTCTATAGTTGTAAGATGGAGGAAAACAGTTCTATCAGTGAGCACATACTCAAAATGTCTGGGTTGCACAACCACCTGTCCCAGCTGGAGATCAACCTCCCGGACGAGGCGGTCATTGACAGAATCCTTCAGTCGCTCCCACCGAGCTACAAGAGCTTTGTGTTGAACTACAATATGCAGGGGATGGTGAAGACCATTCCTGAAGTACTCTCAATGCTGAAGTCAGCAGAGGTTGAAATCAAGAAAGAAAATCAAGTGTTGATAGTCAATAAGACTACTAAGTTCAAGAAGGGCAAGGGTAAGAAGAACTTCAAGAAGGACGGCAAAGATGTTGCCGCGCCCGGTAAGCCGGTTGCCGGGAAGAAGTCAAAGAATGGACCCAAGCCTGAGACTGAGTGCTTTTATTGCAAGGGAAAGGGTCACTGGAAGCGGAACTGCCCCAAATACTTAGCGGACAAGAAGGCCGGCAACACTAAAGGTATATTTGATATACATGTAATTGATGTGTACCTTACCAGTACTCGTAGTAACTCCTGGGTATTTGATACCGGTGCCGTTGCTCACATTTGTAACTCACAGCAGGAGCTGCGGAATAAGCGGAGACTGGCGAAGGACGAGGTGACGATGCGCATCGGGAATGGTTCCAAGGTCGATGTGATCGCCGTCGGCACGCTACCTCTACATTTACCTACGAGATTAGTTTTAAACCTCAATAATTGTTATTTAGTGCCAAGTTTGAGCATGAACATTGTATCTGGATCTCGTTTAATACGAGATGGCTACTCATTTAAATCCGAGAATAATGGTTGTTCTATTTATATGAGAGATATATTTTATGGTCATGCCCCGATGGTCAATGGTTTATTCTTAATGAATCTCGAACGTAATGTTACACATATTCATAGCGTGAATACCAAAAGATGTAAAGTTGATAACGATAGTCCCACATACTTGTGGCATTGCCGCCTTGGTCACATTGGTGTCAAGCGCATGAAGAAGCTCCATGCTGATGGACTTTTAGAGTCTCTCGATTATGAATCATTTGACACATGCGAACCATGCCTCATGGGTAAAATGACCAAGACTCCATTCTCCGGAACAATGGAGCGAGCAACCAACTTATTGGAAATCATACATACTGATGTGTGTGATCCAATGAGCGTTGAGGCTCGCGGAGGATATCGTTATGTTCTCACTCTCACTGATGACTTGAGTAGATATGGGTATGTCTACTTGATGAAACACAAGTCTGAGACCTTTGAAAAGTTCAAGGAATTTCAGAATGAAGTAGAGAATCAACGTGACCGAAAGATAAAATTCTTACGATCGGATCGTGGAGGAGAATATTTAAGTCACGAATTTGGTACACACTTAAGAAAATGTGGAATCGTTTCACAACTCACGCCGCCTGGAACACCTCAGCGTAACGGTGTGTCCGAACGTCGTAATCGCACTCTATTGTATATGGTGCAATCCATGATGTCTCTTACCGATTTACCGCTGTCATTTTGGGGATACGCTCTAGAGACAGCTACATTCAGTTTAAATAGGGCACCGTCTAAATCCGTTGAGATGACACCGTATGAATTATGGTTTGGGAAGAAACCTAAGCTGTCGTTTTTAAAAGTTTGGGGATGCGATGCTTATGTCAAGAAACTTCAACCTGAAAAGCTCGAACCCAAGTCGGAAAAATGCGTCTTCATAGGATACCCTAAGGAAACCATTGGGTATACCTTCTACTTAAGATCTAAGGGCAATATCTTTGTTGCCAAGAACGGATCCTTTCTGGAAAAAGAGTTTCTCTCGGAAGGAGTAAGTGGGAGGAAAGTAGAACTCGATGAAGTACTACCTCTTGAACCGGAAAGTAGTGCAGCTCAGGAAAACGTTCCTGTGGTGCCTACACCGACTGGAGAGGAAATTAATGATGATGATCAAGGTACTTCTGATCAAGTTGCTACTGAACTTCGTAGGTCCACAAGGACATGTTCCACACCAGAGTGGTATGGTAACCCTGTCCTGGAAATCATGTTGTTAGACAACGGTGAACCTTCGAACTATGAAGAAGCGATGGCGGGCCAGATTCCAACAAATGGCTAGAAGCCATGAAATCCGAGATAGAATCCATGTATGAAAACAAAGTATGGACTTTGACTAACTTTCCCGATGATCGGCGAGCGATAGAAAACAAATGGATCTTTAAGAAGAAGACGGACGCGGATGGTAATGTCACCATCTATAAAGCTCGACTTGTTGCTAAGGGTTATCGGCAAGTTCAAGGGATTGACTACGATGAGACTTTCTCTCCCGTAGCGAAGCTTAAGTCCGCCCGAATCATGTTAGCAGTAGCCGCATACTATGATTATGAGATATGGCAGATGGACGTCAAAACGGCATTCCTTAACGGGCATCTTAAGGAAGAACTGTATATGATGCAGCCGGAGGGTTTTGTCGATCCTAAGAATGCTAACAAAGTATGCAAGCTCCAGCGATCCATTTATGGGCTGGTGCAAGCATCTCGGAGTTGGAACATTCGCTTTGATGAGATGATCAAAGCGTTTGGGTTTATGCAGACTTATGGAGAAGCCTGTGTTTACAAGAAAGTGAGTGGGAGCTCTGTAGCATTTCTCATATTATATGTAGATGACATACTTTTGATGGGAAATGATATAGAATTCTTGGACAACATTAAGGCCTACTTGAATAAGTGTTTTTCAATGAAGGACCTTGGAGAAGCTGCTTACATATTAGGCATCAAGATCTATAGGGATAGATTGATACGCCTCATAGGTCTTTCACAAAGCACATACCTTGATAAGATTTTGAAGAAGTTCAAAATGGATCAGTCCAAGAAAGGGTTCTTGCCTGTACTGCAAGGTGTGAGATTGAGCTCGGCTCAATGCCCGACCACAGCAAAAGATAAAGAAGAGATGAGCGTCATCCCCTATGCCTCAGCCATAGGATCTATTATGTATGCCATGCTGTGTACCAGACCTGATGTAAAACTTGCCGTAAGTTTGGTAGGAAGGTACCAAAGTAATCCCGGCAAGGAACACTGGACAGCGGTCAAGAATATCCTGAAGTACCTGAAAAGGACAAAGGACATGTTTCTCGTTTATGGAGGTGACGAAGAGCTCGTCATAAAGGGTTACGTCGACGCTAGCTTCGACACAGATCTGGATGACTCTAAGTCACAAACCGGATACGTGTATATGTTGAATGGTGGAGGAGTAAGTTGGTGCAGCTGCAAGCAGAGCGTCGTGGCGGGATCTACATGTGAAGCGGAATACGTGGCAGCCTCGGAGGCAGCGCATGAAGCAATTTGGGTGAAGGAGTTCATCACCGACCTAGGAGTCATACCCAATGCGTCGGGGCCGATCAAACTCTTCTGTGACAACACTGGAGCTATTGCCCTTGCCAAGGATCCCAGGTTTCACAAGAAGACCAGGCACATCAAGCGTCGCTTCAACTCCATCCGTGAAAATGTTCAAGATGGAGACATAGATATTTGCAAAGTACATACGGATCTGAATGTCGCAGATCCATTGACTAAACCTCTTTCACGAGCAAAACATGATCAACACCAGAACTCTATGGGTGTTCGATTCATCACAATGTAACTAGATTATTGACTCTAGTGCAAGTGGGAGATTGTTGGAAATATGCCCTAGAGGCAATAATAAAAGGATTAATATTATATTTCCTTGTTCATGATAATTGTCTTTTATTCATGCTATAATTGTATTATCCGGAAATCGTAATACACGTGTGAATACATAGACCACAATACGTCCCTAGTAAGCCTCTAGTTGACTAGCTTGTTGGTCAACAGATAGTCATGGTTTCCTAACTATGGACATTAGATGTCATTGACAACGGGATCACATCATTAGGAGAATGATGTGATGGACAAGACCCAATCCTAAGCATAGCACAAGATCGTGTAGTTCATTTTGCTAGAGCTTTTCCAATGTCAAGTATCTCTTCCTTAGACCATGAGATCGTGTAACTCCCGGATACCATAGGAGTGCTTTGGGTGTACCAAACGTCACAACGTAACTGGGTGACTATAAAGGTGCACTACAGGTATCTCCGAAAGTGTATGTTGGGTTGACACGGATCGAGACTGGGATTTGTCACTCCGTATGATGGAAAGGTATCACTGGGCCCACTCAGTAGTGCATCATCATAATGAGCTCAAAGTGACCAAGTGTCTGGTCACGGGATCATGCATTACGGTATGAGTAATATGACTTGCCGGTAACGAGACTGAACGAGGTATTGGGATACCGACGGTCGAGTCTCGGGCAAGTAGCATACCGTCTGACAAAGGGAATTGCATACGGGGTTGATTGAATCCTCGACATCGTGGTTCATCCGATGACATCATCGAGGAGCATGTGGGAGCCAACATGGGTATCTAGATCCCGCTGTTGGTTATTGACCGGAGAGCCGTCTCGGTCATGTCTGCGTGTCTCCCGAACCTGTAGGGTCTACACACTTAAGGTTCGGTGACGCTAGGGTTATAAGGAAGACTTGTATGTGATTACCGAATGTTGTTCGGAGTCCCGGATGAGATCCCCGGACGTCACGAGGAGTTCCGGAAGGGTCCGGAGGTAAAGATTTATATATGGGAAGTTGTCATGCGGACACCGGAAAGTTTCGGGGGCATATCGGTATTGTACCGGGGCCACCGGAAGGGTTCCGGGGGTCCACCGGGAGGGGCCACCCCTCTTGGTGGGCCACATGGGCCGCGTGGGGCAGGGAACCAGCCCCTGGAGGGCTGGGCGCCCCCCCTTGGGCCCATGCGCCTAGGGTTGGGGGGGAACCCTAAAGGGGGCGCACCCCCTTTGCTTGGGGGGCAAGCCCCCTCCCTGGCCGCCGCCCCCCCTCTAGATCTCATCTAGAGGGGGCCGGCCCCCTTCCCCCTTCCCCTATAAATAGAGGGGTGAGGGGAGGGGTGAACACCTGATCCAAGGCGTAGCCCCTCCCCTCCCCAACACTTCTCCTCCTCCGTTGAGCGCTTGGCGAAGCCCTGTCGGAGTACTGCCTCTCCACCATCATCACGCCGTCGTGATGCTGCTGGAGCCTTCTTCCTCAACCTCTCCTTCCCCCTTGCTGGATCAAGAAGGAGGAGACGTCGTCCATACCGTACATGTGTTGAACGCGGAGGTGCTGTCCGTTCGGCACTTGGTCATCGGTGATTTGAATCACGGCGAGTACGACTCCATCATCACCGTTCCCTTGAACGCTTCCACACGCGATCTACAAGTGGTATGTAGATGCAATCTCTCTCCCATGACTCGTTGCTTAGATGAACTCATAGATGGATCTTGGTGAAACCGTAGGAAAAATTTTAATTTTCTGCAGCGTTCCCCAACTAAGAGGACCGCTTCCGAAGACCCGGAGGCCAAGGCCTCAAAGCGAGGAAAGAAATCTGTACCGGAAAGTCCTGTGCCGGGAAGATCCCCGGTTGTACTGTCTCCTTGGAGGAATCAGCCCTCTAGCGAGCCGTAAGTAAAAAAAGGGGGGATTTTGTAATAGTGAACACCCCTGCTTAATTTCTAAGGGTAACCGAAGTTTTCACCTTGTAGTTCGGATCTCAGCCCATCTCAGCACAGCTCATCTTCGGGAGACCTTCGTCCGGAGATGATGGAGAGCGAAATGCCTCCATCTGCCGCCCCGTCGTGCGGGGCGGGCGACCCTGAGGTGTCGTCACGAAGGGTCTCCCCAAGTCCGGCGGGGCCGGAGAGTTCGACACCCATTGGAGTACGGCCGGTGGAGCTGCAGGATTTGCTCAAGAGGGCATCTATCTCAGAAGATCACCACACATTAATGAGTATGGTGATTGAGAGGATCTCGTCCGCCGAAAGCGGGTTGTGTGAGGCCGTCGGAAGTTTGCTGACGGGGTTTGAGGTACGCAAAAAATGGCATACCTTTTGACAGTTTTGCACATGAAGTGCACCCTGTATAGATAGTAGCCCCTGAGACTTGGTATGCTGTCGAAAGCGACAGCGTGCCGAGGATCATAATCTCAGTTATAGATTATCACCTTTCCTATGCAGGTGGCAGAACGTTCGGTGGCCAGCCGGACTGATGGAGTTGCCGAGCTGAAGAGGCAACTCGACGTTGCGGATGTGGACATCCCGCTGGTCAATAAACGACTTGATGAGTCACAAGGTATGTGGTTGCTCCGCGGTTGCCTAGTAAGGGAGCTGACGCCCATTCCTTACAATTTGTATGCTTGATGCAGATGGTGCTGCTGCTGTGGAAAACCTTCGAGCAGAGCTTGCTTGGGCCAAGGAGCAAGCCAGAAACAGCGAGGCGGCTGCCTCGAAGGCAGCGGAAGAGCTAGAAGCCGAGAAGGCTGCTCACTGCCGAAGCAGGGAGGAGATGGCCGGAATGGCCGTGAAATTAAAAGATGCTACCGACCGCCAGGAGGTTCTTGAAAGAGAACGCCGAGCGGAGCAAGAGGACCTGAAGAAGGCCAACACTGAAGCCAAGGATGCCCGTAGTGCGATGCGGGCTATGAAGGAGGAACTGCGTCAGGTCAGAGACATTGTGGCTGGAAAGCCCTTTATGCTGCGTAGGAAGTTCACGAATCCGAAGTATGCTCAGCTGGGCCGATTGTGCGGTGCGGAGGATCGTTATCTGGATTTGGCGGCGAGTGCGGCGGACGCAGTCATGCACTTCCGAAACCAGGAGGATCACGAAATGGAAGAGCTTTTCTGGTCTCAATTCCATAGTCCGGAGCGTCCACTTCCGTTGAGTGATCGGCTGGTTGAGTGGGCTGAGCTGAATAGATTGTCCGGACTTGCCATGACGGATGTGGTCGCTCATCTGTGGCCGGAAAGGCCCAAGCCGAAGAGTTATTTTGGCTTGTTGTAGCAATTCCTTAGGGCGGTGCCGCATATCGGGGCGATGAAGTGGTCGACGTGCATAGAAGGTGCACGGATGGCTCTCGCCCGTGGTAAGACATACTGGGCGGAGATGGGTGCCACCGCTGTTGCATCCCGGGGTTCGGACAAAAGCCGATTCCCCACCGAGCACTATTTTGAGGAAGTCCTGCAGGGCACTCGTTTAATAGAGTCGCAGTGCTCGAAAGATGTTATGTTTGAATGACATGTATGATTTCTGAGATCATGTTTATAATGCAATAGCTTTTTATACTTGTGCGTTCAAGTATTGAACTATCTCCTGTGCGGCCATATATGTATGTATAATCTGAAAGATGGCAGTCTTTGACTTCAGCCCCCACGCACATGGTGCGGGGGTGTTTGCAAAAAGAAAAGCGCTTTTTCACACTTAATCCAACGTCTTGGTCCTTTTAAGGAGGTGATAGCGTAGCAAACTAGGCAACCGGACTATAATGCTTTATCACCTTCACTTAGCCATAGGAGCTCGAATGTGGGGCTACTATATAGCCCCTGGCGGCACCGCTCTTCTCCGAACTCGGGGCGCGTATGTGCCTAACCGGGAAGCGGTCCTTCATCAAAGCGGAGGAATTCTAAACATTCCAATGGTCGATCGAGTGGTTGACCAGTCTCTCGCTATATCATGACAGTCAGTTTTCGGCTTTCTCTACTGAGGTGCTCGCCCGGCCGAACCGGGGCACAATCGCAGTAGTTCTCCTGGGGCCGCATTAGTCGATGATGTGGAACGTAAGGCAGCAAAACACAGGAGCCGGGCAAACCCAACATTTGACCAAAGACATGATTCGGAGCTGATGCATATAAGGCCTAACTCGAGACGCCGAACACTCCCTGAGGTGTTCGGTCTTTATGATACCGGGCAGAACAATGCCCTAAGCCCCTAGTGTCCAGGTACAGGCGGGAACTTCTGACGCGGCCGATGCCAAAACGCCAGCCTCCTCCTCGGCTATGGTGGGAAACCGGGGGATGTGTATCAACAAGAGACAGTAAGAAAGGTTTACGCAGGGTCTTAATCTGAAAAGAATCCTTGCAATGGGTCCCTGCTGCACGTCTGCGCCTGTGTCTCCGTTGTGCTGTATCCTGGACGGGTGTAGCACGTGCTTCATCTGTAAAAGAGAAGGACTTAGTTTCCAAGAAATATCGTGCAGAAGTTGTATTAAAATAAAGTATAATTTGGAAGATGAAGAAAGTTGAGCTTTACTGGCTCTCCTCATTTATACGCGCGGCCCCTTATAAAGGGGGTATGTGGCTGGGAAGCCCCTTGTTTATTTACGCTGGACTCGCCTAACCGTGTCCGAGGTCTGAATGACCTGTTTTTACGGGCCTTGACCTATAAGGTCGAATTATTGTGTGGCTGTCAAGGCAGCCTCACGTTCTCCGTGGTCGAGGAACACTCAGAATTACTCTTTAATGAGATTATGCCGCGTGGACCGGGCATTGTAAGTGTAAGAGACGTGTAATGTGGTATTGCGTTAAAGCGGGCGAAAGCTTTGCGTCCCAGTAGTGCTCGAGGGCCACTGTGAAATGGGGCGATATGGAGAGTGAGCTTTGCGCGACGGAGGTTGTCGGATGAACCGAACACAACCTCTAGTGGTACAGAGCCTGTATAATTGGCTTAAAAGCCTGGCATCACTCCTTTGAAGGAAGTGCTGCTATAGCGAATTTTGGTAGGGTCTATCCCCATTCTACGGATGGTGTCCTGGTATGGCAGGTGCCGCGCTGTGTTTTCGTGTTATCACATGAAGTGAGTTCACTGTTTTGACTTCTAGTGGGAAAGTCTTCTGTTTTCCGGAGTACTGCTTTTGGGTTTCGTCACTTTCGCTTGGTGTGTCGAGCCCCTTGTGTTCGGTGTTAAGTCGGCCAGATTGCTTGAAGACCCAACAATCTCTGTGGGTATGGTTTGCAGGCTTCCCGGAGGTACCATGTATTTGACATAGTCTATCCAGAATCTTGTTTAGGTTGGATAGCTCGTCACTGTTGTCCTTGAGGGGCAGTGTTTTGTTGTTCGGCCGAGAGCTTTTGAATCCGGCGTTGACCTCGTACTATTTGGGACATTTTCCTTATTCCGGCGCTGATCTTTTCTGCGTCGTGATTTCCCATTTCCATCCCTGACTTCAGATGTACTCGGGTCGCTGGTGCTGCATCTAGCCAGCCAGCTGTCTTCCCCCGCGCAAAAGCGGGTCATGAGGCTTGTTAGTGCGGCCATTGTTCTTGGTTTTTCCTGGCCGAGGTGTCTGGTGAGCCATTCGTCTCGGACGTTGTGTTTAAAGGCTGCTAAGGCTTCAGCGTCCAGACAGTCGACTATTTGGTTCTTTTTAGTGAGGAACGTGTTCCAGAATTTGCGTGCTGACTCTCCGGGCTGTTGAGTTATGTGACTTAAATCGTCTCCATCCGGGGGGCGGACATAAGTTGTAATGCCCCAAGACCGATGCTTCAGAAGACTTCCAGCTATTCCGAGTTCTGCCATGTGTTTCTTTTGTGCTTGCTCTTTTATTTTTGCATCGCATCATGTCATCATGTCATCATGCCATTTAATTTTTAAAACTCAACTAAATAAATTGTATGGATCTTCGATCCATTTAAATCGAGGGAAGGGTGACTTCTCTTTATAACATACCCTCCCGATATTTAGGGAGCTATAATAAAATATTCCATTGTTTTGGAATCACCTTAACACACTTGCAAAATATCCCAATGCCTTTATTATCTTAATTCTTGGTCTCCAACTCTGCCCATAAATTATTTCATCATTTTCCGGAGCTCCACCAAAAATCCGAACATTTTTGGACCTTCCCAAACCCTCACTTCCGTTCAAACCCATTTGAATTAAATTCAAATGAGTTTGAATTTAAATCTTTCAATCATGCCTCTTTCTATTTTTCTTGGATCAGACTCATTTTTTGTGAGTCCGGGAAAATTGTCCACTTGCGCATAATCTTTCCCTAACCCTCTCTTTCTTTTCCTCTCTCTATTTTTTTCTGATAGAGATTAGTGAGAGAGAGAGAGCCCAGCCCAGCTGCCCAGCTAGGCCTCTGGCCACTTCTTTCTCCACTGGGCCGGCCTCCCAAGGCCCACCTAACCCCTCTAACCCTAGGCCCCGACTCTCTCCCTCTCGTTCCCTGCCCGCCGCCGCCACACGCACGCCCGCTGCCAGGAAGGGCTTCGCCCGATCCTCGCGATCCCCATCTCCCTCTCGATCTTCCTCCCCTGCGCCCGATCCCCTCGCCGCGACCACGCCCCTGTCGAACCCAGCGCCAGGCTCCCATCTCCTTCCTCTGGCTCACCTCCTCCCTCATCTCCCTCGCAGCCTCTCTTCCTCCCCAGCGCCGCGGCCTCGCCTTTCTCCTCCTGCATCGGGCGTCCCCGTCGCCTCTGCGCGCAAGCACCGCCGCCCTCAACCCTCCTCGCCGAGGCCATGGTCGCCGCTGCGCCTTGCTCCCCGCCGCCTTGATGCCTCCTCTCCGCCGCGAGTCCTTCCCCTCGTCGCCTCCTCTGCGCCCCGGTGAACCGCGCCCGTCCGCATCAGCCGGCCTCCACCGCCTCCTCGCCAGCGCTCGGCCTCCTCCCCGAGCTCATGCTCCCTTCGTCCATGGCCACGCCTGCGCCTACCTCGCCGGACTCCGCGTTCCGCCCTCGCCGAAGAAAAGGACCAGGCCGGGCCTCCTCTGCGCCCCACCTCTCCATCTCCCCCTCGCTCGCGTCCTGAGCTCCGCCACACCTCTGCTCCTGCTTCCCCTTCGTGCACCTGCCGACCACCGTTGCAACGTTGGGACATCTGCCCCGGAGTACCTCAAGTCCGTCTATGACTAGGCGGACTCGCCTAGTAACACAACCATCGCATTTTGTTTCATCACCGCCAAGGCCGAGTGGACGCCAAGTACCAGGACGTCAAGTTCCTTGCCGGACCCGAACATCTACGAGAACATGTACCACTACCGTCGCCGAAGACCGTCACGTGTACGACTACTTCCCACGACGACCGTTGTGAGAACGTCTACTTCCATCTACACCGCATCGAACTCGAACCGCCCCGAAACGCACGCTTCAAAGGTATAACCGCCGAGAACGACCGCCGTGGAACGAATGCATGTGTGTTGTATGAGATGCCCGCGTTTGCACCGTGTCCGAAATTGTCGCGTGCATGTTTCTCCTCATTGCCATGCCATCGTCTCGTGGGAACCCGGTAACCGGGAACACCCCACCATCTTGCTCTATTCGCTCCCGTCACACTTTCTTTTGCACCGACATCTCAATCGAGTTATCGGAACCGGAATGTTGCCGTGGCACCATTTCCGTTGTCGTTGCCGTGGCACCCCTTTCGTTTTCGCCACGACGACAAATGCTTCATAATATGCTCATGTCAACATTTTCATAAAATTGCTTAAAACTTGCATTGTCATTCGCATCATGATAACAACATTTAAAATGTTTATATTTGTTGTTTCCATTAATTTGCATGTGGGGATTTCCGGAATTGTTGTTTGTTGTTCCGGCCTCACTTAAACTTGTCTAGATAGGTAGTTTTTCATGTGTTTCACCTCTTGCCATGTTTAACAACATTTAATATTGTTGTGTACATAACCGAGATCAAACTAAATATGTCCATGTGGTGTTTCGTCAATATGCAACTCGTTGCATATTGAGCTCCATTTAATTTGTAGTATTGTGTGTTGCACTTGCCATGCCATGCCTTATTAAACCGGACATGCATCATACTTGATTGTGCATCTTGCCATGATTATGCTTGTGTGTTTACCATGTTGTTTGTTTCTTTCCGGTGTTGCTTCTTAGTTCTGGTAATGTTGCGATTGTGAGGATCCGTTCGACTGCTCCCGTTCGTCTTCTTCATGGACTCGTTCTTCTTCCTTGCGGGATTTCATGCAAGATGACCGCTACCCTGGATCTCACTACTATCATTGCTATGCTAGTTGCTTCGTTCTATCGCTATGCTGCGTTACCTATCTGTTGCTCTTCAAGCCATCCCAAATTGCCATGAACCTCTAACCTTTGACACCTTTCCTATGCAAACCGTTGCTTGGCTATGTTACCGCTTTGCTCAGCCCTCTTATAGCATTGCTAGTTGCAGGTGAAGTTGAAGATTGCTCCATGGTGGACAGGATTTTGGTAGGGATATCACAATATCTCTTATATTATTAATGCATCTATATACTTGGTAAAGGGTGGAAGGCCCGGCCTTTTGCCTGGTATTTTGTTCCACTCTTGCCGCCCTAGTTTCCGTCATACCGGTGTTATGTTCCCGGATTTTGCATTCCTTACGCGGTCGGGTGATTTATGGGACCCCCTTGACAGTTTGCTTTGAATAAAACTCCTCCAGCAAGGCCCAACATTGACTTTTACCATTTGCCTCACCACCACCTACTTTTCCCTTGGGAGTCGCTCTCTC
>NC_041389.1:634360541-634370782 GCF_002162155.2 Triticum dicoccoides
GGAAACTCGAGGGTTGGTTTTAGTTGTACGTAGTGTTCATCCGGTGTTGCCCTGAGAACGAGATATGTGCAGCTCCTATCGGGATTGTCGGCGCATCGGGCGGCTTTGCTGGTCTTGTTTTACCATTGTCGAAATGTCTTGTAAACCGGGATTCCGAGTCTGATCGGGTCTTCCTGGGAGAAGGTCTATTCCTTCGTTGATCTCGAGAGCTTGTCATGGGCTAAGTTGGGACACCCCTGCAGGGTATAATCTTTCGAAAGCCGTGCCTGCGGTTATAGGCAGATGGGAATTTGTTAATGTCCGGTTGTAGATAACTTGACAACAGATCCGAATTAAAACACATCAACCGCGTGTGTAGCCGTGATGGTCTCTTCTCGGCGGAGTCCGGGAAGTGAACACGGTTTCTGTGTTATGTTTGACGTAAGTAGGAGTTCAGGATCACTTCTTGGTCATTACTAGTTGACGACCATTCCTTTTGCTCTCTTCTCGCTCTTATTTGCGTATGTAGCCACCATACATGCTTAGTCGCTGCTGCAGCCTCACCACTTTACCCCTTCCTTTCCTTTAAGCTTTGCTAGTCTTGATACCCATGGTAATGGGATTGCTGAGTCCTCGTGGCTCACAGATTACTACAACAGTTGCAGGTACAGGTTATGCGATGATCATGACGCGAGAGCGATGTTGCTTGTTTTGGAGTTTCTTCTTCTGCTTCTTCGATCAGGGGATAGGTTCCAGGTCGGCAGCCTGGGCTAGCAGGGTGGATATTGTTTGAGTTTCTGTTTATGATTCATCCGTAGTCGGATGTTGTTCTTGTATGTTGTATTGTTGTATTCATGTGACATTGTATGTATCGGATGTATCCCCACTATTATGTAATGTTGATGTAATGATATCCACCTTGCAAAAGCGTCTTCAAGATGCGCTTCTATCCTTGGTGGGACCTTCGAGTTCCTTTAGGATAGGGTCGCATCTTGGGCGTGACATAAGTCCCCTGGAAATTTGCTCGAAACGCATCCTCAAGCTCTTCCCAACTTCCAATGGTATTTTCTGGGAGGCTTTTAAGCCAATGCCGAGCTGGCCCTTTGAGCTTGAGGGGTAGGTATTTTATGGCATGGAGATCGTCTCCTCTGGCCATATGTATGTGTAGGATATAATCCTCAATCCAGACTCCGGGGGCTGTTGTTCCGTCATATGCCTCTATGTTTACGGGTTTGAATCCCGCTGGAAATCCATGATCCAGTACCTCGTCGGTGAAACATAGTGGGTGTGCGGAACCCCTGTATTTGAGTGTGCCGTTGTCTTCAAATGCTCGGCGGGTTATGTTGCTTCCTGGAGTCTTCTTTTTTGGCCCATAGATAGACCTGGCTGGGTCATCCTTTTTCCGAGGATCTTTATGCTGATCGTGTGCTGGCTTGTGTGCGGCGCCCCTTGTTGCTCTTGGCCTGTCATCTGGTCGTCTATCTGGCCAGGCGGCTTCTTTCTTTTTTGACTGCGGGGGATCTAAGGCCTCCTCGTCAAATTCGGGCAACAGCTTGCGCTTCGGGTAGCTCTTTGTCTGGCGACTAGCGCCATATTTATCTGTGGTGTTGAGTACTTTGCTCCATCTCATTCTGAGTGCGTCCTCCGCTGTTTTGAGCTTTCGCTTTTGCTTCTTAAAACTTCTTGCAGTGGCGACGAGCCTTTTATGAAGGTTCGTATGCTCTGGTGATGTGAGATCGTCTTCGCCGGGGATGGGTTGTTTGGTGGCATGTTCGTCGTCCACTGCTTCGCCCTGCTCTAGGGCCGGGTCCGTATGGGTGTCGTTTTTATCGAGGCCGGTCTTCGGGCGGCGCTTGCATCATCGTTTTGGTTGTTTGTTGGGGGAGTTGTCCTTCGCCACGTCCCGTTTTTCCTCATTATCCCTTCCTTTTGGTGTATCCACCATGTATACGTCGTGAGTTGGGGTGGCTTTCCAGTGCCCGGTAGGCGCTGGTTCTTGGTCGTCTCCGGCATCGTCGTCCATACCGTCGATGTCTTCGGAGTCATAGTCTAGCATGTCGATTAGATCGTCGACAGTGGATACTAAGTGGGTGGTGGGTGGGCTTTGAATTTCTTCGTCGTCCGCATCCCAACCGTCCTGGCCGCAGTCCAGCCAGGGCTCTCCTGATAACGAGAGATACTTTAGCGAACTCAAGATATTGCCAAAAGGTGAGTGTTGAAAGATGTCCACTGCGGTGAACTCCATGATCGGCGCCCAATCGGATTCGATCGGAGGGAGCGCGGAGGGTTCGGAGTCCGGCAAGGAGTCTGGCACCTCAGAGTCACGAGCTTCATGAGGGACAAGGTCAGTGTTCGGCTCTATCGCCATAGAGGTTGCAGCCCCCAGGCGGTGTCTAGCCATCCGTCCTCGATCTGTGCAGCCGGCTCCGAATTGAAGATCGGAGCGGGTTCGAGTGCGGCCTCCAGGGTACTGTCCGGCTGCAGAGCTAAATCATGCTCGCCGTGACAGTGTGGCACACTTGGCTGTGGCTCGAATCCATCGAGGATCAAGTCCCCGCGGATGTCAGCCGTGAAGTTCAAACTTCCAAATCTGACCTGACGGCCAGGGGCGTAGCTTTCGATCTGCTCCAGTTGGCCAAGCGAATTGGCCCGCAGTGCGAAGCCGCCGAATACGAAGATCTGTCCGGGGAGGAAGGTCTCACCCTGGACTGCGTCGTTGATGATGATCGAAGAAGCCATCGAGCCTAAAGGTGACGGCACAGAGGAACTCTCAATGAAAGCACCAATGTCGGTGTCAAAACCGGCGGATCTCGGGTAGGGGGTCCCGAACTGTGCGTCTAGGCGGATGGTAACAGGAGACAAGGGACACGATGTTTTACCCAGGTTCGGGCCCTCTTGATGGAGGTAAAACCCTACGTCCCGCTTGATTAATATTGATGATGTGTGTTACAAGAGTGGATCTACCACGAGATCAAGGAGGCTAAACCCTAGAAGCTAGCCTATGGTATGATTGTTGTTCGTCCTACGGACTAAAGCCATCCGGTTTATATAGACACCGGAGAGGGCTAGGGTTACACAGAGTCGGTTACAATGGTAGGAGATCTACATATCCGTATCGCCAAGCTTGCCTTCCACGCCAAGGAAAGTCCCATCCGGACACGGGACGAAGTCTTCAATCTTGTATCTTCATAGTCTTGGAGTCCGGTCGATCATGATAGTTTGGCTATCCGGACACCCCCTAGTCCGGAACTCCCTCAGCCATCATCATCTTGTGCTTGTGATCTCCATCTTCGAAGCACCGTCGTGATCACCATCGTCACCAGCGCGACACCTTGATCTCCATCGTAGCATCGTTGTCGTTACGCCATCTATTGCTTCTACGACTATCGCTACCGCTTAGTGATAAAGTAAAGCAATTACAGGGCGTTTGCATTTCATACAATAAAGCGACAACCATATGGCTCCTGCCAGTTGCCGATAACTCGGTTACAAAACATGATCATCTCATACAATAAATATAGCATCACGTCTTGACCATATCACATCACATCATGCCCTGCAAAAACAAGTTAGATGTCCTCTACTTTGTTGTTGCAAATTTAACATGGCTGCTACGGGCTTAGCAAGAACCGTTCTTACCTACACATCAAAACCACAACAATAGTTTGTCAAGTTGGTGATGTTTTAACCTTCGCAAGGACCGGGCGTAGCCACACTCGATTCAACTAAAGTGAGAGAGACAGACAGCCGCCGGTCACCTTTAAGCAACGAGTGCTCGTAGCAGTGAAACCAGTCTCGCGTAAGCGTACGCGTAATGTCGGTCCGGGCCGCTTCATCTCACAATGCCACTGAACCAAATTATGACATGCTGGTAAGCAGTATGACTTATATCGTCCACAACTCACTTGTGTTCTACTCATGCATATGACATCTACGCATAAAACCAGGCTCCGATGCCACTGTTGGGGAACGTAGTAATTTCAAAAAAAAATCCTACACACACACAAGGATCATGGTGATGCATAACAACGAGAGGGGAGAGTGTTGTCCACGTACCCTCGTAGACCGAAAGCGGAAGCGTTAGAACAACGCGGTTGATGTAGTCGTACGTCTTCACGATCCGACCGATCCAAGTACCGAACGTACGGCACCTACGAGTCAGCACACGTTCAGCTCGATGATGATCCCCGGACTCCGATCCAGCAGGGTGTCGGGGATGAGTTCCGTCAGCATGACGGCGTGGTGACGATGATGATGTTCTACCGACGCAGGGCTTCGCCTAAGCACCGCAACGATATGACCGAGGTGGAATATGGTGGAGGGGGGCACCGCACACGGCTAAGGAACGATCACGAAGATCAACTTTTGTTGTCTAGAGGTGCCCCCCAGCCCCCGTATATAAAGGAGCCAAGGGGGAGGGGGCGGCCGGCCAAGGAGGGCGCGCCAAGGGGGAGTCCTACTCCCACCGGGAGTAGGACTCCCTTCTTTCCTAGTTGGAGAAGGAGAAGGGGGGAAGGAGGAGGAAGAGGGGAAGGAAAAGGGGGCGCCGCCCCCCTCTCCTTGTCCTATTCGGACTAGGGAGGGGAGGGGGCGCAGCCCACCTCTTGCCTCCTCTCTTCCTCTCCACTAGGGCCTATGTAGGCCCATTAAGCCCCTGGGGGGTTCCGGTAACTTCCCAGTACTCCGGTAAAATCCTGATTTCACCCGGAACACTTCTGATATCCAAATATAGGCTTCCAATATATCAATCTTTATGTCTTGACCATTTCGAGACTCCTCGTCATGTACGTGATCACATCCGGGACTCTGAACAACCTTCGGTACATCAAAACTTATAAACTCATAATAAAACTGTCATCGTAACGTTAAGTGTGCGGACCCTACGGGTTCGAGAACTATGTAGACATGACCTAGAACTGTTTCTGGTCAATAACCAATAGCGGAACCTAGATGCTCATATTGGCTCCTACATATTCTATGAAGATCTTTATCGGTCAAACCGCATAACAACATACGTCGTTCCCTTTGTCATCGGTATGTTACTTGCCCGAGATTCGATCATCGGTATCCAATACCTAGTTCAATCTCGTTACCGGCAAGTCTCTTTACTCGTTACGTAATGCATCATTCCGTAACCAACTCATTGGCCACATTGCTTGCAAGGCTTATAGTGATGTGCATTACCGAGAGGGCCTAGAGATAACTCTCCGACAATCGGAGTGACAAAACCTAATATCGAAATACACCAACTCAACATGTACCATTGGAGACACCTGTAGAGCTCCTTTATAATCACCCAGTTACGTTGTGACGTTTGGTAGCACACAAAGTGTTCCTCTGGTAAACGGGTGTTGCATAATCTCATAGTTATAGGAACATGTATAAGTCATGAAGAAAGCAATAGCAACATACTAAACGATCAAGTGCTAAGCTAACGGAATGGGTCAAGTCAATCACATCATTCTCCTAATGATGTGATTCCGTTAATCAAATGACAACTGATGTCCATGGCTAGGAAACTTAACCATCTTTGATTAACGAGCTAGTCAAGTAGAGGCATACTAGTGACACTATGTTTGTTATGTATTCACACATGTATTATGTTTCCGATTAATACAATTATAGCATGAATAATAAACATTTATCATGATATAAGGAAATAAATAATAACTTCATTATTGCCTCTAGGGCATATTTCCTTCATCCATCTCCTCCAATCTACGACATATTGCGTCCTTTCTCGACCTCCATAGTGTACGGCCCCCCAGGAGCCTCAAATGTCACAGTGTCTCCTGTCAGCTTGTTGAATTTCAACCTCACATTGCATGGGACGATCTGTGTAAAAAAAGCAAAATGACACAATGCAGTAATGCCAACACTAAAAATAAAATAGTTGTTACATTTCATCTAATTTCTTACTGCAGCATGACGAAAACTCGGCAGGAAGTAGATGCCGAACAGCTTGCCAGTTGCAAGGCTGCTGGCGCACCTTGACTTGCACAGTCGACATAGTGGTGGTGGTGGTGGCGCCATTTTCCTAAAATAACAAGTGGCAAATTTAACTAAATTGGCACCTACATTTTGCCAAAAGATAACTTATTACAAAAAAACAAAAGCATCTACCTATCCATGTACAGAAAAAATAACAATAAAATTGTGCATACTAAATCAACTAAATCAACTAGCCTACTAAATCCACTGGCATACTAAATCAACTAAATCAAAATGTTCTAAATCAACTAAATCAACTAGCCTACTAAATCAACTAGCCTACTAAATCAACTAAATCAAAATGTTCTAAATCAACTAAATCAACTAGCATACTAAATCAACTAAATCAAAATGTTCTAAATCAACTAATCTACTAAATCAACTAGCCTACTAAATCAAAATGTAGCAGGGAGGAGGGGTTGTGGATGGAGGAGGGAGGAGGGAGAAGGAGGGGCGACTCGAGGAGGGAGAAGAGAGTAGGACAGAGGAGGAAGCCGGAGCGAGGAGGGGTCGGCCGGCGGTGAGTGGAGGGAGGATGGAGGAGGAAGGCGGAGCGAGGAGGGGCCGGCCAGCGGAGACACTGGAGGGAGGACGGAGGAGGATGTTGGTACCGAGTCCAGCAAGGAGGAGGAGGTGATGGCAGCGCAGATCGGAGGAGGGGCGACGGGGAAGGACCGGCGTGGGTGAGGGGGAGATCGAGTGAGTGTGGATCGGATAGATCTAGAGGAGGGGGAGATGAAATGGCTTAGTAGTAGCGCGCTATAGCAAAAGGTGCTACTGCTAAATGACCTAGCAGTAGCACCTTTTAAAAAGAACGCGCTACTGCTATGTGTCAGCATGTAAAAATAGACATCAAAAATACATTGATCATCAATGATTTTTTTGTGTACAATCTGATTTGTCAATATGAGTCTTCACCAAATTAGGAACTGGTGAAGACTCATATTGCGGCCACAAATTCTACACTTAGAGTTCAATGAAGACCAAGTGCTTGTGAAAGTTTGAGAAGTAACATATTTAAGGTGGTACAAACTCCTTTCACGGAGCGAGGTGGGACTAAATTTTTTAGTAAACTTAGCAGTAGTGGTTATTGTGCAAACGCGCTTCTGCTATGATCTGTAGCAGCAGCGCTCTTAATATTAACGCGCTGCTGCTAGAACTAGCCTCGCGGCGGCGGCGTGACAATTATAGCAGTAGCGCGCCTTAGACTGGGCGCGCTACTGATACATTTATTTCAGCAGCATGTTTTGCGCGCACGCGCTACTGCTAGTTAGCAGCAGCGCCTTATTTTAAGGCGCGCTGCTGGTAAGATTCTGTGTATAGGCTTTTCCCTAGTAGTGATTCATGATACTAGTTATGATACTCCCATTACGACCAGCCTTAGCATCCAGAAATTAGCACATTGGGAGAACATGGATGTTCTCAGAGTTTAGCGAATGTCGGCCGTCGGATCGATTTTTTGATGCGTTCTGGAGCGTTAGATCGAGCCTTCGGACGATCTGGGCCGCCGGATCGAGAGGAGACACTACTACAATGAATAGTTAGCTCTCGCGTGTGCCACCGCGGGTAATTTTCTTGCCCTGCCGCGGGCATTTTCGTCATTTCGCGCACAGCATTATAAAAGGGGCTGCTCCCATGGAGATAACCCTAGTCGGCTCACTCTCACACTCGCCCGCCGCCGCCGCCGCCTCCGCCTCCGCTCGCCCTCGCCGCCGCCTCCGCTCGCCCTCGCGCCATCGTGTCTTCTCCTCCTCCCCACCCTCTTGGTGCTCCTACCAGGCGAGCGCGAGTAGCCAGAGAGGAATGGCCACGGGCCTCTCCCTTAGCGGCGCCGGCGGCTCCCTACTCTGCAGGCCCCATACCTCGTGGGGCCCATGGCCCTCTCCCTCCTCCGCAGGCTCCCTGCCTCGTGGGGCCTGGCGGCCTCGCGCACGGACGACTCATCACCGACGCTTCCTTCAACTAGATCCTGCGCGCCAAGAAGGTCGTTGCCACCTACTGCAAGGATGAACCAAACGTCGTCGCCCAGGTCTCTCCTCCCTCCCAAACTTCTCCTCCACTCCATGTTGTACTTCAATCCCTGGACATTAGTAAATTTCTGTATATTTAGTTGATTATTGTTTCGCCTCCATTTAT
This sequence comes from Triticum dicoccoides, assembly GCF_002162155.2. Lineage (NCBI taxonomy): Eukaryota > Viridiplantae > Streptophyta > Magnoliopsida > Poales > Poaceae > Triticum > Triticum dicoccoides. Next base: position 634,368,648 of record NC_041389.1, read on the forward strand.
TTTTGATAGATGAGGACATGTTAGTGATGGATGTCAGGATGGTGGTGTACCCATACTTTCATGAACTTTTGTGTGATTAGTGGTTTGGAAAAGATGAATCACATGAATGATTGCTGGAAGTATATTGTCTAATGTTATATTGGTGATGTGGGTGAGCTGATTTGGACCTTTTCATCTTGGTCTGTGCAGAATTGGAGCCTTTGAAGGATTTGAATGGAGCATATGTATGCATGCCACGGTTCATCTTAGGTGAGTGCGAATCTTCAACATCTGTCTCATGTCGCTTCTGGCAAGATGCTTTTTATTGTTTTATTATCGATGATATCAATTTGGTAACAGCCTTTGAGTGGTGGCAAGATTATGTGCATAGTATACTTTCAGCACTTGCATATCCTTGGTTCCTTGCTTGGCGTGGGATATAAGAACTTCTTGTTTTATGTTCTTTGGATGCACAAGCAGCAAAAGTCAAACTTACCATTTCTTTTCATCCTGGTCTGTGCAGAATTGGAGCCTTTGAAGGATTTGAATGGAGAATATGTATGCATGCTACGGTTCATCTTAGGTGAGTGCGAATCTTCAGCATCTGTCTCATGTCGCTTCTGGGAAGATGCTTTTAATTGTTTTATTATCGATGATATCAATTTGGTAGTAGCCTTTGAGTGGTGGCAAGATTATGTGCATAGTATACTTTCAACACTTGCATATCCTTGGTTCCTTGCTTGGCGTGGGATATAAGAACTTCTTGTTTTATGTTCTTTGGATGCACAAGCAGCAGAAGTCAAACTTATATTTCTAACTTTTGTTTGTGTTGGGTGCTTTCTAGCTTTTTCTGTGTGAGTGGGCTAATTTTGGGTTATATTTTGTGGGTGGCGGGGTTTTGGCTGTGAGTAGGGATGAAAATGGAGTGGAAAGTTTCCGCTTTTTCATAGAGAAAATGAAAACGGAGAGGAAATATGAAAACGGAAACGAAAATTCACGAAACGGAAATGAAAATGAATTTTTTTACGCGGAAGCGGAAACAAAAACGGAATGGTGTTTTCCGTTTCCGTTAACATGGAATTTCTGTTTCTGCTATAGACCCATGGCTGATTTGTAGCCCAACTACCAAACAATACACAATGACACAATAAGTAAAATAAGCAGAATATATTATTTGAGTACCAAGTTTTACTACCAGGCATATACTCAACTAGACCCTATACGGAATTGTCATGTACTACTACAATACTACCCTAGTGTGTCAACACAACCATATTATTTTGTAGCCATGTTAACAATTCCATCAATTTGTTTATTTTTTGTCTGTATTTCTCTATGATTCAAGGGGGTTTTAAGTTCCGGTCAACAAACTGTTTTGTTTCCGTGTCCGCTCTGTATTCGCTCTGTGTTTGTTTCCGGTAGTATCCGTTTCCTTATTCGTTTTCGGGGTTTCTGTATTCGTTTCTGCTTCTGCAAAAAAATGAAAACAAATATGGTAGCACCCAGTTTCGTTCGTTTCGGCACCGTTTTCATCCCTAGCTGTGAGCTATTGATTTAAACTTACTGTACTAGGTTGATCTGTCTTGTGCAACCATTCTAATTTCCATTTGGCAAGGGCTCATCCATCTGAAGCAATCATTCCAAGTCTCATTTGACAACATTAAATGCTTTGTTTAAGCGTGTGGACAATATGTTCGCGCCTTGGCGCGTTTCCTATCTAGTGTACATAACCGCATGTCGATTTCTTGCAAACAACCCAAAAGATATCAGTGGGCCATTAGTAAATAAAAGCATCCTTTCAATGGTTGTTGAGACCAAGCCATTTAGCACTTAGAATCCTACTACATGTCCCAGGGCAACGCGCGGGGTATCCACCTAAAGTTAGTTGAGAAGAGAAGATTTGTCCAGTAACTAATTTCAAAAAAAAAAACGTCACGAATCAACCCGTGGTTGGATGATTAGGAGGATAATGATATCCCCAATCCATCAGAGTTCAAGTCCTCGACTTACATTGGTGCTCGCATAGGCTTCCGGTGATGTGCGTTCAGTGGGAGGAGACGTTCCCGTCGACTGTGAGGTGTTTGTGGTGACTTTGTAAAATCTCAATATACTATGTCGGCTCAGCCTCTCCAAGGCTCATAGGGGTAGGATATGCG
>NC_041389.1:634371181-634429452 GCF_002162155.2 Triticum dicoccoides
TGAGCGACTTTGACTGTACGGTGTTAAAAAAAAACGTCGAAACACGTCCACAGAAGGCTTTTAACCTCCTAAAAGTATTTGTTTGAGAAGTAAAGCCCTATCTAGGAGGTGACATCTTGACGATTTCTGGTGGTGAGTCCGCCAGGCGATGTACAAGATATTTGATGGCAAAGATGTGTCTTGAATTGGAAGGGTCCGTTTTTGTCATGTCACGAGGCATATCGTCCTTGGGACACTGACGGTGCATGCTTGACTAGTCAGGGAAACTGATTGGTACGGACACAAAAAGTAACACATGAAGTGTGAAGCCGATAGAAGGCATCTGTTTGTTTCATTCTGCATTGTAGCACGTCCAGTTGACGGACAGGTCAAGTGCAAGCTGATGCACCACCAAGCTGCACCCATGATCGCGCGCGCTTCCACCCGCTCCTCGCTTGGTCTCCGGCCGGCATCCCTTATCGTCGTCGTTTCTGCTCCGGTGCTCCCCCCGGGCTGAACGCGAGGGGGAGAAACACAAGGACGGCTGAGATCTGTCAAAAACGATTCGTGAAGAGGGGCACGATTGTCTTTTTATGCCCGCGGAGAGCGCACGTATAACCCTGTACAAGCCCGCACCGGCCCGATTACTTTTGTACACTGAGGGTATACATGTATTGTACGTGGGCGTATCGTTTTCCCTTGTCACGTGCGGCGGTCGTGGGCGTGGGCGTATCGTCTTCCCTTGTCACGTGCGGCGGTCGTGGGCCAGCCACGCGGCGCACGAAAACTTCCAAAAACGTCACATCCTATAAAGAGGGAGGGGAACCACCACCGGCCGCATCGCCCCCACCATTTCCCCCCAAATCGGCTCACTCCCTCTCTCCTTGCCGCATCGTCTCCCCTCGTCTCCATCGCCCCGCCACCGCACCTACTCGCTCAACCCCACTGCCTCCTTCTCTCCGGTGGGTTCTCTTAGGCTTCGATGGCGCAAGGTGGTGGCGCTACCGCCACTGCGCACGGAGTTGCGGTCGAGGCCGCGAACACCGCGGCAGATGCCGTCCAAGAAGTGGCCGCCGTCGGCGGTGCGGGAGATGCTGCACCCGCAGTCGCTGGATCGGTCGCTGCGGCGGCGGATCTGGTGGAGCAGGGGGTGGTGGGCTCGGACTCCGTCGTGCCGGACCTGGTGGTGACGGCGTCTGGCGGCGCACTGGATGCAGGTGCGGAGGCGAGCGACAAGCAAGTGGTGGATGTGGTAATCCTTCTCATTCCCCTCCTCTCTTAGTTGTAGTTGTTAAGCAGAAGATTTAGTAGATACGGTTTTTTATTGTAGATCTGTGATTGAATGCGACACCCCCTTCTGCTTGTTAGGGTGTTTTGATTGAATGGGGAACCCCATTTGAGAGTTAGGGTTTTTTGTAGTTGATTCGTGGTTGAAAGCTAGAGAGATCATAATGAGAGTTAGGTTTTTTATATTAGAATCTGGATTGCCTCATGTGCTCAGATTTTGTTCTGTGTTGTATATGTTGTTAGATTTGTTTTGCATATTCCCTCGGTGGGCCACGGCAGGGGCTGAGCCGCCACCCAGTGTATCTATTAAAGTTGATATTGTACAAATGAGGTTAAAATCCTACTTCGTTCATTTGAAGTCTATCAATTAATTTTTGAAATGAACACAGTACGTTTAACTAGTGCACAATTTCAAAATAGTTAGGAGCTTCACTTCATTATCCATAAACTCAAATTGTAGGTAGGTTTATTTTTGATCTGTAGGATTCCTGTACTTATAAAGTGAACCATAAGTAGGTTTGCTAGACATGCAACTATGCCAGATGACCAACTCATATTAAATTGTTGTTGCATAACTCCATGCATAAATGTCATATGAATCATCCAGTAGATGTAGTAGTTAGGGTTTTTTAATTAGATGTTTAGTTAGGGTTTTCTTGTATTGAATTCATTTATAGCCAGTTATATGTATGATCTATGATTGAATCATCCAGTAGATGTAGTAGTTATGGTTTTTTAATTAGTTGATTAGTTAAGGTTTATTTGTATTATTCATTTATAGACAGTTATATAGATTCTGTGATTGAATGATGTAGTAGATGTACTAGTTAGTGTTTCTTAATTAGATGTTTAGTTAGGTTTCTTTTGTATTGGATTCATTTATAGGCAGAGATAAATGTAATTAAATGGTGTGACTGAATGATGCAGTAGAAGTAAGAGTTATGATATTTTAATTAGATGTATGAGTTAGTGTTATTTGTTGTGGATTCATTTATATCCAATGATATATGTAAGTAAATTTTGTGATTCAATGTTCCAGTGGATCTAGGAGTTAGTGTTTTTTAATTACATGCTGGAGTTAGGGTATTTTAATTAGATGTAGGAGTTAGGCTTCACCATTTCACTTATTCTGACATATGAGTGCTCATTAAGAACTGCTCTGAACTAATTATTTATTAATATTTACAAATGAAATGAAAACCTGACATGTTTGTGAAGTTATATATAAAGGTCATATTTGCATTATCTGTCAAAAACTGCTATCTCATTGGTTAATAAGACAGGAATGATATTCATTTATACCTTCATATGCATGTTGAAAAGCAAAATCTGAATTTGTATGTCCATATGAATGAACTTGTATGTTCATAATCCTATTGTTTAGTATCTATATAGCTTCATATATAATCTCCTCCTCCTCGCACATGTCGTCGACTAGATCGACTCCTGCCGGCGAGGCGTCGACAGCTCCGTCCGCCGCATCCCACACGCCACAAAAACCCCAAGAAGATCAAGGTCGTCCGCACGTGCAGGCTGACCTCGACGAACTACGTCGAGAACGCATCGCCGACTTCTTTCATCTTCGTCGACCGATCAAGTAAATTGTCCTCCTTCCCTCGCGCCTTCATAGCAAGCTACTTCCTCTGTCTCGTTGCTTTCATGGACTTAGGTTTACCACATAATTTCAACTAGTATGAACTGGACTAGATGCGTTCTGACCAGATGGCGTAGATGAAATCATTCTTTGGTTCTTTCATAGCATGGTAGAATAAGATGTTGTTTCTCAAGAAGCATGACGCAATATATTTTTTGTCACAAGATCCAATTATATTTTTGTTACACGATCCAATTATATTGTTGTGCACATAGAACACTAAAGAGTTATTAACATTAGATGTTGATGAACCTCAAATAGGTACCATTGCTATAGACTCTAGTTTATTTACAGCTGAACAATTTGTCACCCTGTTAGTAAGACAACCAGATGAATAAGTAACAGTTTACCATATTAATTTTATTGATTATATAATTTATATAATACTCAAAGAACTTGATCAGATGCAAGTAAATTCAATTACCAATTGTAGTTATTTTTTTATTGTCTCATGTCAGCACACACTTGGCTGCATGTTCCAGTATACATGGTGATAGTTTTGTATTTCCATTAGTGTTAGCTACTGCCAGAAAGTTTTATATTTTTGCATGCCTATTGTTATTTTTGCTTTAGTGCTAGCTAATGTCACGAAGTTATATATTTTCTTTCAACAGGATGGACGAGCTGAATGGAGAAATAGTATGCGCAGTTGAGAAATGGTGCAAGCTTGTTGCAGATCTATCGAGCGGTCAACGCGCCAGAGTGGCTGATACATCATTGCGCAGCATGCTGCAGATACCATCTATTAAGATGCGTACCCTGCTGATTAGGTATATGATTGAGAATTTTCGGGCCAGCACGGGCAGATTCATTATACAAGAGCAGGTTGGGGAGGTGACTCTCGGTGCGGTCGACGTCGAGTGCATCTTTAACCTCGAGAACCAAGGACTGTCCGCTTCGGACATTCTGACTGAAGAAGGCGAGGACATGAAGGAGCGGGTGCCGCCACAATTTCTCAGTAAGACATCAGAAAACATAGTGATGGATAATCTCATTGAGGACATAAATTAAAGTAAAGCCATCGACGACGATTTCCTTCGCAAAGTAGTGTTGGTCCTGTTAGGAACAATTATTGCTCCCATGTCGAACAAGATTGTGCCAAAGCAGTACTACGCTTTGGTCTACGATGTGAAACGTATTTCAAAGATTAACTGGAATGCCTTCACCATGTGTATTCTCCTTGATTGCCTTCGCATAGTGAAGAAAGGCAAACACCTGCGCCAATGGCCGAAAGGCAATTTCGCTCTCTTGCAGGTACACATATCAGACCTGTTGCATAATGTCAATTATCATATCATTGCAATTTTATGTGATGTATTCTAAATCCTTATATTTTTTTGTAGTACTTGTACTGAGAGAAGGTGCAACCGGTCGAAGGCGAATGCGCCTATAATCCCAACTTGTCCATACAACCTCTTATGAGGAACTGGACAGAAGGTGCAGCCACTAGGAGAGATAGGTTCGACTTTGATAATGGGCGCGGCCGTGGTAACGTAAGGGTAAGTCATTGTGTTTCGTCTTTATTAAATGTTTTGTAACTTAATACTATTTATTTTTTATTCATCACATGTACTTCAATATCGCATGCAGATCGAAAATAATATCACCCAGGAGTATAGGGCTCAGGAGCCCGACATCCCAAATAATGCGCCTACCATGAAGCCAAAAACCAAGCCTACAACTGGAAACGCAAAGAAGTCGACGACAGCCGCATTGTCGGAAGATTTGATGGAGCTTCTAATGAAGCGGTGCATGGACTTCATACACACCGAGATGAGGCAAATCCCTGATATAGTTGCTGAGGTATCACACCCAAACTTTATAGTTTAGAGTATGTTTGCTGTTTTAAACCATGCTACCATTACTAAGTTTATATTTCTATTGCAGAGGTTGTTGGAGAAGTTGAACAAAGCAGGTGTCATGTACAAGCCGGCTGCTGCCGTGCCATCCGCGGAGAATGATCCGGACGAAGTGGATTCGTTCGAGAATGGTCCATATCAAAAGAAGGAATTCGTGTACAAGGAAGACATGGACAGTGATGGACAGCCGATCATTGACATGACGCAGCCTGATATAGTGCTTCCCGACCATAAAACCGTACCTGAGGTACTATGTATTTATCTTTCTGTCTATATTTTTCTCGTTTAATTTTTTTCGTCCAGAAATGTTCACACGATTTAGTTTTCGAAACAGAAAACCCCACCAAAGCTGAATGGACACAAGGAAGCTTCACCTTTTAAGCATAATGATGTATGTGGGGCTACACCGGAAAACCCTTGGGTGGTTGGTACTTCTACTGTAGCACCTTCATCGGACATAGACATTTGTCCATCTTCTGTCAGCAAGTTCATGGCTAAGGCGAATGGAAAAAAGGGTGCAACAATCGATAAGGATGACGAGGTTATGTCCGGTAAGCGGAAGCGGACCGTTCCCAAGAAATTTGAATCCCCCTACGCACTTGACAAGCCCGGCAGGCGTACCAGCCGTGGTCAGAGAGCCTCTGGTACTAGTACTGCTACTAGAGGTATCATAACTAACATTCTTAATTTTTTTATTTACTACCAATGCATATGATCATCATTGTTGACGTTCATATTATTTCATGCAGCTCTATTTTCGAACAATAATGTGCCGCAGGTTGTGGCAGATGAGTTGGCGCCGAAAATAATTGATGCTGCTGTTTCATTTGTCGAGTTAGCTGCTAGCACTGAGAAGAACAAGAACAAAAAAATTTACTACAGTGAAGGCCGTGGCATAACTCTGACTTCCGAAAGGATTCTACCGGTACTAGCTCATAGATGGTTGTCGGACGATGTAAGTACTACTTGCTTGTCCTATTTTTAAAATGCTCAAAAATCTATGTCTCAACTCTCAACATGTAATGCGCTGATATTCTATGCAGGTTATTGATGCTTATATGGGACATTTGGAGCTGCGTGTTGGTCATGATCGTTACCTCTGTCCAGCGTGGAAGTCCAAATTCCTTGTAGATCGTGCTATCGCAAATGACGATCCATTGCCATTGAGCTGCAACATGGATAGTGCTCTGACCAAAGCTGGGGCAGTTAATAGAGTCACGAAAGAGTATATTGTGCGTGATAAGGTACGTAATGTTTGTGATTCATCGCCATAGGATAGTTCATCAAGTATTTCTTTTGATCCCTAATGGTTTTTTTTGCACTGTAGACGTATATCGCGTTGAATATCGACAATAGCCACTGGATGACCGTGGTCATGCACATGATCAAGAAAGAATTCCAAGCTCTCGATTCGCTCTATCCTCTGGACCCGACTGAGAGGACTGTTAAAGCACTGGTAATGTAACCAACATTTGTACCATTGCTCTTACATATTGTTTATGATTGTTATTTAACACTATCCTCTTTATAGCGAATGACTATAGCACACGATATGCGTCAGGCAAATCTTATTACACCAGGGAAATATCCGGACGTAAGTAAGTGGCCTATCAAGGCCAGCAAGAGGATGGGTGAGTTAATAGGACATCATGCACAATCAAATAACAACACACATGTTTGTATTGCCCACCGCTAATGTTTGCATATGTATCAGAAACTCTTGTGGCCTTTTTGTCACAGAATGTCTAGAACATTGGGACGGGGACAAAATCACCCACAAATTTACACAGGTATGCTGTTATTTTCGTTTGTAGACTAGCTACTATGGTGATGTAGCAACTTCGGTTCATGTAACCTTTATGTCATTTTTTGCAGGCCACCGTTGACGCAAGGAGAAGACGTTTCGTCGCAGAGTTGATTATGTCACCTTCAAACTCGATGGAGTGTGTGAAGGACAAAATTCACGAAATCGCAAGCAAAAGGCGTGCCTGAAGAACCCATGCGGCATGCAAGATTGAAGTTTTAGTGGTTTGGATTTAGTCCGGTCGAAGGTTTCAACGGCATGATTATCTTAGGGGTTTATCATTTTATGTAATAAACATGGCACATGCATGTGTATGTGTCTGTCAGACAATTCACTCGTACAAGACAACTAGATCAGGGTGGCGCGCGTTGCCGCGCCCATCTATTTTAACAATAAAATGATATGAATTTATGTAAATATACAGGTGCAAGAAAGATTATAGTTCATTTTGCATATACATGCATATATTTGTTAGCAACAAAAGAAGTCAAATCTGACTTTTTTTTGTCTCTGTCAAATTACAAGAGGCTGGTGTACATGGTGATCTCATAAAATACAGGAAAACTACTAACCATCGTTTATGGCTTGGTAATGTTAGAAATTTCATAACTTTAGTGATGTCAGATCTCCATCCCGCCAGAGATTTTTGTAGAACACATGAAAATTTGTACACTGAATAATGATGACAAATGTTGTTGCTAATAGCCAGAAAACAAAATTTGGTAATCAAATTCATAATCTGTACCTAAAATCGGCTAGCAGTAGGAAAATTGTACCTTAACCATGGTTTTGAGTACCGGGCGAAATATTCGGATACTGCCCGGTTACCGCGTTTCTCGCCACCCCACGAGAAACCTACATACCGAGCGAATTCTTTTGAACTTTTTCGAATTTTTTGAATTTAAACTCTGGTACTTAGGTTAGATACTTTAGGAACTCGTTCCAAACAGACAGCGAGCTGTGGCGTAGTGGTCACTTTGTCCTTCCTAGCTTTTCTGATGTCTTGAGCTCGAGTCCCATTGCTGCTCGTTTTTTTAAACAATTTTTATGATAAAAAGAAAGAAGCTGTTAAAATAATTGTTGCTGTGGCGATTCGATCTTGCAACCTCGAGGAAATAGTTATACATACATGACCTAACCACTGCGCCAGGCCGCTGCTGGTGACAAAATTGAGTCCAGAACTAATCTATACAATATTAAAAAAAATTGAATTCAAAATTCAAATTCAAATTTCGTCCGAATTTTTTCCGGGATTTCAATTTCGGTGGCCCGCGAGAAAAAATGTGCGCTTGGGATGCAAATCCTTGACCTTAACCCAAAAGTAAACATTCTATTATGCAAATCATGTTAGCTTAAGAGAAGATTTTGTTGCTGCGACCTTCTAACAGTGCTTAAGAAATGATGAATGTTCTTACAATTCCAAACATGTCAACAGATTGTATATATTATATTATTCACCAAAAATCCGATATCCATATTATTCACATAAAATTCAGCAAAATCTCTACATGATATTGTTATATCATAGGCAAGCCAAGCTTAGTCTAAGAATCAAAGTGGCACCAAACTAAAACCTAATTAGCATAAATTTTAATCATGAATTACGCATTGAACTATTTCTGAATATTTATGTACGAACTAAACAAATCATAACAAATATTTAAGGACATAGAAATGTAAGACTACATGTATGGAGAAGGATTGGTAATTTGATATTTTAGAAGTGGCACAAAAATATTGATAGCAAGAAACAGCAAAAAGGAGCCCCTACTTGAACCTACAGGGGACGACATGCCAGCGGTGGATGTAGGGCAGAAGCATGGTGTCCATCCTGATGGCAGTCTGCCTTGGAACGCTGCTTAAACCGGCCATGAGAGGGACACCACTGCTTGAGGTCGAGGTTGATGTTAGGGGAGCCCCAAAACATGCGTGATGAGGAAGAAGAAACAAGCCTCCACTCTGAAACTGCTCTGAACCTAACTGTGTGGACCCAAAACCTTTGTCCATCAAGGTAGGGGAACCACCATCTTCAACCTGCAAATAGATGTATTAGATGGAGCCTTAGAGATGTAACTACATGGATAGAAATGCATCTAAAGTGAACTACTACAAACCCATGAGAAAGTTGATTACCTTTAGCATACATCAGTTATAACACTCTTAATAAGCTACGCTGCAGCCTAGGCAATACTCACATGTGTTCCGAACAATTCAATCGGACGAGTAATGGCATCTGAAGGAACATCTGCATCCGTTGTAATTTGAATCTTTCGCGCCTTTGCTCATTTACAAGTTTCTGATCGTTTCACCTGCTTTTCATATTGGAACATCAACCTGGATGAACTGCCATAATCAGCATATGCAAATTATGTGTCTAAATCAACAGTACACACAAATATTATTTTTCTGTGTTTGATGCTTTCTCTGTTTCTCTTTTGTTCCCCACGGAGCAATGGCTTAAAAAAATTACATGAAACAGAACCCAAATAAAAAACAGATTTCAACTGGTTATACCTTTGTATTGGGCACATCAATTACGTGGGTAGTCTCCTGCAGGTCACCGGTTGCAGCAAATTTTTGCTGTTGCAGCGGTAATTTAGTCATGGCTCCTCAGGCTTCTCGGAGGACTCACTGTTTTGAATGACGTCTGATCCCAATAGAGATAATGAACGGATCAGATGGATTCCAATCCAAGCTTAACACAAAGCCGACCATGTTTGACACGCTAGAATCATTGCTTAAGACACTAAACCCTAGGTACAATACAACACACACGTGGATAGAGAGGGGCAAGGTGTTGGAGAAACTAAGTCATGTCATTGCCTTCCACGCATCCTCCACGTCGTTGTTCACCTTCGCGCCGGCGTCAACCTCCTCGAGCTTTCTCTTGTGGTCTCCTTCGCCCTCGGCAGAATCTGAGGGCGCCTCTCCCTGCGTGGGCCCGGCGACGGCATGGTTGGATACAGCGTCTTCCTGCACGACAACGACGCCCATGCTCTGTTGTTCAACCTCTCATGTTGCTCTCCCAACCATCTCGAATACCAGATCGAGTAATAGACTGGTAGAAAATAGGGGATGCAGGGGAGGAGGAGAGATGCACAGACCTGTACAGGATGGAGGAAGTGACGCACATATCTCTTTCTTCATGCGAGGCTTAGACTGGGAGCGATCTGAGTGGCTCCCTCTCTCTCCAGCGACGACGACCGTGGCGGCGCGCCTGGAGGGTCAGGGGTGGAGCGGGGTGGGTGCGGGGAGGGCCGGAGGAGCGGGTGGGGCTACGAGGACACAGAGAGAATCACTATCGTTCCTTCCGCATCCGACGTTGGGCATAGTAAGTGAACGAGAGGCTTTCGATTCGGCCTTGGGAGTAGCTGCCCCAGGACATTCGGCCCAGTATTAGCCCGTGCAGGAGAAAACAATGCCTTGGACGGCCAAGGATGGTCCAGATGCGTGATCCAACGGCAGAAATCAGTGAGGGCGTGAGAAGGCTCGGATTAGGCTCGGTTATACTGTTCTTAATAACTAGATCATTGACGGCCGCGCCCATCTATTTATACGATAAAATTATCAAAAAAATATAAAATAAATGTCACATAAAACACATTAAATTTGCATAAACGCAAACATATATTATTCGAGGGAAATCTCAAGGTTCACTGATACAAATGGCTTGGTATAAAAAATAAACATGTATGGCTCAACAATGTTCACTAACATATACTATTATTCACTGATACACAACAATGTTTGTAGTAATTACAACTAATCAGTACCAAGACATGAACAGCAGAAAAATAAACATGTATGGCTCCTGCAGAGGTAATATTCCAGTCATCCTACAAGCTCGGAAATATGTATGGGATTAACATGGATCCTGGAATAAGATTCCAAATGGTAACCAAGAGCTGAGTGCAATACAAGCAGAAGATCTACACGAGGAAGTTTTGCCCTATATCCTTGGCAAAGCTAATTTAATTATGCGAGTGTGCTTTGTTTCCTTGTTTATCGTACTCTGGGTATACTTCTATCAAATTAATTGAGCATAATACAATCTCAATAAAATGGAAGTTTGAGAAGGCAAATATTCTTATATCACAAACAAAAAAATGGTATGATCAGTGAGCTATAAACCAATATAAAATATATCAAGAACAAAATTAATGTGGATGTTTCCCTGTTATATCTGTCAAAACAGGAAGTCACATGAAAATATTTCCTTGTTTCATGTGACGGTTGAAAATTATTACTGTAATGCACTCAAAATCAATGGACAGGAAAGTTATTTGTCTCCAGCAGCAAACATATATATTCGTAATCATGATGGGATTGGCAAGGCATATACTCCAGTGTCAAAAAACATCTGATATTTTGATACAACGGGAGTTTGTTTCAAGGCTCACCTGACAACAAATATGATACACACAACAATTGTAATGATTGAATGGTAAAAGTAGGAAAGGACCTGGTAAAATTCAAGAATCAAGACGAAATCTTTGCCAGGTAGAAATATTACGATAAGACACCCATATAAGATGTTCTTGGTGATGTAAATACATACCGATAATCGTCACAAAAAACAATAATTAAGGGCTCAGCGGCTGCGTCCACTTGGAGTTGCCAGCAAAGGGCTCTTGGCACGAATTGGCATTATCTAAGAGTGAGCTTACCAGGGTTGCTTCCCAGACTTGAGGATGTGTGCATCATAGCACGATGTGACTGACCGGAGAAGAGACATGGGCACTACCACGGCGGTGGCCTGGCACACAAATTAGTAATTAGTGCAGGGTTGGAGAAGATGAACTACATATATGACGAAAACAAATAATAATTCACATATAGCGTGGTGATTAAGTATGCAGCAAATCAATCTGACTGGAATCAACACTAAATCTTGAGGTGACTAACTATGTAAAAAGATCTCTTCAGGCAAGGGGACGTACACACAATACCATGGTGGCAGAACACAAATATTCACCCCGCGAGAGGAGAGGAATTGAGAGGGAGAGGGACTTGCTTTATGTCGTCACTTCACACCACCACAAGAGGAGGGCTTCATCACTGATTCACTGTCGTCTCATGCTGTCTCGGGTTCACCGCCTTGGAATTAAGTGAACCAAGGGAAGAAGATCTGCGGCAGCTCAAGGACGATAAGGCGATGTCCACATGCCCGGAGGTTGGGAGGGAAGAAAGAACCTGCAGGGATGTCGGTGGCGATACCGGCACAGCCCATTGGAATCCGGGGCGAGAGGGAGGAGCCTTGTTTCCGAGGTAGAGGAGGGGATCAATGGATGCAGACAAGTGGATCCCCTCGAACGAAGCTAGCGTCAGCTGGATCCCTCGCGCGTGTCGTGTCGGCTTCAGCCCCTCCCTCGCCGGATCCCCTCGCTCGCGTCGCCTCGGTTTGGATCTCGCAGCTTGCGGCGCCTCGGCTGATATCGCTTTTTCTTTGAAAGGTCATCTGTTAGACAGATAAATAAATGGGCCTATAAAGCCCAATCAACGCCAGGGCTCCAAAAAAGTCCCCAGAATAGCAGCCCATTAGGACAGGCAGCACACGTCGCGGTAAACTGACGCTGAAACATAGATCTGACGGTCAGAACCGATTCAGACGCGAAATCTGACGGCCGAAATCATCGGGTGCGTGAGAGAGCTCGGTTTAGGCTCGGTCATGCCGGCGCGCGTTGCTGCGCCCATCTATTGTTGCGATCTAATGTTAGGCAATGATACAAATAAATTAAGGTACAAGTATATGTAGACATGTTGATTAATTTTTTTATTGGAATTTTACCTTGTACTGGAGATGTTATATACTGAAGAATGGTGTGTGAGGTTAGCCTAATGGTCATTATGTGGTGTTTAATTGGTGTGTAATATCAGGCACTTATAACTATTCAGTTACCATTTTGCACCACCTATTTGTAACTGATTAGTAAATAAGTTTTTGATAACTGATGATCAAATTTGTGGTAACTGTTACTCCAGGCTGCAATTTTTTTCGCTGGTCGGCACTATAGTTCTGCTGCGTAAGAATTCTGAATTTGGAGACTAAGATGGTGAAATCAGATGTTAGCTTCTGCTCATGTGAGGATAAAGTTTAATGGGAAACTGAAAAGCTGCATTTTTTATGCTAATACAATTTGAGATAATATAGCATGGAGAGTTGATCATTCTTGGCAGAATGGTAGAATATCGAATCAGTGCATCTATCTAAACAAACATAATTTAGAGGTAGAATAATCATACGTTTGTAGGGACACAGCCCAGTCTTGGCGCATGTTCCTCTCCTCTCACTGTAACCTATGATGTAACTCTCGGCTCCGGCCCTTTTTGAGTAATAGTTTTTGCAAACACAGTATCAAAACATGGTAACTTGTGAAGACAAAGTTGCTGATCATTTGATCAGGCGATATATTTACTAATGGAAAACTAAATCACTTGAAAAGATGGACGTATGCAGAACGTCGCCGTTCCTTTTGTTAGCACTTCAAATGCTGATCCAAGCTCTTTTTAGGATTATTAGTGCATCTACTTTGCTGGAGCCGATTTGTTGGCTTCAATTCCAGCCCTGTAATCCACAAAGTTGTTTGTAAGAGAAATTTTAGGTTCTAAGTTGTAGTTTAGACCTTTTGTAGGACTTCTTGCTAGTTCTGGGTGAATCATTTTTGGTTGTAGTACTAATGCCAGAAGATAGTGCTTCTTGTTCCTTATCTGAATATGGTGCTATGTGTTCCTTTAATTATTCAGAGAAAATCACAATGATAGTGAAACAAATGATATTAGCCAAGGGTATAAAAAAAGTAAGAAATGTTGTACCGTTGTATCATGTATAGGAGAAATCTGCACTCCACTGTTATCATTTCCATCACTGTTGTCCCTGTCCTTGTCCTTGAGATCTTTCTTGTGACTGCTTGTGTTTACCATCAAATAAATATAGTGATAGGTTAGTTTAGTACAACTTGAGTAATGACAAATGAGTATTAAGTTGTATTTTTGAGTGAGTACATTGCTTCCATCCGCGTGAGCATCAAAGAGTGAGTTGGCTATAGCCTGAAAATCATGAAAAGTGCAATTGTACATTAGGTAAATGAATTGAAAATTTATATACCACTAAAGGAAAAGTGCACACCCTGCTAGCTTGCCAAGATGACTTAGTTGATGTGCTGCTTGACCCAGAGCAGTATGTTGCTCAAATTCGTCCTTGTATACAACCTGCATTTTTTGCGGCACAAAGAACAATTTCAGTGAACACAAAAAAATCATAGATGGATAAAGAATTGGGGAAAGAGGTGATGCAGGAACAAGGAATAATTGGAACTAATTGCAGCCATAAGAATCACCAATCGTTGCTGCAGAATGATTTGCAGAAGTGAGGAGAGCGGAGAACAAGCAGCGGCATGTAGGGCTGGACGTACGAACGAGCTTTTCAGCTCGGCTCAAAGCTCGTTTCAGCTCGGCCCGAATCAGCTCGGCCCGTGAAGTATTTGTAGCGAGCCGAGTTTGAAAAGTAGGCCCGAAATCTGACCGAGCCGAGCCGAGTTTGGCCCGGTCCAGCTCGGTGCACCGATTGAGGCCCAGCCCAAAAACATCCCTCTATCCCAGAGGCCCCGACTGAGGCGAGAGAACGCCCGAGTAGGCGACTGGCTCTGCCTTCCGCCGCCGCCGCCACCTCTCATCCCACCGTCCTCTCCGCGCGAGTCGCCGCAGTCTCCGCACAAGTTGCCACCGTTCCCCTTCCCTTTGTCGGCCTTCTCCTCGCATCCCTCCTTGCCACGTCCAGAACCCCGAAGCTGGACGCGTTGGTTTTGGCTCTGACGGAGTTGCCCACGGAACTCGCCAGACCAGCCGCCGCCGGTCGTGCCTCTGCTTGTTTCTCTTCGAGCGCACCAGGAACGAGTAGGTAAGGCTACTGGCTCCAGCGCTTGGCATCTTCCCATCCGTTGTTGTCGAAAATTCAGTTTGCTCTGTTCATTGATGGAGTGTTGCTGTCGGCAATTCAGTTCGCCCTGTTTATTGATCGATTGATGCACCATGCCGTCCAAAATTCAGTGGCATTGTAGTATTTCCCCTCTGACATATTGACATTGTAGTATTGTTAAGTTGACTGAATGCACCATTGTCCATCAGGCGGTGTCTGATGTACGCGTTGCATTGTTTTGCTGTTCAAAAGTTCAGTATAACAGTGCGCACACGAGCTGCTCGGGCTGGACCGAGCCAGTGGCAAAACGAGCCGAGCCTCCAGAAACAGGCTCGTTCAACCAACGAGCCGAGCCGAGCTCGGCTCGCTTTAGGCGAGCCAAAGCCAGGCTCGGACTGAACTCGGCTCGGCTCGGCTCGTGTCCAGCCCTAGCGGCATGGTTGGGATTATATGGGCGTGCATGAATTGAATGAAAATTATGAATCCCCAATTGTAAAAAACCTGCAACAATCGTCATCTGGGACATCAGTCTGTGAGTAATGGCTGGTTAAACACTCAATCAATCATCGTTGAATTGGCGATAGAACGTCAAAGGACGCAAACCTTTCTGCCACCACAAACCATCCTGCCGGGCCATGCAACCGAATGGAGCGAGTAAATCAAGCTTCCACAGACGCCATGAGCCAGGTTGCTGAACAAAGGAAACCAAAGAACCAAGAGAAAAGGAGGAACCAGAACGGGGGAAATAAAGCAATGTGTAATGCAGTTGTACACCTTCGATTAAGCATGTGCAGGTCAATCGATTAGGCTGCCCATCGAGATGCTGAAAGGATGTACACAAGTACTTGTGTCCTTTTCCGAGGACGCCGCGCCCTGACAGTAAGTCGCACCTCCTCGCCCAGGTGGATCGATCTGTCGGTCGCACCATGTTCGCCGCCGGTCATGGGGATGGGAAAGGAAACGACACTAACTGTAGATCATTTCTTCACGACGGGGTGACAGGCGGAGGTTGATCGACCAGCGCATCGGTCGCAGTGGCGGTTGACGAGAATATGGATTGCCATCTCCGGGCGCCGGGCGACTCCTCTGTTAGGGTTCTTGAGGCATTACTTTTCTGGCTCGACTGTGATCGGTCGGGAGGCCTTTCTCCAGCAACGCTCTCTCTCGTGGCTTGCTAGTTGGGCCCAAGAAAAAGGCCCAGGCAAGAGGGCTCGGATTTTGCCCCTGGAGCAGCTGCCCGATGCAGCCCAGTTAACCAGAGGGCTCAGAAAATGCTACGGGAACAGCCGTCATTGCGATATTTAGCCCACTTCGTGATCTAACGTACAGTCAAACGAAATCGAACGGTGAGGAATGTCCAGTTAACTAAATCCAACGGCCAGAAACGCCTAATTACTGAGAGGGCAGGGTTTAGGTGCAGTTTCACTGTTCTTAATTCGGTCATAAAATTCGCTCGGAGAAGACAATTTGGTCGTACCAATAAAGTTTTGGCTTCACTTATTAATTGTTCTTGCTTAATATTTTTCTCCTTCTCCAATTTTTTATAATTGTATTTTTCACGGCTTCACTTATGAAGTGTTCTTGCTTAATATTTTTCTCCTTCTCCTATTTTTATAATAGTCTATTTTTCTCTTCAACTGCTCTCGTAAGTTTCATATTAAAAATTTCGCAATCTTAACTTTTTTAAAACTCTACCAAGCTTAGCATTCTGCCTTAGCTATCTGCATGTCATCATCTTGCATAATCTCCTAGTAATTCCCCCTCATCACATTATTATGAAAAGTAGTCATGGTAGATAAGTAAATATATCAAGCCAAAATGTAATATTACACTCATCAAAATTAGTCATGTCAGCTCGTTGGCTCTATCGCGTGTTATCAGGCATCATGTTTTTCTAGTTTGTTTTACAAACCCGTCGTTTTTTTATTATATGTATAATTAGCTTTTTCTGTACTCACCATAATGCCAGGCACGGCCCATCTAACCACGTGAGGGGCCCCACAGGCGGGCTATCTTCCCGGTAGCGCTACACTAGTCCATTTTGCTAGGTTCACATCGATCTTTCCCCTTTTCTCGTTTCCCTTTCCAAATCCCTAGCCCTCCCTCTCTATTTGCACCTCCAAATCTCAACGGCGAAAGCATGACAGCGAGCTGGGCGTCGGGCGGCGGCGGCTGCGGCGAGAAGAGCGGTGGCGACCGCAAGTTAGGTCGAACCCTGGGTCCTGCAAGCAGGTGGGCCGGATTCAGTGGCACGGGAGGCAGCGGCGGCGGATCTAGTGGAATAGGGGACGGGGGTTTCGTGGGCGGCGGCGGGCCGGGAGAACCCACGGCTAGGGTTTCTTCAGTGCTACACTTTGGTGGCAAAAAGGTAAGTTCTTTACCGTTGTTCTTTACATCCCAGCATTATCGCCCATAATTCATCACCTGTGGCCATGACAAGCTCCATCTATGTGGTCATCAGGAAACTCCTAGTGCCCGTGTCTGCATAGATGCAGACAATTTTGGCAGCGCACTCGGGGGAGGTGTGTTTGAGGTTAGTCTACTAAGCATGATCTTCAAACTAGTACTGTTATTGCGGTCAAGCTGCAAAAAAGTTCAGTGTTTAACGCTTGCAGCGACAAGTTCAGTTATAAAATGACTTGAATTGCTCATGATTTATTTAGGATGATATCACTTCTGAGTATGTTGAATGGATTGATGGGGAGTGGGATAGCAAAGCAAAGTCAGTCATTAAGTATCTTGCCATGAAGAACAAGAAACTGGAGACTAAGATTACAGAATATGAAGTTGAAATTAAAAGGAATGAGAAAGAAAAGAGGGCAATGGTTAAGATGCACAAGGAGATATTGCTCTATAGGGATAGGATTTTAGGATTTGGAGGTCTTCTGTATCTTGGCCTGCTTGCCATTATCATTGTTGTCATAGTTAGCAAGTAGATTGTTCATAAAGTTATTGACATCATTGTAATTGACATGATGAAATGATGCTGAATTATTTGCTATTCAGTTTATGAGCAAAGTGTAACAAAGATTGCAGCATAAATAACATGGGGCCATAATGATTGGTAGACAGTGCACTTTTGGCATGTTCTATATTTGGCAGACAATGCACTTTTGGCATGTCCTGTATTTGACAGACAATGCACTTTTGGCATGTTCTATATTTGGTATGTGATGCACATGGGCACATCACCTAGCAACACTACTGATTTATGTAGCAGACTAGTACATTGTCTTGTTGCAACATAGGAGCAACATCTAGCAGCTTCCATGCAACACTGAAGCAAAGCAACAATACATATTCAATATTCAGAAATTTAACTGAACTTGGCACTTAGGGTGAGCAGTAGATATTCAGTTCTTCAGCCACAAAGAACCCGATCAAACCGTACCGATTGCATTACTTATATGCTTACATATAAAAGCATACCTAACCAACATCAAACCCAAAATAATGTTAACTTATATGCTGAAACATATAACAGCATACCTAACTTAAGATAACCAGCAGCTTCCTCCTCCTTCAGCAACTGTGCCCATCTTCACTTCTTCAGAAATTTGAGGCGGCGTGAGCGGCGCACCACACACAGAGAAGCCTTCTTCTTGACCACCGTTGTGTTGGACAGCTGCGCCACCTGATCCTGAGCCACCTCCTCTTCTTCCACCTTCACTACGTCAGGGAGGAAGGGAAGAAGCTCGACATCGATGGGCATTGTCTTGCCACCCTCGACGGCGACCGGCGCTACCATCTGCACAGCGTCCTCCTCGCCCTCCTCATGGTCATCAGGGATGACCAGTACCTCCTCCACGTCGTCCTCCACGATGTCAGAGCCCAACGGCAACACTGGCTTCGACACATGTCGGACATGGTAGTACGGGCTGACGGGCGCAGGGACAGCGAGCTCGACGTCGTTGCGGTCCGCCCTCGACACGACGCGTGCTGAATCTGGTTGCAGCGTCATGGTGGTGGAGCGGTACATCCACCACCTTGTGCGCTGAATGTTGGAAATATGCCCTAGAGGCAATAATAAATTGATTATTAGTATATTTCCTTGTTCATGATAATCGTTTATTATCCATGCTAGAATTGTATTGATAGGAAACTCAGATACATGTGTGGATACATAGACAACACCATGTCCCTAGTAAGCCTCTAGTTGACTAGCTCGTTAATCAATAGATGGTTACGGTTTCCTGACCATGGACATTGGATGTCGTTGATAACGGGATCACATCATTAGGAGAATGATGTGATGGACAAGACCCAATCCTAAGCCTAGCACAAGATCATGTAGTTCGTATGCTAAAGCTTTTCTAATGTCAAGTATCATTTCCTTAGACCATGAGATTGTGCAACTCTCGGATACCGTAGGAGTGCTTTGGGTGTGCCAAACGTCACAACGTAACTGGGTGGCTATAAAGGTACACTACGGGTATCTCTGAAAGTGTCTGTTGGGTTGGCACGAATCGAGATTGGGATTTTGTCACTCCGTGTAAACGGAGAGGTATCTCTGGGCCCACTCGGCAGGACATCATCATAATGTGCACAATGTGATCAAGGAGTTGATCATAGGATGATGTGTTACGGAACGAGTAAAGAGACTTGCCGGTAACGAGATTGAACAAGGTATCGGTATACCGACGATCGAATCTCGGGCAAGTACCATACCGCTAGACAAAGGGAATTGTATACGGGATCGATTGAGTCCTTGACATCGTGGTTCATCCGATGAGATCATCGTGGAACATGTGGGAGCCAACATGGGTATCCAGATCCCGCTGTTGGTTATTGACCGGAGAACATCTCGGTCATGTCTGCATGTCTCCCGAACCCGTAGGGTCTACACACTTAAGGTTCGATGACGCTAGGGTTATAAAGGAAGTTTGTATGTGGTTACCGAATGTTGTTCGGAGTCCCGGATGAGATCCCGGACGTCACGAGGAGTTCCGGAATGGTCCGGAGGTAAAGATTTATATATAGGAAGTCCTGTTTCGGCCATCGGGACAAGTTTCGGGGTCATCGGTATTGTACCGGGACCACCGGAAGGGTCCCGGGGGCCCACCGGGTGGGGCCACCTGCCCCGGGGGGGCACATGGGCTGTAGGGGGTGCGCCTTGGCCTACATGGGCCAAGGGCACCAGCCCCTAGAGGCCCATGCGCCAAGATAAAGGAAAAAGGGGAGAGTCCTAAAGGGGGAAGGCACCTCCGAGGTGCCTTGGGGAGGATGGACTCCTCCCCCCCTCCTTAGCCGCACCCCTTTCTTGGAGTAGGGGGCAAAGCTGCGCCTCCCCCTTCTCCCCTGCCCCTATATATAGTGGAGGGGAGGGAGGGCATCCATACCTGAGCCCTTGGTGCCTCCCTCCCTCCCGTGACACCTCCTCCTCTCCCGTAGGTGCTTGGCGAAGCCCTGCAGGATTGCCACGCTCCTCCATCACCACCACGCCGTTGTGCTGCTGCTGGATGGAGTCTTCCTCAACCTCTCCCTCTCTCCTTGCTGGATCAAGGCGTGGGAGACATCGTCGAGCTGTACGTGTGTTGAACGCGGAGGTGCCGTCCGTTCGGCACTAGGATCATCGGTGATCTGAATCACGACGAGTATGACTCCATCAACCCCGTTCACTTGAACGCTTCCGCTTAGCGATCTACAAGGGTATGTAGATGCACTCCCCTTTCTACTCGTTGCTGGTCTCTCCATAGATAGATCTTGGTGTTACGTAGGAAAATTTTTGAATTTCTGCTACGTTCCCCAACAGTGGTATCAGAGCTAGGTCTATTGCGTAGATTCTTTGCGCGAGTAGAACACAAAGTAGTTGTGGGCGTCGATATTGTTCAATATGCTTGCCGTTACTAGTCTTATCTTGATTCGGCGGCATCGTGGGATGAAGCGGCCCGGACCAACCTTACACGTACGCTTACGTGAGACCGGTTCCACCGACAAACATGCACTAGTTGCATAAGGTGGCTGGAGGGTGTCTGTCTCTCCCACTTTAGTCGGATCGGATTCGATGAAAAGGGTCCTTATGAAGGGTAAATAGCAATTGGCATATCACGTTGTGGTTCATGCGTAGGTAAGAAACATTCTTGCTAGAAACCCATAGCAGCCACGTAAAACATGCAAACAACAATTAGAGGACGTCTAACTTGTTTTTGCAGGGTATGCTATGTGATGTGATATGGCCAAAAAGGATGTGATGAATGATATATGTGATGTATGAGATTGATCATATTCTTGTAATAGGAATCACGACTTGCATGTCGATGAGTATGACAACCGGCAGGAGCCATAGGAGTTGTCTTTATTTATTTGTGACCTGCGTGTCAACTTAAACGTCATGTAATTACTTTACTTTATTGCTAACCGTTAGCCATAGTAGTAGAAGTAATAGTTGGCGAGGCAACTTCATGAAGACACGATGATGGAGATCATGGTGTCATGCCGGTGACGATGATTATCATGGAGCCCCGAAGATGGAGATCAAAAGGAGCAAAGTGATGATGGCCATATCATGTCACTATTTGATTGCATGTGATGTTTATCATGTTTATATATCTTATTTGCTTAGAACGACGGTAGTAAATAAGATGATCCCTTACAACAATTTCAAGAAGTGTTCTCCCCTAACTGTGCACCGTTGCGACAGTTCGCTGTTTCAAAACATCACGTGATGATCGGGTGTTTTATTCAGACGTTCAAATACAGCGGGTGTTGACGAGCCTAGCATGTACAGACATGGCCTCGGAACACATGCAAAACACTTAGGGTTAACTTGACGAGCCTAGCATGTACAGACATGGCCTCGGAACACGGAGACCGAAAGGTCGAACATGAGTCGTATAGAAGATACGATCAACATGAAGATGTTCACCGATGATGACTAGTCCGTCTCACGTGATGATCGGACACGGCCTAGTTTGACTCGGATCATGTAATCACTTAGATGACTAGAGGGATGTCTATCTGAGTGGGAGTTCATAAGATGAACTTAATTATCCTGAACATAGTCAAAAGGTTTTTGCAAATTATGTCGTAGCTCACGCTATAGTTCTACTGTTTAGATATGTTCCTAGAGAAAAATTAGTTGAAAGTTGATAGTAGCAATTATGCGGACTAGGTCCGTAAACTGAGGATTGTCCTCATTGCTTCATAGAAGGCTTATGTCCTTAATGCACCGCTCAGTATGTTGAACCTCGAACGTTGTCTGTGGTTGTTGCGAACATCTGACATACACGTTTTGATAACTACGTGATAGTTCAGTTAAACGGTTTAGAGTTGAGGCACCAAAGACGTTTTTGAAACATCGCGAAACATATGAGATGTTTTGAGGGATGAAATTGGGATTTCAGGCTCGTGCCCATGTCTAGAGGTATAAGACCTCCGATGACTTTCTTAACCTGCAAACTAAGGAGAAAAGCTCAATTGTTGAGCTTGTGCTCAGATTGTCTGAGTACAACAATCATTTGAATCGAGTGGGAGTTGATCTTCCAGATAAGACAGTGATGGTTCTCCAAAGTCATTGCCACCAAGCTGTTAGAGCTTCGTGATGAACTATAACATATCAGGGATAGATATGATGATCCTTGAGGTATTCGCGATGTTTGACACCGCGAAAGTAGAAATCAAGAAGGAGCATCAATTGTTGATGGTTGGTGAAACCACTAGTTTCAAGAAGGGCAAGGGCAAGAAGGGATACTTCATGAAACGGCAAATCAGCTGCTGCTCTAGTGAAGAAACCCAAGGTAAAAACCCAAACCCGAGACTAAGTGCTTCTGTAATAAGGGGAACAACCACTAGAGCAGAATTACCCTAGATACTTGGTAGATAAGAAGGCTGGCAAGGTCGATAGAAGTATATTGGATATACATTGTGTTAATGTGTACTTTGCTAGTACTCCTAGTAGCACCAGGGTATTAGATATCGGTTCGGTTGCTAAGTGTTAGTAACTCGAAACAAAAGGCTACGGAATAAACGGAGACTAGCTAAAGGTGAGCTGACGATATGTGTTGGAAGTTTTTCCAAGCTTGATATGATCAAGCATCGCACGCTCCCTCTACCAAAGAGATTGGTGTTTGCATTGAGCATAGACATGATTGGATTACGTCTATCGCAATACGATTAATCATTTAAGGAGAATAATGGTTACTTTGTTTATTTGAATAATACCTTCAATGGTCTTACACCTAAAATGAATGGTTTATTAAATCTCGATCGTAGTGATACACATGTTCATGCCAAAAGATAGTAATGATAGTACCACCTACTTGTGGCACTGCCACGTAAGTCATATCGGTATAAAACGCATGAAGAAGCTCCATATTGATGGATCTTTGGGCTCACTCATTTTTGAAAAGTTTGAGACATGCGAACCATGTCTATTGGTGTGTATGCATGAAGAAACTCCATGCAAATGGACCGTTTTGACTCACTTGATTTTGAATCACTTGAGACATGCAAATCATACCACATGGGCAAGATGACTGAAAGCCTCGGTTTCAGTAAAATGGAACCAGAAAGCAACTTGTTGGAAGTAACACATTTTGATGTGTGCAGTCGAATGAGTGCTGAGGCATGCAGTGAATATCGTTATGTTCTTACTTCACAGATGATTCGAGTAGATGTTGAGTATATTTACTTGATGAATCACGAGTCTGAATTATTGAAAGGTTCAAGTACATTTCAGTGTGAAGTTGAAAGATCGTCGTGACAAGAGGATAAAAGATCTATGATATGATCATAGAGATGAATATCTGAATCACGAGTTTGGCACAGAATTAAGACATTGTGGAAATTGTTTCACAACTGATACAGCCTGGAACACCATAGTGTGATGGTGTGTCCGAACGTCATAGTTGCACCCTATTGGATATGGTGCATACCATGATGTCTCTTATCGAGTTACCACTATCGTTCATGGGTTAGGCATTAGAGACAACCACATTCACTTTAAATAGGGCACCACATAATTCCGATGAGATGACACCGTATGAATTATGGTTTAGAGAAACCTAAGTTGTCGTTTCTTAGAAGTTTGGGGCTGCGATGCTTATGTGGAAAAGTTTCAGGCTGATAAGCTCGAACCCAAAGCGAATAAAATGCATCTTCTTAGGACACCCAAAAACAGTTGGGTATACCTCCTAATTCAGATCCGAAAGCAATAGGGATTGTTTCTTGAATCGGGTCCTTTCTCGAGGAAAAAGTTTCTCTCGAAAGAATTGAGTGGGAGGATGGTGGAGACTTGATGAGGTTATTGAACCGTCACTTCAACAAGTGTGTAG
Source organism: Triticum dicoccoides (assembly GCF_002162155.2). NCBI lineage: Eukaryota > Viridiplantae > Streptophyta > Magnoliopsida > Poales > Poaceae > Triticum > Triticum dicoccoides. Next base: position 634,394,952 of record NC_041389.1, read on the forward strand.
CAGGGCACAGGAAGTTGTTCCTGTGGCACCTACACCAATTGAAGTGGAAGCTTATGATAGTGATCATGAAGTTTCGGATCAAGTCACTACCGAACATCGTAGGGTGACAAGGATACGTACTACTTCAGAGTGGTACAGTAATCCCGTCTTGAAGGTCATGTTGCTAGACAACAATGAACCTACGAGCTATGGAGAAGCGATGGTGGGCCCAAATTCCGACAAATGGTTAGAAGCCATAAAATCCGAGATAGGATCCATGTATGAAAATAAAGTGTAGACTTTGGCAAAACGGCTCGTTGGTCGTAAGGCTGTTGAGTACAGATGGATTTTAAAAGGAAGACGGACAATGATGGTAAGTATCACCATTAAGAAAGCTCGACTTGTCGTTAAGATGTTTTCCGACAAGTTCAAGGAGTTGACTACGATGAGACTTTCTCACTCGTAGCGATGCTAAGAGTCTGTTGGAATTATATTAGCAATTACTGCATTATTTATGAAATCTTGCAGATAGGATGTCAAAACATTGTTTCCTCGACGATTCTTGAGGAAAGGTTGTATGTGATACAACCGGAAGGTTTTGTCTATCCTGAAATATGCTAATAAGTATGCAAAGCTCCAGCAATCCTTCTGAGGACTGGAGTGAGCATCTCGGAGTTGGAATGTATGCTTTGATGATGATCAAAGATTTTGGGTGTATACAGAGTTTATGAGAAACTTGTATTTCCAAAGAAGTGAGTGGGAGCACTATAGAATTTCTGATGAGTATATGTTGTTGACATATTAATGATCAGAAATGACGTAGAATTTCTGGAAAGCATATAGGGTTATTTGAAAGTGTTTTTCAATGGAAAACCTGGATTAAGCTACTTGAACATTGAGCATCAAGATCTATAAGGATAGATCAAAACGCTTAATAGTACTTTCAAATGAGCACATGCCTTGACGTGATCTTGAAGGTGTTCAAGATGGATCAGTCAAAGAAGGAGTTCTTGCCTGAGTTGTAAGGTATGAAGTTAAGACTTAAAGCTCGACCATGGCAGAATAGAGAGAAAGGAACGAAGGTCGTCCCCTATGCTTAAGACATAGGCTCTACAGTATGCTATGCTGTGTACCGCACCTGAAGTGTGCTTTACCATGAGTCAGTCAAGGGGTACAAGAGTGATCCAAGAATGGCTCACAGGACAGCGGTCAAAGTTATCCTTAGTAACTAGTGGACTAAGGAATTTTCTCAATTATGGAGGTGGTAAAAGAGTTCGTCGTAAAGGGTTACGTCGATGCAAGCTTAACACCTATCCGGATAGCTCTGAGTAGAGATACTGGATACGTATAATGGAGCAACAATTTAGAATAGCTCCAAGTAGAACAATTATTTGGAATAGCTCCAAATAGAACGTGGTAGCTGCATCTAGGAGATGACATAGATATTTGTAAAGCACACACGGATCTGAAAGGTTCAGACCCGTTGACTATAACCTCTCTCACAAGCATAACATGATCAAACCCAAAACTCTTTGGGTGTTAGTCACATGGGGATGTGACCTTGAGTGTTAGTCACATATCGACGTGAACTAGATTATTGACTCTAGTGCAAGTGGGAGACTGTTGGAAATATGCCCTAGAGGCAATAATAAATTGATTATTATTATATTTCCTTGTTCATGATAATCGTTTATTATCCATGCTAGAATTGTATTGATAGGAAACTCAGATACATGTGTGGATACATAGACAACACCATGTCCCTAGTAAGCCTCTAGTTGACTAGCTCGTTAATCAATAGATGGTTACGGTTTCCTGACCATGGACATTGGATGTCGTTGATAACGGGATCACATCATTAGGAGAATGATGTGATGGACAAGACCCAATCCTAAGCCTAGCACAAGATCATGTAGTTCGTATGCTAAAGCTTTTCTAATGTCAAGTATCATTTCCTTAGACCATGAGATTGTGCAACTCCCGGATGCCGTAGGAGTGCTTTGGGTGTGCCAAACGTCACAACGTAACTGGGTGGCTATAAAGGTACACTACGGGTATCTCTGAAAGTGTCTGTTGGGTTGGCACGAATCGAGATTGGGATTTTGTCACTCCGTGTAAACGGAGAGGTATCTCTGGGCCCACTCGGTAGGACATCATCATAATGTGCACAATGTGACCAAGGGGTTGATCACGGGATGATGTGTTACGGAACGAGTAAAGAGACTTGCCGGTAACGAGATTGAACAAGGTATCGGTATACCGACGATCGAATCTCGGGCAAGTACCATACCGCTAGACAAAGGGAATTGTATACGGGATCGATTGAGTCCTTGACGTCGTGGTTCATCCGATGAGATCATCGTGGAACATGTGGGAGCCAACATGGGTATCCAGATCCCGCTGTTGGTTATTGACCGGAGAACGTCTCGGTCATGTCTGCATGTCTCCCGAACCCGTAGGGTCTACACACTTAAGGTTCGATGACGCTAGGGTTATAAAGGAAGCTTGTATGTGGTTACCGAATGTTGTTCGGAGTCCCGGATGAGATCCCGGACGTCACGAGGAGTTCCGGAATGGTCCGGAGGTAAAGATTTATATATAGGAAGTCCTGTTTCGGCCATCGGGACAAGTTTCGGGGTCATCGGTATTGTACCGGGACCACCGGAAGGGTCCCGGGGGCCCACCGGGTGGGGCCACCTGCCCCGGGGGGGCACATGGGCTGTAGGGGGTGCGCCTTGGCCTACATGGGCCAAGGGCACCAGCCCCTAGAGGCCCATGCGCCAAGATAAAGGAAAAAGGGGAGAGTCCTAAAGGGGGAAGGCACCTCCGAGGTGCCTTGGGGAGGATGGACTCCTCCCCCCCTCCTTAGCCGCACCCCTTTCTTGGAGTAGGGGGCAAGGCTGCGCCTCCCCCTTCTCCCCTGCCCCTATATATAGTGGAGGGGAGGGAGGGCATCCATACATGAGCCCTTGGCGCCTCCCTCCCTCCCGTGACACCTCCTCCTCTCCCGTAGGTGCTTGGCGAAGCCCTGCAGGATTGCCACGCTCCTCCATCACCACCACGCCGTTGTGCTGCTGCTGGATGGAGTCTTCCTCAACCTCTCCCTCTCTCCTTGCTGGATCAAGGCGTGGGAGACATAGTCGAGCTGTACGTGTGTTGAACGCGGAGGTGCCGTCCGTTCGGCACTAGGATCATCGGTGATCTGAATCACGACGAGTACGACTCCATCAACCCCGTTCACTTGAACGCTTCCGCTTAGCGATCTACAAGGGTATGTAGATGCACTCCCCTTTCTACTCGTTGCTGGTCTCTCCATAGATAGATCTTGGTGTTACGTAGGAAAATTTTTGAATTTCTGCTACGTTCCCCAACACTGAATAGGGGAGTCGCTCAGCGTGGCCTCTCGCATTGCCCACACGAGTAGGACAGCCGGCGGGACACCGCGGCCATTGGGGAAGGCGCGCTTCCTCTCGGCATCGGTGAGGACTTTGACGAGGCCACACGCGTGGTTGACCAACATATCCGTGCTGGGGAACCAGCCGCACACCTCAGTCAATTGCGCGCGCCACCCCTCGTCATCGCCGGCGAGGTCCATCATCGCTCTCTGCCAGCCGAGGCTTCTCTCCATGGAGGCGGCTACAGCGGTCGCCGGCGAGGGTATTCTCGATCTACTGTAGGTGGGGATAAGAGGGGAGTTCGAACCGGCGCCCGTGGGAGGTGGGTGAGTGTGTGGTGGGGAGGAGAGTGGTACAGTTACTTATTTAATGGCATTTAGGACGTGGGCAGGGGAAATGTACAATAATGTTCTTTCTACCTCCCGCCCCGGTCATTAGACAGTAAAGAATTTTTTTGATTTTTTTTACAGGGAAACATCTTACTTTATTTAAACAAAGACTGGGATCTTGTCTGCTAATACACTAAGGATACAATCAGGGGGCCAAAGCCTCCAAACCAAAGAAACACAAGCGCCTACAGCTATCTTAGCCAAAGTATGAGCCGGCCGATTAACACAGTAAATAATTGAAGCAAGTGTTCTACTCTTGTTCCTTCTCCACTTTTCTGCACCTGATAGAAGACAAGTTAAGTTAATGAATGATACAAACTTTAATACTCCACAATGCATACAAACACTTACTTCTGATTTAGTTTGCATTTCTTGCTACGTCTAGTGTGTCCTACCAATTTGCAAGCGCCGCACCGGGTTTTCAACTCATCAAAAGAGAGTGGTCTACCATTTTTCGAGACATGGCGGCTCTCATCTGCCTTTGTTGCACCTTTGCTTGACACTTTCATAGGATCTTTAACCTCAATCATGTTGCCTTCACCATCGTCCACATATTCAACTGCACACTTACTGATGTCATTTGTTTGCTTCAACAAATTTTCCTGTAGCAGATCATACTCATGACTCTTAGCTATCACAGCCTTCAAACTCTCCTGTAACTGATCCCACAAAGCAGGGTGTTTGCATGCCGCATGCATAGCTTCAGACGCTAACACACTGACCTGGCTATATTTCATTCTTTCCCCGGCCCCAGTCCAACCAAATCCCAACAGATCGCTTGTGCGCCTCACGGGCAGTCCCAACCTTGCTTCTTTCGTGAACCGAATAAGAACTAAACACTTTGGTATTTCAGATATGTTCAAGTGCTTCAGTACATGGAATATGTGCTTGCAAGGTAGACCCTTTCGAATCATTCTTCTGCAGCTACAACTTATAGTTTCTGCGGAATTTACTGGTGTATACTCCACCCAAAAACGGCGCTTCCGGTTATTCTTCCAGGCCACGATGTACTGCTGTGATCCGTCTCCTAGCTTAATTTCTACAACCTCCATGCCGTCAATTTTTCTAAGATCATCCTGCAACATATAGAAGTTTGCTGGAGTGAAGACGTGAGAAGCAGCTATCTCAAGTTCCCTCGAGCTAGTAACTGGCACCGGTAAACTCTGTGAGGCCGTGCAGTCATCTCGCGCCTCATTTTCATGGATACGCACAACGGCGTTCTCATAGTGCAAAATCATATCCATAGGGTCATTTCACCGTCTAGGTGGAGGTGAAGGCATGAGTTCAGGCTTTCACTCCGCTGGTTGCTTTTCATGTCAAGCCAAAACCCCTCTGTTAGATATGCCGCGGCCCACCGTCTCCTCTTCTTATACATCTGCCTCAACCATGTTATAGTTTTTTCCAACTACCATTTTTTGGAAAATGCATGCCATCTCTCCTCAAATGTTGTCGTGGACGTGCTGTAGTACAAAAGAGTTCGGAACTCCTTCAAAGACTTGTGACTGAGGTGAATCTTCATATTTTTCTCTATGTGCCACGTACATATACGGTGCCACACGTCTGGCAAGACTTCGTGAATTGCCTTGATCATCGCAGCATCGACGTCTGTGATAACACTCTTAGGCATATTTTGACACATGGACCTCAAAAAAGTCTGCAGAAGCCACACGTATGTCTCCTTGGTCTCGTCTGAAACTATGGCACAACCAAAAACAGTGGTCTTCCGGTGATTGTTAAGACCAACAAAAGGTATGAATGGCATACCATAGCAGTTCATCTTGTACGTGCTGTCAAATACAAGCACGTCGCCGAAGTCCTCATAGTCATGACGAGACTGGGAGTCGCACCAGAACATCCTATTCAAATGTCCTTCCTTATCTAGCCTGTACTCGAAAAAGAATCTAGGATCCCTCTGTTTCCTACTGGCCATGATGCCTATGGCTGTGGCAGCATCACCTTTTGAAAGCAGCTTCCTCTTCTCCTTGGCGCAAAGGTTGTATATTTCACGCCTGGTAAAACCAACACTGCCGTACCATACATGCTTGCTGATGAAGCAATCCATCATGTCGTGAATTCTAATCCCTGCAGCTCCCATGGACATTATCTCATGCTTTTGGTACTCTTTGATTTTTCTGTGGGACCAAAGAAAAGGTACCTCATCCGTTCCTGCCAACATATGGCTATGCTTGTCCTCAAAACTTTCAACATACCAAACCCCACGCTTTTGGTCAAGCTTGACGGTCAGGTGCGCTTCACAAAAGCAGCGTGTCTCGGCTCTGAGCCTACGGTTGTGTCCTTCCTCGGTTAGCAACTTGCTGTCACGTTTCCCTTGTCTTGAACAAACAAACCGCCTATAACGCATATGACGTGACTCTGTTTTGCTATACCTGACCTTATTCTTTCTAATGCTGAAACCATTATCTTTAGCATAGCTGTTGTAGAAATCATACGCAACATCGTGAGACGTAAAGGTCATTTCCATTATCTGCATGAACATATCCCTCTTATCATCTGCACTGGCAGTATCTTGGACATTCTTTGCCCCATCATCTTGTGTCACCTACACAATCAAACCACAGCCATGAAAACAGTTTTCTATGGTTTAACATTACTTACTTCCATAGAATATTGATTACACACATACCTCACTCATGATGACCGACGACTCGGACTCCCCAGAACACGGTGCATCTAATGATTCGTCGTTAAGGCCTGTCTCCACGTCGGATTCACCGTAATAGTCGTACGCATTATGACATTCGGAAATGAACTGAAAAATACAACACAAATACATAATTACTTATCATATAATATTCCAGAAGAAATTCAATTTGCATGCCAACAAAACGTTTCACTTACATACCTGACTAATGTAATCTTCATTCTAGAGCTTCGAGTTGTTTTCCTGATCATCATCAAGCTCATCCATCTATAAATTTTCAACACAAAGATTTAATGTTGTCGGATGCCACCAAAAAATTACAACATGACAATGCCACTCACATTAAGATCGTCCCATTCGTTCCCATTCTCTGACCGATCTTCACGATCTAAATTTTCATCATCTGACCAATCTTCTATCCAGTCTTTCATCAGTTCTCCAAACTCCATGTCTACCATGATATCAGTTAACTCCTCGTCTGCCATTTCCTACAACCAATAATATGTATCATCACATGTGCAAACATTATCAATGATGAAATATAAAACACATAGCACATGATCACGGATGTTGTGTAAACAACCACAACCGAGGCCGTTCAGATCTTCCAAACTTAGTAAGGAAGATGGCCACGGCACCCGTCGAGATCACTTTCACTAGCGAGGAACTGCATGATCTCAAAACCTAGCTAGATCTGTGATTACCTCTGCCGCCGGATACCTAGGTTAGCCGCCACATCAAATAACGATCCCCATGATGCGCACAGCCGACGGCAACCGACGCTACGTGATCCCAGATCATGAGGAGCAGCACTACCGGAACAAGATCCACGATCGCATGCGCCGCCGGGTAGCTAGGTTACCCGCTCCGCTAGATTAACCACTGCCACTGGCGCAGCGGCAGTTCGTTCGATGTTGCCGCGAGCGAGACTAGAGGGAGGACGCGGGATGCGGTACCTGTGCGCGGTCGTTGGAGATTCACGATGTTGTCGCGCCCGCTGTCCGACGAGATCGCCGGCGACGAGATAGCCGCCGGTGGAGATCTACTACGTGACTTATGGAGCTGCGTCAATGCTCGCGAGATTGATGGAGCTGCTCGCGTGAATGATTGGATTCGGCAGGTCTTACGTGGACGTGGGGTCGTGAGATGTTTTTTTTCCAGACTAGGGTACTGTACGTATACGGTCTGGGTTATACAGGGCTAGACAGGGCTTGGATCTGGGCTGCGGCGGGCCAGGAAAAAAACAAATTCGCGGGGACAAAAATACCCCTCCGAAATTAGGTTAGGGGGGAGCACCGGAGCAGGGCTTTATCGTCGTCTTTTGAGCACGAAAGGCATGTATGGCTCGCTGCATTTTTTCTTTCCTACAAACCTAGCCAAAATTTAAATTGTTTGTTTTTTTATAAAAAAGACTTCTTTTCAAACATGAAGGGAGTACAGGAACCCAGTGGCCGAGCCAGCCTGCTTTGATCCTCAGCCTGGGCGAAATAGTAAACGAACTTTTCATTAGCAGTGATGTTGATCTAAGTCTCTTCCCCTCTCCCTCTCCTCCTCCCCCGCCGCCCCCCGCGTGGGCGGCCGGGAGGCCCTCGGATCCCGTCGGCCGGCCATCCCCCTCTCCTCCTCCTCCTCCCTCGCCGTCGGCCAAGGGCGCGGCCAGGCGAAGCCTGCCATTGCCGGCGGCGGCAGGGACTCGGGCCCTCTCGCTCGGGTGGGGCTGGCGCGGGCTGGCGCCCCCGGACCGGAGCGTGGCGGCGGGCCGGACGCCACGGCCGGTGGTGGCGGCACCTCGACGATTTCGCTCCCCCGCGGCAAATGGCCTCGCGATCTGGTGCGTCACGTTCGCCAGGGACGGCGGCTGCGTGGCCGGATCGGTTCGCGGCGGCGCGGTCGGATCTATGCCCAACGTGGGCCTTGATCGCTGGATTGCCGTCGGCACGGTGGCGGTTGCAAGTCGTTGGCAGCTGGGCAGATCTGCCGGGATTCTACCCTTGCCTGGTCCTTGACAGCGCGGGCAACTCCGGGGGAAACCCTAGATCTCCTTGGGATCGAACGATGGCGGCGCTTTTGCGTCATAGTCCCTATTTAGGGCATCGTTTTGGAGTTTACTCCGGTTGCAGAGACCAGCGACGTCGGTGACGCACGTCTGATGGAGCAACTGCCGATAAAAATCGCGCCGACTACGGTCATGGCGGACGATGGCGGTGTCTTAGATGTCGTTCCCTTGTCGAGGCATCGTCGTTGCAGTCTGCTTCATCAGGCTTGGGATGCTCCGGGGGAAACCTAGATCTGGGTGTTCGGATCAGATGATGATGGCGTTTTACCGCTTTCCCTCCCGGGGGCATCGTTTTGGAGCAAGTGATGGCTGGGGGTGGTGGAGCGGTGCTTCATCTCACACATTGATGGCGGCGGTTATCGGCGGCATGGCGCTGTGGAGGCTCGGTGTCCGATGCGCGGGATGGACTTGCACAGGAGGAGGTAGCTGTCTGGCATCATGGTGACGTCGATGGCTGAGTGGCCAGACAAGATAGATGCCTCAATATGATCTCAAGACGGACCTGTGGAAGATGGCGGCGACGACACACGAGTGCGTCTGACCGGATTGTGCCCCAGACCCGGTATTTGGCTCGGCTGGGGCTTCCGGCTTTTGGTGTTAGGCTTAGGTGAGTGGTCTGAGTGGCCCAGCTAGCACCCCTTCATCGTATGGATAGGAGTAGCGGCATATGTTGCCAAGATGGTGGATTCAGGCATATTGTTGTAATACTTTGTAAGGCCCTCAAGAATAATCAATAAAGTGGTCGTATGCATCCCCCAGATGCAGAGGCCGGGGGTCATCCTCCTTTTAAAAAAAATTAGCAGTGCGTGGAGAACGTGCGTCGCGTGGATAAACACGCAACGGGAAGGAATCTGCATGTGCTGAATATAATTCCAAGAAGAAACCAAAATAACAATCATATATTCTTCTTTTCTTTTTGCGGGTGAACAATCATATATTCGCAAACCTCAAGAGGTGCCACAAAATTTGCATTCGGTTTCAGGAGGGAAAAAGTGAAAAGGGGCTATAGACGTTGATGTTTGTCCTAAAAAATGAAAAGGGGCTTATAGATGTCGATGTTTTGTTGGCAGATCCTCGGGATTGTTAGTGTTAATGGCGAAGATATTTTGATATATTTCTTGAAGATGTTTGGCATAATGGTGCGGCTTTTCGCCATGTCACTACTGTTCTGCCGAACCACGCTAAACATGCATGAAACCATATGTTTCTTTCATGCACCGTCCTTTGACAGAGACAAGAGATGGTTTGACTAGCATGTGTGAAGAAATTTCAAGGACTACAAAGGTGGTAACAACTAGGGTAGGGGCGTAGGGCTTGTCGCTTCCACCCATTACTTTTGAGCGAGGCAAATTGGAGCGTGAGAGAAAAAACTAGTGCTATCACCCTTCTAGATGTTATCGTTATACTAGTTGTAGTACCACTAAAATGTTTTTATAAATTTCTGAAAGAATTGTGTATGTAGAGACAACATGTACCTATCATCTCACACATTGTTAACTTTAGGTTCAATACCCGCAAAAAAAAGTCAAGATAGTTCTAAATGATGCCACAAACAAGTGTAAATTTGAATTTCTGGAAGACGACACACACGCTAGACCGAGAGAGCTAAACCGGACACTTTAAAACTAGGCTAGTAAAACATTTACATCAAACAATAAAATATATACCTATTTAGAGTTAGATATTTGGTGTTGTACTATAGCAACTACTTAACATTAGTGATCAAGGGTACAAAATGAGTTCAATAGTGTACCTTATGACCGGTTAACTATTCACACTGCTTAACACCGGGTTGATTCTTTTGAGCTCATGTCTAATAAGAAATAGGTAAAACACAACTAAAAATAAATAACCTCATGAAGTTTAAGACGTTTACGTGCCTAAGTTTAGAGAAATGATAAAAAGAAGAAAACACAATTATTAAAAGAGAGTGTCGGAGCATCTCCCCGAGCTTAAATTAAGAAAGTGTGGACCACTTATTATCACTAGGTTAAAAATAAAATCCCTTCTCATAGGTGACGACCTTTGCTTCACTGATAGCCCGAGGGTGCATAAGAATTGTTATGTCTTTTGATTTTCTATTTTACTAGTCTCACAAAAAGGTCTCTTGTAGTCAACCTTAGCATCACAATTAAGTAGACAAATAGGTTTAAGAGTGTATCATTTTATAGCTTTAATTAGAGTGCTTGTATCTAAGATGCTCAAGAGTTGTTTGTAATCAAAATAACGAATTCCCGCTCAAGGCAGGAGTACCCAACTATAGTGTATTTACTAGAGCAAGTAATAGGATTGAAGATTTTACCAAAACTCGACCCAAAAGTCTTGGACTGAAGACAGGTTGCACACAACGTTGTACAATTGGCACCACACCATAAACACCACCCCACAAGGTTCCATACACCTGTAGAAAACACATAAAAAACAAGTAATTCAATGTACAAACAAGATTTGTATTCCAGAACTTGTGTGATTCTCTTTTTTTTTCTACTTTATCTGACTAGGAGGCTCGATGGTCGAGACGGGTCACGACGGCTCTTCTACGAATGAGGGACTCTGTTTCGAGGAACTCCTTATGCCATCGGTCTGAGTGCGAGAAGGACTCCTCAATTCCAAAGTAGAACTCCCTCCTTGGAGATTTGGCCCTCTCTCCTTGAGTAGATTCAAGTGAGAGTTAATGAAGTACATATCCATGGGAGGTCTTATAAGCTAGGGGTGCTTGACAAATTTAAAGGATACATATGGAGGTGTTAGGAGGGAAGGATAGTGGAGATAATCTTGGGTCCACTAGTCCCCCAAGACCAGTTAGAGATGGGGTCTATGATCCACGATGAGCCACCACTCACATCACTCCACCATGATTTTTTTTCGAAAAGGGGGAATTCCCCGGGCTCTGCATCAGAATGATGCATACGGCCATCTTATTAACCAAGCAAGGATAGTGTCAACAAAGATTCGAAGGTCTCCAAAACAGAAAAAGTAAAACAAGCTCACACAGAGCCATAGAGTGGCTAGAGATCACTCCACCATGATGGGTTTTGGCGACCAATTCTTTATTTGAACTCCTTTAATTTCGTGTTTTCCACCATATAATGGGCTTTGCCTATTAGCTATTTCGCTTTAAATCATTTACCTCCATGATTTGGTTGGACTACTTTTTAGTTGTCTTCATCTTGATATTTTGTTCATGTAGGACCCCGTGAGACCACTAGGTAGACTTGTCTATTCCTACGACATCATAAATAGATGCTAGTATGGCCTCAGGTGGTCATACTGCAACCCAGGTTGTCCTATGAAAATGAATTGCTTATGCCTCCAAGGCTGGAACGAGCATTAGTACGACCGCCAAGGTCGTACCACATCTCATATAGCATACTCGAACTACATAATTTGACAAATTTGTCGGTACTTTCTCCTTATGCCCTCCATGTGACTCTCCATGTGGTACTTGCTCGGATATGTTCAGACTTGTTCTTTAGGGTGAAAAACTAGAATATGGCCTTTGGCGGTTGGATCCGGTGACGGCGACGCTTGAGCATCGCTCCCTTCTTGAAGGCGTTGCTGTTGAAGAACATCGTTGTCCTTGTGATGTCAAAAGATGGTTGATGCGGATAAGGTCATTGTTGTAGACTTGTAGTTTGTCGACAGCTATTTTGATCTCCTTAGGGATTTTTTCCCTCTCGCTTTGGCATAGCTTTGGTCTTATATGACTTTGCTCTTTGCCGGCGTGTTTTTTATGTGTGTGTGTGTTGATGTTGGCTGTGTGCATTCTAGCTATGCAGAGGCCGAGTGTGTACTCATGGTGTCTGTATGCACTTGGTGCTTTATTTTGAGTCAATAAAATTCACTCTTTATCAAAAAATGTGACACTTCTACAACAAAATAATAGGGAGTAAGGCAACAATATGCATGGTGTGATAAATGAATCAACCAATTGTAAGATTAGGGTCATGAAAACATAACTAGGTATCAATGCTACTATATAAAATGCAACCAAATTTAGAAAGACACAAAGCTAATAAAGACCCTTTGCTTGACATCTGGGTTGCTTTCCTAGAAGCGCTTCTGTAAATTTATCATGTTAGGCTTGGATGCTTCATTCATCCGCCAGGATCAAAGCGGTATCAACCGGAGATGCTTTATTTTTTTTACTTTCGACTCACAGTGTGGATCGCCCAAAAACTAGAGATCAAGGACATATTCTCTTTCTATGCATCTGCATGTGATAAGAGAACAAAACCATCACTTTTTGATGAGTACCAACGCACCAGTGTCCAACAGTGATGCATGTAATGTTAGTAGTTGCAATGTTGATGTGAGAATCGCTTCTGTATTTGAAAGAGAAAGTATACCGCTCCAGGTCTTAGCGACCCTAGGCTTGGGGCTTTTCGGTTTTGAGTAAGTTGGGATCGCAATGGTTAGGTCTAAGAGCATCTCCAGCCGTTCGGCCCCCTAGGGCGGCGAAAAAAAGCCGCCTGGGGACGAACCGGCGCAAGTTTGGCGCTTGGGGGCGATTCCGTTCCCAGTTGTCGTCCATCAGGTCGCCGCGAGTTTGGCGAAATTACGTACAAATTTGCGCAAACTCGGCGAAAAAAAGTAGAACATGCAAACTGAGCTAGCCAAAATGTGTTAGCACTACGCAACGTCCACAGCCGCCATCTACATGCCTAGAAGCTTGTAGAAGCGGGTGTAGTCGTTGTCGTCATCGTCGCACCCCCCCTCCCCCGCCGGAGCCACCCCTGTTCCTACACCCCTGCCCAGGGTCGCCGACGCGCGGCGGGGCACTGGATGGCCCGACCTCGCCTTCCTCGTCGCTGTCGCTGTCGAGTACGATGACGCCGCCCTCCTCGCGGCCGCGTCGCCGGGCCTGGAGCTCCGCGTACGCCTGGCGCTGGCGGCGCACCTGCTCGCGGACGTAGTCCTCCTTCGCCCATTTTAGGGCGGCCTCGTCGTTGGGGGCCACCATGTCGACGTGCTCCGGCTTCATGGGAAGCAGGCCCGGCTCGGGCTTCGGCCAGACCAGGCAAAGGGAGCACGAGAAGGGGCGGGCACTCTTGTTGATGACGATGGCGTCGCTGCGATGTCTCCTCCAGCTCTGGCTTGACGGGATGGAGAGCCGGCGAGCCAGAGGAGAGCGAGCCGGAGCCCGACGACGAGGACGTCGGCTCCATTCACCGCGGCGTCCACGAACTGCCGTGGCGACGAGAGAAGGACGGCCTCGAGGGGTACTCGAGGCGCGGCACGTTGCCGGTCTCGATGTGGTCGAGGACGGCCTCAAGGGTGCGGCCGGGGACGCCCCGCCACTCGCGCCGTCCTTCAGCGTTGAGGCGGCCGCGGGGAATGACGCTGTTGAGGAGGCGATCTGCTCCTCCCGGCGGCGCTCGAAGTACATCGTCCACAACATTTCGCTGTCGGGCGCGCACCTCGGCTCGTTTCGATGTTCCTCCGTCAGGGAAGAGCGGATGCGGGCGATCTCCGCCCGCCATGCTGCCCCTTCGGGCACCGGTGGCACCGGGACGCCGCCGGCGCTCAGCCTCCACACCCCCGGCACGCGCATGTCTGGGGGCGCCGGGTACTCGGCCTCGTAGAGGAGGCGCGCCTCCGGCTCTTGGAGGTGACGGTGCCCGAAGCCGTTCGCCGCCGCGCCGTCGCCTGGAAACCTCTCGGCCATCTTTGCTCGTCGGCGGGAAGGGGGGAGAGGGCTGCTTTTGCGGGGCGGATGCAGGGGGGTTGTGGTGTTCACCGGCGGGGAGGGGTCGCATTTTATAGCCCCAGCGGGGCGGCGGGGAGGCTGCATGTCGGGTGACGCGTGGCAGGAGCGGGCGGGACGCGCGTCGGCGGCGCCTTCACTGCGGCGCCCGTGACGCATCAATGGAGGCTGAACGGCACGGCAGCACGACAGCCTTGGCATTGGTTCCCGCGGGAACCGAGGCGATGAGGAAGACGAAGCGGCGTCTCGCTGACTTGGCGGGCCCGCTCCCATTCGCACCAAAATCGCTCGCACCTGCGCCCCCCAGCGTGCCGGGTTCGGCCTGGCTTCGCCGACGCTAATTTCGACCCAAACCGACGAAAAACGGGCTCCTGGGAACACGTCTGGATCGTTTTTTTGGCGCCGACGCGTAGAAATCACCTGGGGGGCCGTGTTGGGGCTCGGCGGGAGATGCTCTAATAAGCTGTGCTTCCCGCATCTCATAGTGGTTCTTATGCACCCTCGAACAATTATCACGGCCTTCGTGCCTTGCATCGGATCTTTAAAACTGATGCATAGTAGCAATGGATAGAAACTGGCCATTGTCGGACATCATAAATGGCGTCAAATGGTACTTGAACTGCCCGTTTCGAACAAAAATGTTTCGTGAGAATTCTCCGGGTTCCCATGGCTAACTATCAATTGAATCTGTTTAACAGAAGCAAACTAAGAAAACAATTTCAGTGTATCTACTTAAATATATCAAAAAGGCTTTCGCCCCGTTTTATATATAAAACAACGACCATCAGACAAACCGATACAAACGCACACCATCACCACCACCACACACGACACACGCACCCATGGCAAGATACATAGATGCCGGGCATCGCCACATCACCCCAACGCTACCAAGCATGGCCACCAAGGAGGGGTGAGACAGCCCATGACGGAGCACAGGCTCCAAGATAGTGCCTCCAAGGAAACGACTACAAAGCGACGCCACCGTCCGAACCCGAAGATCAAGTTTTCACCCGGAGCAACGCAATGGGGAGGGACCAACCGCGACGGGGCCTTTAGGAAGGGAAGGACGCCCCCGGACGCCGCCGCCGTCGACTAGTACAACCGGGCAAGTAATACACCCCGGCTCACCCCCGCCATTGCACCCAAGCTTCGCCGACCACCAGCACCCATGTCACCCACATGGCCATGGCTGCCTGCCCGCACCTAAGACGCTCGCTCCGCCCACAAACGCCACGTCTCCCGCCGCTAGAGCCACCACCCTGTATCCAAACACCCCCGGGACCAACCAAAGGCTTTGGCTTTGGTCCAATTGGCAGCCCCAAACCAACTGAACAACAGTAGACGCCCCGCCTCGAAAATCGCCGGGGTTGCGGCCACACGCACTTGGCCGAGGAAATGAGGAGGAGGGGGAGCGGACGCATCCGGACCGGCACACCTGTGCCAGCGACGGGTGGCTCGACCTCGTCGACACCTCCCATCCCTCAAACCAACCTCCCCACCGGACCCCTTCCCCCCTATGTCGCCCCACCACGGCGCCGGTGCAGACCCGTGCGAGGCCACCGACGACCACCTGTTCACCAGTAAGGGACACCACATCCACCACTGCCAAGCGCCAAGGATGCTCACCGAGGAGGCAACCCGCGCCGCTCACCGCCGTCCAACCGCCGGGACCAGCCGGAGTCCGGCCAGCACGCCTACCAGCCCGCCTCTGCCGTGCCTCCACCACCACCAACTAGGGCCATGGCAGGGGTGGACGCTCGCAGCCTGCGCCGCCTGCGACAGATCTGACTGCGCCGGCACAACAACCACCTCTGAGCTCTAGGCGCGCCCGACCGCCAAGCTGCCCATCACGCCGCAGCAGAGACGCAGGGACGCCGCGCCCGCCCGCTGGTCCTCCGAGACGCCCAGCACCGCGACACGCTCTGGCCCGTGCCGGCCCAATGCGAGCGGGAAGACCAAGAGGCCTCGCCGCCGTCGGCAACGACTGGGCTTCACCCGACCGCGCCCTCAGGCAGTGGTGAGGAAGGAGGACGAAGGGACGGAGGTAAGGGCCGGCGACGATCTAGGGTTTTCCCCTGGTCGCCTTGCGGGGGGCGACGTGGGAGGGAGGAAGAAGGCACCTACTTAAGTATAACGAGAATGAAGCTGGAGTCAACACCCCTCGCTTTGCACGAGAAAGGCTTAAGCGTATTTTCAAGTTGATTTTCTAAAATATTGCTTTTCTAGAACTTCTTTAACTATAAATTTGTTTGTGATATATTTTATCACGTGGATTATGACGCTCACAAAACAGTACTGCCTCCGGTCCTTTTTACTTCGCGTATTAGATTCTTGTCAATTTCAACATTTCAAAGTTTGACCAAATTTATATTAAAAAATATCAACATCTATAATACAATTATGTATACTAGTCCCTTCGTCTCATAATATAAGACCTTTTTTGACATTACACTAGAGTAAAAAAATGTCTTATATTATGGGACGAGGGGAGTATAAAACTACATTTCATAACAAATCTAACAATATGAGACAGACGGAGTATATGTTTGGTCAAAGTAGAGATACTTTGACTTTGAACAAAATTTATACACACACTAAGAGCATGGTTAAGAGCAAGTACAATAGAGCTGAGTCAGCGGGCTATAAGGATTAAACTAATATATTTGTGTTTAGTTGGAGAAAAGAGAAGAGGAGAGAGAAGGTAAGCGGGCTCTTCGTGAAGAGCCAGCTCTAGCACGTGCTCCTAGACACTTTGTGAGAATGAAAGATGGGCCACATAAATAAAAAATAGTACACTCTTTTGATCTACTATTGTACATGTTGGCTATAAGATGAGATGTAGATGACATGTCATTGGCTTATAGCCAGCAGCTGGCTATATTATTAACCATGCTCTAATAATACAGCCAACAGTCGGCTATAAGAAGTTGCCATGTCATATATAGCCAACCTCTTAGCCGACATGTACAATAATAAGTTTTAAATATATACTAGTTTATTAATAGTTGGCCCACCTTACATCCCCACAAAGTGTCTTGGGTCTCGTATTGCAGCTGGCTACTAACCAAGAGCCCGCTTCTCTTCTCTCTCCTCTTCTCTTTCCTCCAACTAAGTACATATATATTGTTCTATTCCTTATAGTCTGCTTATGTCACTCTATTGTACTTGCTCTAAAAAGGGTTTTTTTGTCGAAAGAGACCCTCTGCCGACTGGAATTGCCAAAAAAGACCCCCTGCGGACGAAATGGACAAAAGAGACCCCCTCACAAGTGGCGGCAGGCACGGCAGGCGACACGTGTCACCTGCCGCCACTCCATGAGGCGGCGGGCCCGGCCGCCACCGCAGGAGGCGGCCTCGCGGGGCACAACGGCTTCTGCACAGTGCAGCGTGCCGCGACGGAACGGGCCGCGCCACGTGGGCCCGGCCGCCACCGGGTGAGGCGGCCGCCGCTGCCGCTGTCGCTCCCCTGCCGACACGGTCTGCTGCGCGCGCGACGAGACAGCGGGCCCGGCCGCCACCAGGTGAGGCGGCAGCGCTGCTTCAGGCACTGATTCCCATGCGCGAACACTTATTCAGGCGCTGATTCCCGTGCGCGGACACTTTTTCAGGCAGCGGCGACTCCGACGCGCGGGAATATGGACGCTTTTGGTTCTTTCACCCGGGAATCAGTCCTGCCTTTGTTTCTTTTGCCTCAGCGGATGCGATGGCACTGGAAATCCGATGCTGCGGGAACCTGTTGTGCCAACACTACAGGGATCCTAAATTTCCCCGCTTAATTTTCTCGCCATCATTTATCGTTTGAGCTTATAAAAGGAGACACCGAGGCTCTCGTCCAGCCATCCTCGAAATCGGCATTGCGCAAAGTGTGTAACACATTTTTTCAGTCGGTATGAGTTTGCCTTGCTCGGATCAAAGCATTAGGCCAAGGAAAATGAAGAATGCAAGTTTGCCTCCGGGGATGGTAGTCCTGCGGTGTTGGTGTGGCGATCTTTGCAAGGTGAAGGAGGTTGCGGATTTTTCAGATTGGTTGGGCATGAAGTTTTTCATGTGTGCCAATTATGAGGAAGATCCACCCATAGCTATTTCAGAGTACGACAAGCCTCCGGTATGCTTTAACCATCACAAATAGATATTGTTGGTATTTTGATAGATTCTTTAATAACATTCTGGTTTCTTGTTGTAGTCTTCTCCGCCTCTGTGCATGTACTATCATTGGATTGACACGGAGATGCCGGCTTGAGAAGTGACTGAGATTCGTGAAAGAAGTCACTGTGCGTGGAATAGTTTCTATGCGGAAGAGCGACGCGAGAAGGCGGAAGCTGAGGAGAAAGCAGAGCAAGAGAGAGAGTTAAAAGAATACTATGCGGAGCAACACTGGTTTTTTCAGGATTTAGGAAAGAAAAACAGGGAAGAGGCTCGTCGCATGGAGGAGCAGGAACGACAGCAAAAAGAGGCTCGTGAGGCGGAGAGGCAGAGAAAGAAAGAAAGGGCTCGTCAGGCCAAGGCAGCAGAAGAAGCTGGCGATAGAAAAGGAAAATATTCACGTTGGACTCAGTAGATTTCTGTGGTAGTATTTTAAATTTCGCAATCATTTGTATCTTTATTTCTGCAGTTTAATGTAGCTTTATTTCAGTAGTAAAATGTAGCTTTATTTAAATTCTACGATGTATCTTATTTTCAGTTGTACCTTGTCGTGTTGTATCTTATTTTCAATTGTACCTTGTCGTGATGGAAAAAAATATAGTTTTAGAATAAAGTAGTGGCATTTTCTTTCCCTCCACTAATTATCGAACATCGTGCAACAACTACAAAATGAAATTAAGATACAACATAATGCCTTACAATAAGAGAGTACAAACTAATAATGCAAGTACATATGAATTAAACGGTACAACTGGAATACAGCTTAAAAACTACATGAAGGCATCATCGTCATCCTCCGTCGATGCAGAACTCTTGCCCTTCGAAGATGCAGAACTCTTATCCTTGGACGATGAAGAACTCTTGCCCTTCGAGGATGCAGTACTCTTGCCCTTGGACGATGCAGAACTCTTGCCCTTTGACGATGCAGAACCCGGAAGCGGCGGCATGAAGATATCATCTTCGTCCTCGCTCTCCTCAGTCCATAAAAATGGATGCTTTTCTGCAGTCCTTCTAAAAGTTTCATCTTCGGCTCCACTACCTTCTTCCACCTTGCATTCAACCTAAGAAGTTCTTTGCGTACCTCCTCATAGGTCCTTTCAGGCCACCCAGACCTACGTAATTGGTGAGCCAACTCATTCATTATGGTGTCACTACCGGTGAGTTCGTCCCATGGAACTATCCTATTGTCCATCCTGAAATCGGTAGCTAGCCTCAGAAGAGTGCTGCTCATCCCAGGGTGAAAACTACGATCGAAAGGATAATGGGACATCTCGACTACACTACACTCGAATGCTTATCCACCTCCGTCTAAAGGGGGTTTTATAGGTAGAGAGGAGAAAATGGCGGGAAAGAACGACTGCGATAATGGCGGGAAAGGGTTGGCGGGAACATATGGCGGAAAGGGGTTGGCGAGAAACGGGTGGCAGAAAGATATGGCCGGAAGGGGTTGGCGGGAAACGGGCCTAACATAAGCAAAAGAGTGGAGCGGATAATATGGCGGGAGATATAGGCGGGAAAATTTGTTCCTGACTGGTGCATTTTATTTCAGCATACATAGATGTTCAAATTGAAAAGTCTGATACAGACATATGTAGATACAATGGGTCGCGCATGTGGATAGATGAATCACCCTACTTACGACGACCACCTGGCCTTTCCTTACGACCGGAAGGCGACAAGCGATTAGGTGGCCGAGTTACACGAAGACCGCGGCCGTACTCCAATTCGGCCTCATGTGTCTGCGAGTCCTGCGTAGGTGGTGGAGTCGCGAATCCTTGTTGCGAACCTGAAGCGTAATTGTAGGTGTATGGTTGTGACTCTGCGGGGATAAAAGATGGGCCAATAACGTCCCCTCCGAAGAACTCTGTAACTAATGATGTAACCGTGTCGCCATGATCATGTGAAGCTCCCCGGAGGCCTGTGTTGACGCCATGATCATGTGATGCTCCCCGGAGGCCTGTGTTGACGCCACGTTGGGTGTTCTCATCGCCCCAATTAACATCAGGTATGTCCTGCACATATAAACATTTTAAACAAACTGTTAGAGGATAATATATGATATCATTGTAAATGCATTGAAATGTAAACATGACTACCTGATTATATCCCTCTCCTATACTGTTTGGCCATTGTACGTGATGCTGGTTTAAATCTGGTACACGAGTCTCCTCGGGCATGGGGATCCCTCGCGTGGAGAGATACGGCCGATATCCCTCACCTTGGGTGTATGCATCATATCTTGTGTACGCATATGGGTTAGGGGAAAGAAACTGCTCGGGCATCGATTCCAAGCCCGTGCCATGGTCCTGAGATGTCTGCCCCTGACGAAGCTGCATCGAAGAAGAGCGATGCAGTGGCAGAGATGAGTCCTGTCGTGGCAATGTTGTTCTAGTACTCGGACCCTCCCCCACTACCCATGGCTCGTACGCGCCTCGCTCGGTCTGGACGACGGCGCCGCACTTGGTCTGGCTGACCTCGATACCGGCATGTTGTATGCTCCAGTGACAACGTCGTCGCCTCTACCGCAAATGAACTTCTTTGCCAAGTATTGTTGAAGAAGTTTCTGGAATGTCTTGCGAAATGGGCCCGGGGCCGGCATGCTATCCGTAGCCATCTGCCCTACTTCGTTGCAATTTTCAAGCTGAACAATATTTGGATGTTATTTAGTTCAAATGATTATGAAACGATGGACCTAAAAAAGTTACAAGTGATTACCATCTGGTCACGATAGTAAGCTGCATGCAGCTCAACATGTCTCCGTGCCTGCTCCTCTTGTGTGAGATGTGTTGGTATAGTAGCTGGCTGACTGGCCAGGCTAGTACGTGTATTCCTGCAGTACCACTGCTTGTACGCTTGATCTGTACTTCCATCGTATGGTCTGCAAAATTAAATTATTACATAAACCGTTGTGATGAAAGCAAAGCATCTTCACGCATCGTATGATCATCGTAATAAAATAGTATACATAAAATAATGTAAATAAAATATACCTAAGTTGATGCACTATATCCGCTAGCGCTTCATTTTCCCACTTATGTACCCATTCAATGTTCTGTTCCCTCCAATCGTATAAACTCCAACCCCTGCCCATATTGGTTAGCCTGCAAATTATGTAACAAAGTGTGAGTTTAGTAAATTAAAAATGACACTAACTATTTAGGGATGTCACATCTTACTTATGTGTTTCCTCGTCGATACGTCTAGGAAAAGGTGGTGGAATTTCTTGATAGAGACCGAACTGTCTCATTACACGCTCTGGGTTGTAAGGCTCAACACACCACAGGAACAATAAGTTGCAGCGAGTCAGACAGAATGCACTATCGCTCAACATGCCTGCTGTGAAGTGTCGAGCATCAAAGACCATTTGTAGCTGGTCCTGAGTCCACGGGTTCCATATGACCTCTGCCTCATCAAGTATCTCAAACTGCTGGTGGTACATAGGGTAACAATTTTTTGCAATATCTGGAGACCAACGTTTCCGTACCTTTGTCCACCTGGTGGCCATAGTTGCGCTGGCACCCTCGCTAAAGTCGTATGGGTATACGGGTTGTACTATACGAGGTCGTCCTACAGGGAGGTATTCTCAGAACCACAACTGTAGAAACTCATAGGCGACACAAAGTAATGGAGCTTTTTGTGCGAAAAAGGTTTTTTGCGTGGCATCACACAAGTCTCTGTATGTATGAGATAGCATGGCAGAACCGAAGCTGTATTTTGGCTGCTCGGGTAAAGGTTCATCTACCATATTCTCTGCAATGTGGATGAGACCAGGGATAACAACGTCCCCATGTGAATTTGGAAATAGATTTCCGAGGAGCCACAACAAATACGCAAACATATGTCTTTTTCTCGTCTCCTCATTGGCGAAGCTAGATAAATTAAGAAAGTTATCACGAAGCTAGACGAGGGGGATGCCCCGAGGATTACCAGAAAGTTATCACGAAGACGGGCTGCTATATGTAATGCCCAAGATGGAGACACTCGTGGAGAGACTACCGGCTCACCTATAATTGGTAGAGCAGTGATCATAGAAACATCTTTCAGTGTAGGTGTAAGCTCCCCAAAACGAAAGTGAAAGGTGTGGGTTTCAGGTCTCCACCGGTCAACGAGGGATGTCAAAAAGGATGAGTCCGAACGTACTTGGTCGTCGCATGATGTGAGCCTAGCAAAACCTTGTAGTCCATAAGCGTCAAGGTGAGCAAGGAAAAAATTGTGTATTGGCCATGTTTTCTTTATAGTTCGAAGTCTGAAAGGCCGATAATCATGCTTAGTATTTGGTTTCAAAAATAGATGGCAACGGTGGCCGGCGTCATGGGGCCCCTGCAAAAGCACTGGCACTTCACCCATAACCTGCACACAAATATACAAATATACATTACGAGGAAGACGAAAATACAAATGCAAATCAAAAGTAACTTAAAAAATACAAAGAGATACGATTTACATTAATTATCTGAAGTTAACATCAGGAGTACAATAATACAAAGAGATTCAATTTAAATTTAATATAAGTACACATAACGAGTAGAAATATAAATAGACATGGCGAGTACATATATATCAACATCATGCATTGTTGTTGGCTCGATACGGGCAGTCTTTGCGTGAATGTCCAGGACACCTGCAAACGCGGCATCGCCTTGGTTCTCCCATCTGGCTATGGTCCATGTCATTGCGATGACGCCTAGACTGACGTCGTCCCTTTGCGGTTCTCATCAAGTCGGCGTTCGGAACCCATTTTCGGCCCATCTGGCCACAACATTTTGTAGTTCATATCAATGCCCCAAGCCCAGAACTCACCGTTCCAAGTGTTGTATAGATTGTACATGTTGAAGTACGGTGATATGTATGGCTCGGCGCTGATTTTTTGATCAGCAGCCGCCCGAAGCACATGACTGCAAGGGTAGCCCTCAAGCTTGGGCTTGTTACAAGTGCACTCACAGGAGGTTGAGCCAAGGGTGACAGCTTGCTTTTTTGATCCTCTGTGGTGACCCTTAACGTACTTGGCTCGCACATTGACCTTCTACTTATTCCTAAGTGCGTCCACTTTCCTACAGCCATGACTTTGGGAGTTCTTTGCTTTCTCGTCCAGATGTCTTTGCATCTTTTCGGACCATGGCTTGTTCAATTCAACTTGTGCTTTAGCGACGGTGACCCTGTCTGCAAAGTATGACAGGGTCGGGTTCCAAGTTTCTTCAATTAGGGCTGTGATAGGCAGTGCTCGCATTCCTTTAAGAACACCATTGTACACCTCTGACATGTTGCTGGTCATTATTCCATACCGAGCCCCGGTGTCGTGAGCCTGCGCCCACTTGTCCAAATGAGGGCAATTCTCGCCGATCCACTGGCTCAAATTTATGGGCGTCCTACGACCCCTCCCGTCTTCTCTCTGCGGCAAGGCCGCGCGGTCAATCTCACCATTGATACCTACCCAGATCGCATTCATTTTTTTTGCATGCACATCCTCTTAAATAACTTGAACCAATCCTTGTTTTTGAATTTGGAGTAAAAGTTTGCTGCCAAATGCCTCATGCACCACCTTCCCTCTAGATCGGGCCAGCCCTACTCTTCTTCCGACGCCTTAATTATTTCAAGAGCGCTTAATAATCCAGTGTTGCGATCAGAGATGATGCAAACACCTTTACGCTCTTTCACGACACCAATCTTCACGCAGCTCAGGAACCACAACCAGCTATCTTTGTTCTCGCTCTCGACCAATGCATATGCAATAGGAAGAAGCTGATTATTTGCATCCGCTGCAATCGCCACCAATAGTGTGCCCTTGTACTTTCCAGTGAGAAAGGTACCATCAACTGATAATACTGGGCGACAGCGCCTGAAGGCTTGTATAGTCTGGACGAATGCCCAGAATAAGCGGTCCAGGATTAGCTCACCCGGGTTCATTGGGTTTGGACGTTCTCTCCGCCAAACTTGAGTCCCCCTATTAGCACTTGCTATTTGATGAAGCATTCTAGGTGCATAAGAATATGCCTCCTCATAGGTACCATACAAGTTCTTGAATATATTTTCCTTCGCACGCCTAGCCTTGCTGTAGCTAACAGGGAATCCAATTAGATACCCTGCATCTTTTTGCAGAGCCCTAACACTAATGTTGAGACTTCCCTGCACAATTGTTTCCATCGTCTGTGCCACATATTTTGATGTCACATTGCAGTGATCTGAAAGAGTCCCAGTTTGCTCACAGGTATGCTCCACTATTTTTGTGATAATCCATGACTGACATACCCCAGGCTTCAGTCTAGCGAGAACTCTTCCGCGGCAACCTTTCGCGGTGTGGATGCATATGACCTTCAACTCTTTTTTATCAGACTGCTTCACTCTATGCTGGCGGTGGATGCCGATTGCATAGCTACCCATTGCCTGGTAAGCAGACTTCTTGTCTGGGAAAATTTGCCCAACCTCCAGGCTCCCCGCTCCTAGGCCAGAAGCAGAGTGAAATTCATTGGTGATGCTCATATCCTGTAAAAACCCAGGTTGCAGTGCCGCCGCGACCGCCCTCTGAGGAGGAACATCTTCTTCTTCGCTTGACTCCGAAGACGCAGAAGAATGATCATCATCATCTAGCGCCTCCGGCCATCCCTCCACGTGTTCGCTCATGTCAACGGCCGCAGACCAATATCCTGTGTTATACACAGGCTGGCCGCCCGTCGGTTCCGATGGGCCGACGCTAGGGGCTGATGTGATGGCCAACTCGACCTCACCACCCCTGCTACTGCATCCGGCAACATCAGTGACTGAAATGAAATCCACATACACCATCGACTGACCATACATTGAGTTAGTGGGATTGCTTGCAAACCTCATGTACGACCCCCACGACCGATCACCTGTGACCGGTCGCAAACCCCAACGGGCAACTGTCCCATTATTTCCTCCGTCAACAACGAAGGCCTCCATTGTCATTTTTTTCCCTGCATCCCTGGGCCAAACACCTCTCGGATGCACCTTCTAACTGCTGCGTAACCCACCTTGACCATGTCTCTCACTACAACTGTAGTCGACTCACACAAGGATACATCCACCCCAATGGACAGTCGCGTAAGACGTTCCCATAGTACACTACTAAATTTTCCATAGTACCTAACCAACATACATATTTACATTGCAAACAATTAGTAACAGAACATTTAGTAGTAGTACGATGACAACATTTACATATCATACGACTAAAATAATAATCGTATTTTCGTTACAAAAAATAATAATCATTTGCTTAGACTTTCCGGGGTTGTTTGGTTAACAGGTATTTAGAGATCTAATTTTTCTCAAACTCGTCTACTAGCGTCACAAACTAAAAGTCTGTTTGCTTATCTCTAACTACCCCTAAAATATCCTAAACTCTGTTTGCTACTAAGATGAATTGTTTTACCTAATTACATACATCATCAAGTACATTAGCACAAATTCGTAACATACAAAATTTAGATTATTTCGACATAACAAAGTAGACCTGCAGCCTCCTAACTATAGACTTATTAATAAACATACCACATGAAATAACATACCACATGCAATGAACAATTACAGTACAAGTGTTTCTTAATTACCGTATTAAGATTTCTTGCATGTCAATACTAATGGACGCACCTAACATTGATACAACATCTTCAACCTACTCTTCTAAAATATATATTATAAATGCTACATCTGTCGTCTGAAATTATTTCTAACCTCTAATCACTAACATTGCATAGCTAATGATGAGCTAAAAGACTAACTAATTATCACCTTGCATGCACAAAAAAATCAATTTATTGCAAAGCTCATACCTTGATCTTCAACTTCGTAGTTCACTTCGCTAGGCAAATCGTACTCCTGAAGTTCTAAATGACTCCAAAAAGTGATGAAATAATGCCTAACAAAATAGATAACACATAGTTATGAACTAAACAAAAAGGTAAAAACATAATGCATGCAAACGAAACCAACAAAAATGGATAGATCTTACCTTCGTCTATCTTTTCTTCAACTTCAACATATTCAAAATCCAACTCCAAATCGCCCTAAATCACGAGTGAAAGTGCGTGCTGAGTTTTTCTTTCTCTCTGTTCTTACACACTCAGAAGGTAGAAGAGGATGCTAGTGTGCTTGCGCACGGAGCAGAAGCATACTATATAAAAGGAAGAGAATCCCTGTAGTGTCGGCACAACAGGTTCCCGCAGCCTCGGATACCCGCAGCGAGTGATTCCCGCAGTGCCATCGAATCTGCTGAAGCAATAGTCAGCGTGATTCTCGCAGTGCCGTCGCATCCGCTAAGGCAAAAGAAGCAAAAGCCAGAGTGATTCCCGCCCGTGAAATTCGTCGTCCTCCGCGCGTGGGAATCGGCCCAGTTAGCAACAGCGAGCCCGTGAAATTCGTCGTCATTGCGCCTGGCAAAGCAACAAGATTAAGCAAGCAACAAAAGTGACGCGCACGGGAATCAGCGCCTGAAAAAGTGTCCGCGCACGGGAATCAGTGCCTGAAGCAGCGCTGCCACCTCACCTGGTGGCGGCCGGGCCCGCTGTCTCGTCGCGCGCGCAGCAGACCGTGTCGGCAGGGGAGCGACAGCGGCAGCGGCGGCCGCCTCACTCGGTGGCGGTCGGGCCCACGTGGCGCGGCCCGTTCCGTCGCGGCACGCTGCACTGTGCAGAAGCCGTTGTGCCCCGCGAGGCCGCCTCCTGCGGTGGCGGCCGGGCCCGCCGCCTCATGGAGTGGCCGCAGGTGACACGTGTCGCCTGCCGCCACTTGTGAGGGGGTCTCTTTTGTCCATTTCGTCTGCGGGGGGTCTTTTTTGGCAATTCCAGTAGGCAGAGGGTCTCTTTCGACAAAAAATGACGGGAGGGAGTAGTTTGAGAAGAAGAGTTTTAAACAGACATTAGGAGACATGTTTATTAATCCGCCGCTACCTAATCAATCACACATCGATCCAACGGTCGTAACCCCACCCGCACCGCTACACGGCTACAGCAGCACCAGCTCTCCCCAAATCCACCTCCGCGCCGTGCGCCGCCGCCGTTCTCTTCTAGGTTTCCGGCGGTGAGCTGCTGAGACCGAGGAGTGTGCCCCCGGGGCTCAGCCGTCGCCGCCTGAGATGGCGGGGGCGCTGGCGGGAGCCGGGATCGTGTGGCAGACGCCGGCCAACCCGCCCGAGGCGCAGGACTACATCTTCCGCAACGGTAACCGCTGCGGCGCGGCCTCGCCCCGTCCCACCCCCTCTGAGTTTCTAACCCTAAACCCTCCCGGAACTAACCATCGAACAACGGCTCCCTTCTCTTCGCAGGGCGGCGCTACGTCAGGCCCTATTACTTCGAGTTCATCTCCCATGTAAACCAGCCTTCTCTAACAGTTTCAATTGCTCAGGGCGTATGTGCAGTAGTTGTTGATTTTGCTGCTCCACTCAAAATAATGAAACCACACAGTCATTCACAGCTCTGAATGTTTAGCCTAGTTTTCTAATTTGTTCGGGTGATGGGATAACAGTAACAATTTGTTTGCTACAAGTAGTCTTACCAGATATTGTTTAGACCAAATTCTGAACTTGTTTTGCAGGCGAAGAACAGATGGGCTGGAAAGACCATTGTAGATCTCTTCACGGATGAATTCAAGGGGCGCCCCCGTGAATACTATGTAGGCGTCCAATACTCTCTTTTAGTAATACTATCTGCATCACTGTTCCTTGCTTGTATGCTCAAGCATAAGATCATTCCGTTTTAGCTGTAGACATACATTTACTAGAAGCCTAGGACCTTGCTTCTGAATATATTTGTAGTCGGTTCCCGCATTCCACTATCTTTTAATGATTTAACGCTTGTACACTGGATTGTAAGCAGCTTTATTTGCTCTTCGGCAATATCATCATTTCTGTATCTGAAATAAAAGCTGAAATTGCTAGGTTCACGCAGTGAAGTGTGGGAGGCTTCAGGTGGATGAGCAAATGGTTCATGCAGACTATATTGTGAAATCATCACAAAAGATAAGCCATTTCTTGCACAGGTGTGTAAGGTTTTTAAGTCTCATTTTTATTATTGCTTTGTACTGGTCCATTTAGCAAAAGTGATTACTCCCTCGGTTCACTAAACACATGTTCTTTGGAAAATACATGCAGTTAAACTGCTCTAACTCTAACCACTAACATAGAGATTCTATATAAAAAAAATCTCGTGTAGTATGGCAAGTGCATAATTTATTAGTCTAAGCCAATTGCTGTGACCATTCGATTTGTATGGAGATATATGCCAGTAAGTGGATTTATATTTACTTATTCTATAACAACGCATATGTTTTCAGCTTGTATGCAAACTTACCAAGTAGTGGTCAAAGTTGCTTGTTGGAGATCCTGGCGGTGTCCTAAACGGCATCTATTCACAGAGCAGTATTGTAGCTGAGAATTATTTTTTCTACCTACAAACAAGTGTTCCAAAATTGGGTGCAACATAAGTTATTACTGCACATGATATCATCTTATATGAACCACGAAAAATCCAAATAAAACAGTTTACCAACTATTGAATGTATTGGTCAATGTCACATTTATCTTTTTTTCTTCATTCATGCTAAACTAAATTAAGAAAGAGTTGTACTCTGGATAGTAGTAATGACATTTATTCTTGATATATTGGCTTTTAAGACAGTGATTGCTAGTTTATGCTTCCTTTGGCTTCTAACAACTGAAGCTATTTATTCTTGCTTTTAACATAAATAACTCATGCATATTTCTCATTTAAAATCTTGAGTTGGTATATTCCTGAAGGTGGTTACTCTTTCAGGCACGAGCCACCAGTCTTGGGTGGTAATATTGTAATCCTTCAGAATGAAGTTGATGTTGTAACTGTTTGCAAACCGGCATCCGTTCCAGTAAGCCTATATTTGTAATATTCGAGAAAGATGTTATACTGTGTGATGCATGTTAAAAAAAACACTATGCAGCTTTCCTCTCTTAACAAATTTCATAAAATTGCATGTATAATATAATACTATTATAGTTATTGGAACTTCTTGATCAGAATTACATGAACAGCCGAACTATAACCAATTAGGTTCTATCAAGTCTGCAAGTTATACAAGCTTTGCTCTTAAAGTTCATTTTATTGGATTCTTCTTCTGCCAGAGGGGCTTCTTTGGAATGACAAGGACATATTTTGTACATAGTAATTATTGTATGGTACATTGTTGTAGCTGCTGACCACCAGAACCATGATTCATCAGAAAAAAGAGGAAAACCAATCACTATAACCCTTCTATAATATGAAAATAATTTAGGTCTCTCGTGTTTGAATTTATGAATTCATGGTGAAGTGTGAGATTTGTTTTGATAAAGAGTTAGCCATAACATATTCAGTTGATGAGATTTCTGTATGTTCAAGATGAACACGGCTTTTGAGAACTACTCCCTCCATTCCTAAATATTTGTCTTTCCAGAGATTTCAAATGGACTACCACATACGGATGTATATAGACATATTTTAGTGTGTAGATCCACTCATTTTGCTCCGTATGTAGTCACTTGTTGAAATCTCTAGAAAGACAATTATTTAGGAACGGAGGGAGTAGAATGCTAATTCTGTCTGTTCAGCTATATTTAGCTTCAGTCACTTATTGGTACGTACATAAGGGAAGTGTTTTTCTTTTGTAGGTTCATCCCTGTGGACAGTACCGTAAAAATACTGTAGTAGGCATTATGGAGGCAGAGCATGGATTGACACCCCTGTTTCGTATCCTTTGCTTCAGTTATGCCATCATTGGGTAATGGCTTCCATTATACTCCCTCAAGCTACTCTTAAGGAGAAAGTCCTTCTTATTCCCTCAAACTATTTATTGTGCTCACATTGACCCTGTCAACTAAATTTGGGATCACTGAATGTCACCCCCTTCCTCTGGGGTTCCATGCGAATAGCGGTTTGTAATGCTCGAACGCCATGTATAGGGCACTTATGCAGCAAAGAGGATCATTCATCACTGTCTTATCCCCTCCTCTTGGTCATGTACTCGCCTGCCTTCGGGCGTGACTAGAAAACAGAGACAGTCCATGGCGCCTCTCACTCTCATGCTACGGTCTCGAAGACGTGAGTTCTACACCGTGTGAGCTCAGTTCCTGCCCACGTGCCTCCCCGCTGCACGAGACCCTCCATGCCTGCACCTCATATCTCCACCATGCAAGCTCTGCGGCCGTGCCCTGCCGGCTGTTCGAGTGCCTCTATGGACCCCACCAAACTCTGTGAGGTCTTAGACTCCACGTTCCCCTTCTGTGATCCTCAACCGCATGAGTCATGAGCAGTGCTGTGAAATTTCGACCTCCCACTGACTCCTCTGTTACGAATTGACAGATGACTGATTCTTTAGCGTGGATCGGGATAGGAGCGAGTTAGGAAGAGAAAAGGGACAGAAGATTGGATTAGAAATCACCCACAGGGGCACATTTTGCAAATAACATGGAATCAACATCGTTGGGATTGCTTCAATTTCTGGCTCTCCTGCTGCTTCTGCTGCAGTGCTTTAGTTTCTCAATTTATTGAGGGCCTTGCCTTGTCGCCGTATGTGTCTAGGAATTCAGAGCGGGGATGGAATAGCTCGATCTCACCGGTTGTGCAAGGTCGCCTCTCACTGCATCAGACTTATTGCCATGTGCCTGCGCAACTGCTCCACCACAAGCACCTGCTCAAGGATCCACAACAAGATTAATTCACGACCTTAGCTGGACCTGAAGCTTCACGCGATGTCTCAGTTAAGGAGGCGAAGCATGAGTCAAACCCAACCTGAAGCCACATCAGCACGTATCCGTCTATCCCTGAGTCACGCCAGCATTAATCCCTGGGTAGAGGTTTAAGTCAATGCGAAGTTATAAATCAGGGGCGTTATGCGTGCAAAATTTTATTAACGGGGGTGAAGCGAGCACGACAAAATAGACTTTCTTCTTTTGTTTCTTCCTTTTGCTGTAACTGTGTACTTCTACTGTATTTATGGATGTCCTGAAATTCCTTGACCACCTCTATTATTGTTTCAGCTGTGCATCGGTTAGACCGGTTAGTTTCAGGTCTCCTTATATTCGCTAAAAGTGCTGAGCGAGCAGAATGTTTCAGGCAACAGGTGCTAGCACTCACCTTATTTTATCACTCCACACCTGTTCATTGTGCAGTCTACAGTCAGCATATCATCCTGTTTATCATGTGTGGCTGCACTTACCTTACATTCTGCCCTTTGAGATATTTTATCTTATTATGCAGTTTGTTCATTTGAATTATTGTTACCACAGATAGAAGGTAATTTGCTGCATAAAGAATATGTAGCCAAAGTTGTTGGTGTATTTCCTGAAGGCGAGGTAATGCTGTTTGTTTACTGTGACAGTTGTATGGTGTATCTTTGGATCCATGAACAGAAGCTATTTCTGTTGTAAATATACGTTGAATAGATTTCTATGGTTTGTTTACCTTAAAAGGATTTCTTGCAGTGTCATTCCGAGATTTATGTTATTTCAGTTCTTCAGATCCCGCTTGTTACTATGCAAAAGCTTTTAGAATATCTTGTGATCTCTTGTGACCGAATTGCGTAGCTTCGCAGTTAAACTATATAAAACATTTCAAGAAAAGGAAACTCCACTTTGTGGAGCCATTAGCTTCATAGCCGAACACTAAGTCCGGAATGTTATGCCGGTGGCAGAGAGTTCAGACTTCCTAAATGCAAACCAAATCCATTCACTTGGAGTGGAACTTCCTAGTCTTTAGCAAATATTTGTGTATAAAATAAAATCTATGAGCACCGGGTCTGGAATGTCTTTAGCAAATATTTATTTATAAAATAAAAGCTATAACCACCAGGCCGGGAATGTCTCAGTGGCAAATTCTGTAAAACAGAAGAAACCTTCAGATGTTATTTTATTTTGTGTCATCCATTTTTATTTAAATGGATTTCTTTGCAGCAAACTGTTGATGCTAATGTAAACTTCAATGCAAGGGAAGGAAAGAGCACTGTTGAGGTCTGTAAAGTATTGTGAATTGTTTTTGTTCAAAAGTACATATGCTGAGTTTGGTTTTTCAACCACAGGTATCTAATGGTCCTGGTAAAGCCCTCCCAAGTGGAAAACAAGCATGCACCAAGTTTCAGAGGATTTGCACTGATGGGAACCACAGCATTGTCTTGTGCAAACCTGTCACTGGCCGAACTCACCAGGTACCTAATCCTGTTTTACCCTTTATAAATGCATGTCTGTCTGCTTACGTTCACACAGGTGAAAATCCTGGTAATAAAAGTTAAAAGCCTAGCTCGTGAATCATCCCGACGCTGTGAAAGATTTGAAGGCTGTGCAATGCTCATGTGTACAATGAAGGGTTCCGGAACTGCCAGAAGTTGGTTCATTAAATCGTGCATGAACCAAGCTTTGGAAGATGACCGGAGCCAAGGTGTTGTGCCGGTTGCCGCACACCGGAGTCCTCCTAACAGTTGCCGGAACCTGTTATATCATTGTACTATATGAATCATTCTATGTCTTAACTACCTGTTAGACGAGGCCTCCATGATGAAGAACCTGGCCATCGTAGTTTCCATTTGAACGATCAATGCCTCCTTTCCATGATCCATAGATCTTGTTTTCTTGTTTAAGAAGCTTCATACTGGATAGAAATAATCTTAATCGTGCTGCCTATATGTATATTTTTGTTAAGTTTGTAGTGTTATGTGTATTGCTGATACATATTTTCTGTTTGTCCAAAACTGTGAAAATGCAGATACGGGTGCATCTAAAACACCTTGGTTACCCAATAGCTAATGACGAGCTCTATGTTTCGGGGGATTTTTGTCCGCGTTCATCAAAGGGGACAAGTATCCATAGGGCAACCTCACTAGCGTGCTCATTGCCATCATCAGCTCCCGACAATGGTGCTGAAGCTGATTTGGAATTTGGTATTGATCCAATGTGCACGAATTGTCCAAATCTTGCTCCTGTCGGGTGAGTACTTGATCATAAAGGGAGGCTCGAACTAACAAACATTTATGAGATCAGTCTGTAGTAGGCAGTTACAAGATCAGTATGAATTCTTTGGGCGTTCTTTATAATCTTTTGTTCATTTTGGCAGTTATGATGGCGACGAGGAGGGACTATGGTTGCATTGTGTGCGATATACTGGCCCCGATTGGTGCTACGAATGCCCATATCCTGACTGGGCATCCCTTGACAATGTGTCAGGGAAGAAAATGAAGCCTGATGTACCACCAGAAAATTAAGTCGAGAAAGCAAACGGCATCTTGATGGTAGCCCGCCAACTAGTATGGCTGAAATTTTGGATGCTTATGATCAGTTTGATGCCCATGGTACTATTGTCTTGTCACTTTTGGATGCAACTCTTTCTAAAGATGTATGTACGTGGTTCATGTGGTATATCTTAGTTAAGTTTCCTCTTAGATAATTCAGTCAGGTTG
Source organism: Triticum dicoccoides (assembly GCF_002162155.2). NCBI lineage: Eukaryota > Viridiplantae > Streptophyta > Magnoliopsida > Poales > Poaceae > Triticum > Triticum dicoccoides. Next base: position 634,428,693 of record NC_041389.1, read on the forward strand.
GTCTATGTAGGGTTTACATAACATAATATCCATCTCCCCCGCAAAAAGACAAACATAATATCCATCTGAAAATTTTACCAGTGTAGTCTTACAATATAGATTTCACTTGATGGTTTGCAAATGGTGTGATCATGGTACTTCATTGTTATGTTCTTTCTCAAGAGCTCAAGCACGAGTGGAGGCGGGCTGGAGGTGAACTGGAAAGACTGGGGGAGGCAGCCTCCGCTAGGATTTTTGCTGCCCCTTGATAAGATCGGATGGCTTATGTCGATTTACTACGCAATCGGACAGCCGAGGATCCCCAAAAGCCCGAGAAGCCCCCTGATACCTCCACCAATTGCACCTTTAGATGGACAGAGTGCTGATAAACAAACTCTGCCACCACAACATAGCAAATAATTGACTAGTGTTCTTGCCACACAAAAAGAGTACTCTTCTATTCCAAAGAATAATAAGACGGCGTGCATTTTCAAATTCAACTTTGAGATGACGCTGCATGTTTCCACCGTTCAATGGCCCTGCACCGTACAATGACCCTACTTGTACAATCTTGTACTCGGGCGTGTTTGGTTCCCCCACACACTAGTAGGTAGGCAGCATCAAGAAAATCTTTTATTTTGTACCATATTTGCGTGCCTAGATTGCACCAAATTCATGGCCCACACGCTTCTTAAAGCAGTGTTGGGCCTAGCTAAGGAGGAACGGCCGAATCAGCCATTTCCATTCATGCGGTCTCGCGCGGACCAGCAGGTAAGAAGGA
>NC_041389.1:634429778-634430642 GCF_002162155.2 Triticum dicoccoides
GCTACATCCTCCTCTCACAACACATGCGAGAAGTTGCATGCCTAAACTAAACAAGAGGCCCCTCCTGTATGGGCCAGTTCAGGTCAGCCGAGACTCCACTAGGAAACAATGTGGATAGGGTCATCCCTATAACACAAATTAGAGCGTGTTTGGTTGCTCGCATTCAGCTCATACAGACCCCGTAGATGCAAAATGAACGCGATTGGTTGTCCGTTCAGCTGGTTATACACAACATATCTATATATCTATATCTCCATTCAGCTGGTTATATACCTATCAAATTATCCTCAAAGTCCCGCTACTGTAACTCTTAAGGATACATCTTACTTCCGATGCTTAATACCACTAGTATTAAAGTTAGCCCCCCATCCTTTTGAATGCTCAACACAAAAGGTTTTGGACTCTTTTCCAACAGCCTGATATTTCCCCCCTCACCTTGTAAGCCACGAAGTTTGTAAAGCTTTAGTTCAGGAACCATGTTTGCTCGACTTTCTTGATGGAGGATCTCCGTTATGCCGTGCTAGCAGAGATCGTCAAGAAGACCAGTGATCAGAATTCTATTTCCCTTGTGTCGAAGCAGCTCGGCACAACCGAGGCGGCTCAAGGGCACACTGGGCATAAAACCCAAAAATCTTAAGCCCGGACCTGAAAAATCCGAGCACTATATCGGGCAGCAGAAAAACTCGAATTTTATTCTTTTCTTTGAGTAAGCACTAGAATTTTATTTGGGTATTAGAGCATCTCCAGCCGCGCCCTCAGGAAGGCCTCTCCAGGCGATTTATTTGCGCCGGCGCCGAAAAAATGGCCCAGTCGCGCCCCCAGGACGCCGAATTCCGCCGGCTCGGGCCGTTTTTGCGCCCGGCG
>NC_041389.1:634430784-634432022 GCF_002162155.2 Triticum dicoccoides
GAAAAGTGTTCCTGGGGCCACATTGACAGGCGAAAAGTCAATCCACCCGGCCAGATTCGCCCTCCTGCCCCCCGCGCTTGGCCGCCACCCTGCCGATCCCGTCGCCGACCACCGCCCACCGCAGCTAGGTAGACCGTCTCTAGCCTAGAAAAAGAAGAAGTGTCGCCTAGGCGGCCTCTTCGCCGCCGCCGCGACACCTTTTCCGGCGCTCCGGCCGCGCAGGGCCTATACGCCGGCGGCTTGCGCCCACCTCGCCCACAAGGTGTTCGGTGAATTGCCCGGCCCGACGATGGGCTCCGAAGATGAGGAGGAGCTCGCGGCGTTGCTGGATGAGGAAGCCAAAGTCGACGTCCAGGAGCAGGAGCATCTCATGGTGCTCGCCGCCCTGCTCAAACCTGGTCGAAAGATCAAATGTGAGAGATCATGACTTGTTGTGTCATCTTGCACAACATGATCATTGAGAGCGAGCAGGAAGAACCAGTATTTGGCACAACATGATCATTGAGAGCGAGCAGGAAGAACCAGTATTTGACACTGAACCATATTACTTGCAGGGTCCTCTTGCCCAAGTTGATCACCAGCTACCGGCAAACTGGACTGACTACCTCAATATGCGTCAGGAGATCCGAGACCCACAGGTGCATCAAGAACTGCAACACGATCTGGTGGAGCACCTATGGAGGCTCAAGGACGAGGCCGGGAATGGAGATGAAACTTGAGTTTTTATTTGTTAAACGATATAATTTGTAGTGAACTATTTGATTTATGTGACGAAACAAGCCGAAAACACGCCGAACTATGTGAGGAGCTAATTGATTCCTATTTGTTTGCGCAAAATTCACGCCGAAACCCGCCGAGTCGCGCTGAATATGGGCCGATTCACGCAGTTATCGGGCAGTTTCTGGACATATTTGGGCTGAAAGCTGGCTGAATTCGATGCCTGGGGTGACCTGGGGGCAACGGCTGGGTGCCGAACCGCCCCCAGCGCCGATTTTATCACGGGCGCACCTCCATGACGCTTTTTTTCGGCGTCCGGGGAGCCGAACGACCGGAGATGCTCTTAGGCCACGGTACCTGAATAGGCCAGTAAAAAAAACGCACGGCGTGCACGCATAGAGGAGGCCCAGCCCGCAAAACCTAGGCTAGGTCGCGTCGCGCCCCAACACCCCAACCCCACTGTTCTAGAGAAAAAAAAAACCTACCCCAACCCCATTCGCCACAGCCGCCGCCCCCTCCCC
>NC_041389.1:634432263-634464790 GCF_002162155.2 Triticum dicoccoides
AAAAAAAAGCCGCCGCCCCCACCCCACCGGCAGCTGCCCCTCATTCCGCCGCCGTGACGAGAAAGCCGGAGCCCGGAGGTGGAGACTGCGTTCGGCGGGGCGACTGCGCAGTCTATCGCCCGCTCTCTCATCTTCGTCGACGGCCGGCGCGACGCCACGAGGCCGGCCCACGACCACGACCGGCGTCCTCCTCGTTCTACGGCCTGCATCTCCGACGCGACCGCCCAATAGACGTAAATTCTCCCTCTCTCCTCTAGTTCGAATGTTAGTGCTGCCTAAAAAGACTGTATTCTGAATTTCTGATTTTTTTAGAGTAATTTCTGGTTGATTCACATGGATTATCAACTGTCCTCTCCTCCTCTAGTTCTAATACTTACCCACCCAGTACTGATTGAGTTACCCAGGTGTTAAGTGTATAGTCATCATCATGAAATCGATCTAGTTACGCTGCTCCCCAGGTAATAGTTACCAGTTTCCGACGTGTTCAGGTACAATTATCACAACGAAATTGATATAGTTATCACCTTAATACTTACGGAGTAGTTACCCAGGTGTTTTAGGGTATATTTTCCCACTTGTTCACGATACAGTTCCCATCCCAAAATACCATCACATTTGTGAAACTGTGTGGTAACGTCTAAACTCGAAAAAATTGCAAAGAACAACCCAAGGTGAGATATAGTTTCAACTCAAAACTATTTGTCACCATGGTGTCAATGTAGTCACCCTGTCCTTTGGCTAATAGTTATCACCACCAAGTCAATGTAGTTAAATCGGATAAACGGTTTCGAGCTACGAAACTTTTTGAATTTTTGGATTTGCATTTAGTGCGGATGATGCCAACAGTTTTGTTTTGGCGCACGCAAGAGAGCACTAGGAAACTAACGCAGTGCGTAAAGGGTTGATGATTAAGACGCAAGATTTGTCCTAACGTTTTATGGTTATGCCTATCCTAGAATGTTCTATATGTTAGTACTTTCCCCGTTGTGATTAATTAGGTGTCTCCAAATAAATAGGTTCAGACTGAGCACATGAGTCTTGTCTTAGGAGTTGGTTGCGTCAATTACTCAATTCTAGTTTGTTTCTTTGTATTCTCTTTGTTCGTTTGTTATTCAGCTCTGCTACTTATGGCGCTAGTTTAATTTAATGATGTGCCTTGTAGCTTCACTGTTTCTTGCTAGCAGTCTAGCTAGGGATAGATCAGGTGTTAGATGCTTCAGTTAATCTCCATTCTTATGAAGAACACACAAGTATTGGATGGATACAGCAAATGCCCAACGTTGGTCAGTGTATCCTTCGTAATTAGTGCTGCCAGTTTGATCTCAATCTTTTCACATGCTTTATTTTGATATATCATAAGTTTGAGTCTAGCTCTTCGGTTGTTTTATGAACCTTGATATATGTTACCTGATGATTGGTACAGCTGAATTTGTTTGATGGAGGACCTACCGGAGGCTCTGCTGACTGAGATTCTAAAGAGGATCACCAGAACAAGTGATCTCAATTCTTTTTCCCTTGTGTCAAAGCAGCTCTACAAGATAGAGGGGAATCAAAGGGGTGCTATCCGTGTTGGTTCTGGTCTTTGCGCTGCTAAAAAAGCCCTAACATCATTGTGCGCCCGGTTCCCAAATCTGCGGAAAGTGGAAATCGATTACTCTGGTTGGATACCTGGACATGGAAAGCAGCTGGACAACAAAGGCCTTCTTGTGTTTTCATCTCACTGTTCCTCGCTGATTGACCTCACCTTAAGCTTCTGCTCATGCATCGATGACTCTGGGCTTGCTTGTTTAGCTTATTGCAAGACAATGGTGTCTCTCAGGCTCAACTCCGCACCAAAAATAACGTCAGTTGGGCTTTTCTCGGTTGCAGTTGGTTGCACAAGTCTATCTGCTCTCCACCTTATTGATTGCGAGAAAATCGATAGTGTAGAGTGGCTGGAATACCTTGGCAGGGATGGATCGTTGGAAGAGCTTGTAGTGAAGAATTGCAAAGGAATCAATCATCATGACTTCCTAAAGTTTGGTTCGGGATGGATGAAGCTCCAGAAGTTTGAGTTTCAGAGGAAAAGAGAAAGATATGATATTCTTCCAGGTGATGTTGTTTATGACTCCTCGTACGATGCTCACAGCACGGATATATATGATTTCTGCTGTGAGAGTTTGAAGGATTTAAGGTTGGCGCATATTAAAACTTGGCCAGAATTAGGACTTCGTGTTGTCCTAGGGAAGTGTAAAGCATTGGAGAAGCTTTGCCTTGAGCATGTTCGTGCCCTAAATGACAATGACATTATTGCATTATCTCGGAGCTGCAGCAACCTTAAAAGCATCTCACTTTGGCTCAACCTGCAGTGCTACTCTAGTGATGTCAGATATTGTGAAACAAGGACGTCGTTTACTGATGACAGCCTTTACGCTCTAGCCCTCAACTGTCCTATGCTTCAGATCGTAGACCTCTGGTTTACAGGATGTTCCCGTGACTGGCCATCAGAAATAGGATTCACACAACAGGGTTTTCTGGTGCTCATTCAGACCTGCCCGATTCGTGTTCTCGTGCTCAACAACGCCAACTTCTTTGATGACAAGGGGATGAAGGCCCTCTCATCCTCACCACATCTGGAGACACTCGAGCTTATATTGTGTCATGCGGTAACTGATGCTGGGATGCGCTTCATTGCGCACACCCCATGCTTGAGTAATCTCATGCTTCGGGTGTGTCATAACGTTACTGATGTTGGAGTGGCTAAACTGGGACATGCACATAAGTTAAGAGTCTTTGGTCATTCAGTATTGTGGTAAGGTCTCTCTGCAAGCTACACTGGGTGTTACTAAGTCGGTTCACTACTCTAGGGACTTTTCAGATGCCCTGAGAAAGGAACTTGATTTGCTTGGCGACTGTTGATGAAGTGGTCTCCAAAATTTTCAGTATGAATTTGCTGCTGAAGCCATTAAGTTTGAGGTAACAACTTGCAAAACGATGTTATATTATGGGACAGAGGGAGTAGGAAGCATAATTCTGGATGTTTAGATTCCAAAATGGCCTGAAGTTGAGGAAGAAGTGAAACTTGAGCGACTACTGAAGGCATATAACATAGTTGTGTGCTATTTACGTTACAGGCAGTCACCATTTGAGGGATGAGATTCATGTGTTTGCTTGGGTCATGTGAGATTCATGTGTTTGTTCGAATTTGAACTAAAACCATGACAAGTATTTTGGAACGGAGGGAGTAGTACCTTACTTAGTTTCAACCATTGGTTGTCAGGACTGACATGGAACAAATATCATACAGCCTTCTTATTTCTTCATGCCTAACACAAACTTATTAACAGAAAGGGTGAGTACAGATGGTACGAGAACTAGCAAATACCCCAATAACCTTTTTTTTATCAGAAAAGTAGATACCAATTCACCTCAGAACTCAACTAGGCCAGTGCAATCACACACATGCTAACTACGTATAACATGTACAGCCGAGGCCGTATAGAGAACACATATGTGTGAGATAACAAGAAAATAATGGGCTAAAATGAGCGGTTAGCTATATCTTGAACCAACAATCAACAAGACGCTAAAATGTATTACTCCCTCGGTTCCAAATTACTTGTCTTAGATTTGTATAGGTACGGATGTATATCTAGATAAATTTAAGACAAGTAATTTGAGACGGAGGTTGTAGAATAATTATACACCATTGCAACGAACGGTCAATTTCTAGTTGCCATAAAAATAAAATACTCTGCTTTACTGCTTCGACACTTCCATATATATTTGAAAAGCAAGCTAGCTTGCCGACCGAATTAACTAATAGCCCCTTTCTATATATGTACATGTGGCAATCCAATTAATTAAGCATGTTTATAGTATTTTTTTTTTGAGAATTTGTATCTATATACTATACAACGCATCCTTAAGAGCATCTCTAGCAGACCGCGTATAATGCCGATCCGCAAAACACATATACAGCTCGCGGAAAAACGGCTTTGCGGCCGGCGCGGGCGGCGACAGAGTCAAACCCCGCAAAACGGACATGTAAGTCTTTATCCTTTTTTACGTGTCCGTTTTGCGGGGTCTGACTCTACCACCACCCGCGCCGGCCCGCAAATCAGTAATTTGCATTTCAATTTCCAGCATGAAAATACATTTCTTTGCTTTTTTCTATTTTCTTCAAGGGCATTTGATACATAATAATTCATCAATTCTTTGCTAGAACAGCAAGACCAAAGAAAACAAGAACCACAATTAGGCATTTTAGAAGATATCAAACTTTCATAACTGCTCCCGCTAGTTGAACCAACATCTTCTCCATGAATTCGTTGTCGATCTGCAGATTCTTGATCTTGCATTCTCCATTCTTCTTCTTTGGTTCTAAAGAAGTAGACGTTGCTTCCCCTCTAGTTTCTTCTCTAATTGCACATGCAGCCGCATCATTAGGCTCAATTCTATTAAGGAGTGCACGAACATCTATTAAGTTTCTTTCTATCAATAAATCAATGTATTCTCCTTCCCAACACCAAAATGAGCATCCATCTTCCTACACACATGACGATCTCCATAAGCTATCGAAATTGAACCGAATAGGTTGACAAAAGCCGAATGGAGACAACAACATACCACGTCGTTTTCGCATTTGAAGAATACCCATCCGGGGTGGTTCAGCGTGCTAGAAGTCAGCCGCAGCACCGTCCGTGTGCAGTCATCGCACTGTATGAGCGGCATCGGCGAGCCGCTGCGCAAGCGCCGAGCCCGGGCGACGGCCGGTTGAATCCTTGCCGTCAAACCGACAACGGCAGCTACAGGACGAACTAGTACCTGCATGCGGCGCTGGGGCTTTGTCGGGGCTGCGCGGGGCGCTCCCCGACCAATCCATGGCTTGACACAGCCACCGGTAGCCGGAAACGCCGAATTCGGCCGCCGCCATGAACAGTTGCCGACCTGCAACTTTCCGGCCCGTCGACGCAGGAGGAAGTGGCGGAGGGCAAGCTCGGGCGTGTGGCGGCCCTCCCGCCAGCTAGTTTGGCCGGAACCGTAGGCGTCGGCCCCGACCCGGCGGGGCGGGAGGGAGGGGGGGAGTGCGGGGTGAGGGGGAGAGGGGCGGCGGTGGGTGGGGAAATGCGCGGGTTAAAATGTCCCCCTCCCAACCACTACCACTATATACAGGGCGCTGACGGGGTGAGGGGGGAACCCGCATTATCGCGGGTCTGGATGGGAATTATGCCGCGCCCCGTAATTTTTTTTATGAGTCGGACGCTTTTGCACGATTTTTCGCGCGGACCCATATTTTGGCAGTTATTTTGCGGGTCAGGGCATTATACAAGGTCTGCTAGAGATGCTCTAAGAACTATGGCATATTCTTCTAGCCTCTTCAATCCTTCTTTTGGAGAAGCCCCTTCACCCAGTTGCTGGGCCATCGCACTGCCAATGATCACTGCATCTGCACCCCACTCTGCAATATGTGTTTATTTATGAAATTTTAATTAGCTTGTTGAAATTCAGTAAAAAGTTACTAATTCATGGTGAGTCTTCTATCCATAAATAGGTTTGTTTTACCCGTCTAACATGATCAAGTGTCGGTATGCCAAAGCCAACAGCCACAGGTTTGTTCATGACCTGTTTAATTTCCTTAAGAAGATCCTTGACACGCGACTCCACGGTTGCTCGTGGACCAGTAACCTCCATTGACACTTACCTGCTTGATTAGATTACAGCGTAAAGATTTTAACAATCAGGCCAGCATGAGAAAGACAAACTTGCAGGGAACAATTGAGACAAATGTAGCCATCCATTTGGCACTTACAAGGTAAACAAACCCCTCTGAAGCTTTTGTGACTTCCTTCATCCTCTCTACAGGCGTGACTGGCGTCGTAATTAGCACCTGAATACATTAGTTCAAACAAAAAAAAAGTTGATTGCTGGTACTAGAAATCCAGCTCTGTTTGAGATATACTCCTACATATTAGTGGAGGCAGAGCACATACAAGCTCTAGGTTGTTCTTGATGTCTTCATTCCTGAATGGACATGTCTCGGCATAAGGAAGATCGGACACTATGAGACCTGGTGGAACGGATATAGATAAATAAGCGGGGCAGCTCCGGCAAATTAATTAACAGTGACATTAGTGAGCTAGTAGGTTAATTACCTTGCACACCGGCTTGTTTGAGAGCGGCGGTGAAGTTGGCCGCGCCCCGCCGCACGATTGGGCCCAGGTACGAGACGAGCACCACGGGGCAGGACAGCTCCGGTGTCACCTCCTTCAGCATCGACAGCACGCCGTCGATGGTCGTGCCGGACGCCAGCGCCCGTGCTGCAGAGGCCTGGATTACCGGCCCGTCGGCGTCGGGCCTGTCCCGCATGTAAATATATTGTAAAACTGTGGAGTTTTAGGGAGTCTTTCCCTCCTTATTTAATGAATGATACACACACTATTTGAGATACCGGCCCGTCGGCGTAGGAGTCCGAGAAGGACATGCCTAGCTCGATGACGTTGGCGGCTTGGCGCCACAGGCGTCTAGGACCCTGAGCGCCTCCGCCGTGGTCGCTAGCTAGGGGTCGCCGGCTGTGATGTACGGGATGAACGTCGTCTGCTGGCATACATTTCATGTGAATTGGAAGGAGGGCGACGTAGTTGCCAGAAATAGCTCATGTGCACTGTCTTACATGGCAATAATAGCCCCAATGCGACGAGGTGGTTAAAACACGGGTCCGGTCGTTAACGGGACTGCGATTAAGGTAAAAACAGGGGGTCAAACTAATCGGTGGCAGAGGTGGAAAAAATGTCACATGGCAGTGTTGTGGAGATAGATACTGAGGTAACAGAGGATGGTAGAGTCCTTTTTTCCAAATTCTTTATGGCTTTAAAGCTTTGCATTGACTTCAAAGCAGGGTGCCGTCCATATTTGAGCATAGACTCATCTTTTTTGACAGACTAATGGAATTGTCAATTGGCAGCATGCAATGCTTTAGATGGACACAACTGAATGTTTCATGTTGCTATTGATTTGTTTCAGTCAGAGACAAGGTTTCATGGACATGATTCATGATGCAGTTGAAAAGATGCATAGGGCCAGTGTCACCTTTGACAGTACACACAGATGCATGTAAAGGGCTAGAAAATTCAGTGAAGAATGTTTTTCCTCGTTGTGAGCAGAAGGAGTGCTTTGGCCATATGTCGATGAATTTGATCAAAAAATTCAGAGGGAAAGAATTTGGGAGAATGTGGCCAACAACAAGATCTTACACCAAACAAACACATTCATGTCATCTTGATAAGATAAAAGCAACACGCAGTGAGTTTGGTCCATGGTTGAATACCTATCATTCTCTATTATAATACATGTCAGGATTTAACACTGCCATCAAATGTGACCATATCAATAATAACTTGGCAGAAATTTTTAACAACAAGATAAAGCAGTTGAAGAACTTGCCTGTGCATAACATGGTTGACCAAATCAGGATCATGATCATGCACATGTGAAAATTGAGAAGAAGGATTGGTGATTGTCTGCAAGGGGATAAGCTTCCTGCAACAGTACAACAGGTGATGAACAGGAGCAGAAATCTGACACATTTATCTGCGGAGAAATCTTCATTGTGGGCTGCTGAAGTTAGAGATATCAAGACTAGAAGGAGGCATGTTGTTAACACTGAGTTGCACGACTGCACTTGCCTCGAGTGGCAACACACCGGCAAACCATGTGAGCATTCCATTCTTTTCTTGGCCTCCCAACCCAAGATAAACATGCACCCATATTTGCATGCATATTACTCAGTGGAAAGATTCAAGACTGCATATGCAACTCCAATTCCAACACTTACAGATCAGTCTCAGTGGCTTGAAGTAGAAATTGAATTTTCCATGTGTCCTCCCCTAACAAAAAGAAAGGCTGGCAGGCCTAAAAAGAGTAGATTGAAGGCATGGTTTGAGAAAGGTGGGAGTAGTAAAAAGGGAAGGGGAAGAAGGATGTAAAGCCAAAAAGATTCCAAAAAGGTAACAAAATAGATGCAAGTTGTGCCAGGAACTTGGGCACTGAAAAGGATCTCCAAAATGTCGTTACACTCCTGAAAGGCCAAAGTATGTTTACGTTTGTGTTTTTTATTTGGGTGTTGTTTTTAATTACTAGCAAAATTACAAGCTTTGTTTTCCAGGAGGAAGCGTGGAGGTCAACCCCTTGTTGTTGAAGATTGCTGGGTAATCAAAAAGGCAAGAACCAATTTTGGTGATGAACCAGAGTTGGATGATGCTGCGGTGCAAAATGAGCAAGAGTTGGATGTTGTTGTGATGCAAAATGATCAAGATTTGGATGATGTTGTGCAAAATGAGGTAGTCTTTGATCTTGTGATGCATCATTAGCAACATTTGGATGATGATGTGCTGCACAATGTGGTGCAAACTGAAGCTGTTGCGGCAGATGTTATGCAAACTGAAGCTGCTACGACAGATGTTCCGCAAACTGAGCCTATATTGCAAGTTGTATTACCAATTGAAGCTACTGGAGTTGATGTTGTGCAAACTGGGCCTCATGTAGATGTTGTGGTGCAAACTGAAGCTGTCCCAGCTAGTCCAGTTAAGAAAACCAAGACTTTGAGTGAACTAGGTATGGTAGGATCAAAAAGTGGTAAGAATAATAAGAAATCGAGTGGCAAGAAGAAGTGAAAACTTCTTTTTGTCAAACTTGTTTAATGGTGATGTGTGTTGTAGAATAACAAACTTGCCTCAATTTGTGTAAAATGGTATTCGTGTAATGCTATTCAAATTCTGGCCGAATTTCAAATTTGACCCAAAATTTAAATTTGAAATTGTTTAGTATGTGGTATTGATGTTACAATGCTTTCTCAAATATTAGTCATATATAAGCATGTTAAGCGATCAATCCGAGCACTTATTGTTGATGTGAAACACTAGTCACGAAAAATTGGCTCCAAATGAGCTCCGAAGCTAGGCTAAACACCCCATTTGTAAGCAATTTTTTGACCTTTTCTAAATGGGCCAAAAAATCAAAACTTGACATCTAGTGTGCAAATATAGGGTCCATGCCCAATATGAGATTGTTTGGATAAATTATGACATGCTTAGCCCTAAACCCTAGCTTGAATCCCAGGCAACCTCGTTCATGATAGCTATGTTTTGTGAAGGATTTTTCATGAAAATACCCACAGACCAAGTTTCTTATTTTTCCTAGCAACTCACTCACATAAAACAATGATGAGTGCAAGTTTCATATTTTTTTGATTTTTTTTGAATTAGTTATGCTCAACCCTAGTCCTCAAAACCCCTCAAAACTCCATCTGAAACCCCGCACCCTTCTGCGCCACTTGATCTCTGTTAGTGGACAGCCTGGATCATGCGCTAGGGCTACGTCACTGATCCGCGCGAGGCTTTGTGATTGGCTGCAGTCAACAACACTGGATAACCCCCCGCCTCAACTCTGGATCGCTGGATCACTACGTGTTCTACGGTGTGGATCAACATGCAGTGCTACACGTCAGCGATCCGCGTGCTACGCTCTGATTTGCTGGATTCATAAACACATTTTTTGCGCTGCGGCGAGTGGGCTTGCCGTTGGGCTATGGTGAAAGAAGCCCACCCTTTGGACCTTTGGATCGAACCATGCCTCCTCTAGCCAGGCCCTAGCCAACAGTTGCCATGGTCGATCGGAGCCTATGATGCATGCATGCATGAGCGGCACACGCACAAAAAATGGGTCAGCGTGACCCCTTGAGCCCCGACCGATGGCACAGACGCGTGCAGGCTGTGTGAAACGTCGCAGCAGGGCTATTGATGCAGGGGCACCCCCCATTGATGCATGCAGCCTTTGGTTTCCCATGCGTGTGTACACACTCCCAATGCCACCAAATGCCGCCCTGTCATTACTTCCACCCGGTAAAACCATTCAAAAAAATAATAATCAAAAAATACGTCGCACTAGGGCTATTTAAGCCATACCTATCGTCTTCCTCTCCCTCCTCATCCATACCCCAACCCCATCCTATCACATCTGCCCCCATCTGTCCTCCTTCTTCCTTCTTCTCCACAAAGTAGAGGGTCCCGAAGCCACCATGCAGTACAACGGCCAGACCTACCGCTACCCCCATCGTGCCGGAGAGGCTCTATTCCGCTGGTGTGTATGTAGAGAACACCCTTAGGTGTGGGCAATCTCAAGGTGGAGGGGCGCAAGGGAGTTCACGCAGTCCTTCCTTTCGGCCGGCTACCGCCACCTCCCCCGTGGCTCTCCAACTATGTTACATGTTGAGGAGGTCAATCACAATGGCGTTGTGGTTGGGCTCCTCGGTACATTCACCAACCCCTTCGACGCCTTCCACCTCCTCGGCCGAGTGTTTTGGTGTGGGTGTGAGTTTATTGCTTTCACCACCCACAACATCTTCACCGACTTCAACAACATCTTCCCCACCTACAACGACATGCACACCCTCCCGTACCCCGTCGACAACCAGGAGTGGAGGGCGCCCAGAGGAGTGAGGTGGCGTTTGCCAAGAGGAGGAGAAGGAGAAGAACCCCGTTTGGTGCCCCCAATCTATCTAGCTATCTATCTATCATTTTAGTGTTTTAAGTTGTAATAGTTTATGTTTGTGTGCTACTATTATTAAGTTGTAAGGCTATGCTATTTATGTCGTGGAACTATTGGTTGTGCTACTATTTATATTGTTGTTGGGTTTCTTATTTTTATATTTTTGTTTCATGCTATTATTTGTGGGTTTCTATGGGTTGTACCCTTTTCGTGCTATTATTTGTGTGTTGCCTTGTGTTGCTACACCCTATTCACCATGCCACACAAACTGTCTTCACAATGTTGGCCAAATCATGAGTCATGACTCACAGTGTTCTATCTAGTTTCTATTTTTTCCTATCTAGTTGATATTGGTTAATTGATATATGTGCTTGATGTTCTATCTAGTTGATCTATGTGTTACTAATACAAGGAAGATTCCACTATGGACATGCAAGTGTATGGGTACCCAATTGTTTTTGCGAAAAGGAAAAATCATATATTGGCGTGTTGCATGTGGGCATGCATGTATCTAGGCCCTGGCTATTTAGGGCCACCCTAGCTAGCCAATATTGGTTTGAATTTTACCTCTGTCCAATATTTTAAGAGCAAAATAGGAACATTTTCTTGACCTATTTGAATCGAATTTTAACATGATCATTTCCAAAAATGATTTCTGAGGCTTTCACATATCCCCATTTAATTTGGGTTTCATGGAACCATAGACATGCATAAAAAGAATCACAACAAATATGTAAAAAAAAGTACAATACATACGGCCCAGCATTTATTCGACAGAAAAATTTGGCTAAAGAAAAAACAAGTAAAGAAGTACATGTTTGTTAAAGGTTTATTTGCCGAAGCAACATTATATTTTGATTTAGTCGAAGCATTTTTTTAACATGGGTGCCTCTATGCTATAAAACTGGGCTGGTGCCCAGACGCGGGTGGCTTTTCTCAATTTGGGCCTAGTTATTTTCTCATGGCCCAACATCTATTCGGCAGCAAGATTTGTTGTTTCTGAATTTGGGGGGTGTGCACTCTGTTAACTGAAGAATAAGAACAAAGCATGAACACTGGATATTTCTGTTTCGATTTAGTTATAATAACTTGGCATGGCGCACATATCGCATCCTATGCCCTGACAGACCTAAATGCCCCGTCTAATGAAGGATGAATAGCAAGTAAAACACAAACAGAGAAATGACACAACAATAAACCCCCCTGCCATGATATTTGCTTGTTTCTGCAAATTGATCATCTCCATTTGATTTTTCTTGATCTTCTTCAGTTCCTCGGTCAGTTGAGACTCCAAGTGTGGTTCAGCATGGGTAGCATTGCACGCATAGCTCGCCATCGGCACGACTCTGCCCGCCCCTCTATCCGAGCTCCCAAAATTATCCATCTGCGGCACCCCGCCCAAATTAAGCTCCCAGGTTGCGGCCCCGCTCGAATCAATGTAGCCCTTGAACTAAATCCTCTCAACATAATCATCCATCCACTCGAAATGTGTGCATTTCTTCAGGATCTGGAAACAACAACATGAACCCTAAATTCAAAATTCATGGGAAAAAAATAAAATATGGAGAAATGAGAGCAAAAGACAGTGAAAGAACGGGCTAAGGACTGAGATCTAACCTTGCCATCCCTTCCTGCCATTGACTTGCTCAAGCACTTCAAAAATTCCCGCCCAAGATTTCCATTCTCATCAGTCCTACCGACCCACCGTTTTAGAGGCTATGGGCGTGGGCATGACGGGCAGCTTGTGAGTGGCACTGGACCATACTGACGCCATTTTGAGTGCGTGGCGGAGGAGGTGGACACCTGGACTAGGTCGCCGGAGAAGAGGAAGAATGAGGAAAGGGGAAGCAATGGGCGGCAGCGGGCAGACGGGCACGGGCGAAGAGGTGGGTCCCGACGGTGGGCGGACGGGCACAGGCGAAGTGGTGGGTCCCGTGCTTACTGGACAAGTGGTGGGTCCCGCGCTTACGTGGATAAGTTATGGATCCAGCCCATAACAGCTAATGATGGCATCAGTTCAGCTTAAGGGCCATGTCGTGTGTGGGCTATTTACTCACTCAAAAGTGTCACCCCAAAGCCATTCTGTCGAACAACATCGCACTCCATCCAATTCCCACAAAAGATGATGCATAGGAGCTATTCACCCCGCACGTGCAAAAATTGATTGATGTGCCTTGCAGCCCTTGCCTTAGATTAAGCCCAACACGATTGTGTGACAGATGGATGTACTACCCTGCCCTGCTCCTTGATCTTGGACAAGGTCTGCCTCATAACCAGTCTCCGCCAGTCGGCGACGGGCACGAACGCCGCTGGGATGCGAGGCGGCGCTCTGAGCACCGAAGCCGGGTCGAATGAGGCCGGCGCCGGTGCCGCGGCGACCATAAGCCTCCTCGACGCAGACACCGCCACAACCGATGAAGCAAGCCGCCTCGAGTGGATCAGCGCCTGAGCCGTGGACACTGCCTTGAGCACGAAAGCACTGTCGCTTGACGGATGCTACACAGTTCATTGCGTCTCTAGCTGGAGTACAAACGCTTGGACTTTACAGAGCACCTAAAAAACAATAGGCATACATCGAGGTCTCTAGACTACCGAACGACCGCTGCTCCTGCCAGAACGAGGCACCGACATGCCATCCTTGCCGCTCCCATACCGGAGTCGCCCTAGGCTAGCCTTATCGATGACAACCGTGAAGTCTTCGTGCATGTGCCCTTGAGGACCAGCGTCCTGGAGTGGCAGTCGTTCACCATTGAATCCTTGAATTGATCCGAAGAACCGGACACCAGATCTTGCCATCGCATAAACAGAGTGAGAAGCCCTAACCTCGCATACCCGAGGAATTGACAAGAATCTACGCCGGTGATCAGTATAATTCATCTTGGCGGACGAGCTCGAGGAGAATTGGAGCCCTAAAGACCAACTCGAAGATGAAGCTTCACCCCTACGAGGAATAAAACCCTAACCTATGTACCAACCTGAGCCAAGGCATGGGGGAGGTGAATCCACAAGATCCTCAATGGGGATCGATCGGATCCACGAGTTTACAATTCGTCATGAAGGCCTAAATGCATCCTCTTCTCCATCAGTATGCTCATCCTGGAGACAAGTTAGGAAATACCAAATGCATCCATGACTCTACAATTCGTCATGAAGGCCTAAATGTAACCATCAATTCTTTTCTATTAACCAGGAAATAAATAGTGTCTGTCTCCCTCCTCCCTCACTCGACGTTATATTCGAAGTATCACCAGCCACATATCATTTGTGGTTGTTTGCAGGTCAAAGACATGGCAGTGGCAGTCAGCTTTGGCATACCGGACCCCAAAACATGTTAGCCAGGTAAATAACACACCGAAAGATTGACCAAAAAGTTATAATATTAATTTGGAAAATCACAATAAAATAATTACATTGCTAACATCCACTTATAGTAGACATAGATTGCCGAATGGGGTGCAAATGGAGTGATCATTGGTAGTGCAATTGTGAAACAGTTGGGTGAAGCGGCTTCTCCAAGAGAAAGGTTGAAGAGGCTAGAAGGCTTCGCCGGGAGCCTCAAGGATGCAATGCAATGATCTGCAGCACAACATAGTTCATTATCTAGACCACCATGATATGTGGAAATAAAGGCACCGAATTGTTTTAGCTTCCTGGTCAAGTATGGAAGGGTAGAAGCAAGATAAATGAGTAGAAAACAAGGCTTTGGTTCAGGCCGGTCCAACCCATTAGTCCCGGTTCAGTCACGAACCGGGAGGCCAGGGGGGCCGGCTGGGCCTCGTGGGGCATTGGTCCCGGTTCATCTGGCCCCTTTGGTCCCGGTTCCAGGCACGAACCGGGACCCATGTGCCTCGCTCCTGGCCCACCACCATTGGTCTCGGTTGGTGGCTTGAACTGGGACCAAAGGGTGTCCTTTAGTCCCGGTTCCAGCCACGAACCGGGACCAATGAGATGCCTATATATACCCCCTCGCCCGCGAGCAGAGCACTCCACTACTCTGTTTTTCTGGCTGGCCGTTGGAGAGCTTTGTGGTGCTCTAGCTTACCTCCTATGCACATGAGGTGTTCGATGAAATGCCCGAGCCACACTTAAGCTTTCTCCTCTCGAAGCTCCTTGTCCAAGCTCCATTTTCCTCGAGATTTGTCTAGGTTTGGCGGTCCGTCCTGTCCCGTCCCCGTCCTCACCGCCGTTGATCACCCGCGCCGATCTCGTCGCCTGCACCACCATGGTGAGCCTCTTGATCTTATCTTTTTTCTAAAAGAAACAAGTTCTTACTTGCATGATTTAGATAGATACTTGTGTAGTTTTCTTACTTATTATTGTTTTTTATTATATAGTGCGATGGTTTTGGTATCCGCCTTCGTCGGCCCTCGTCCTATCTATGATTCAGATGTGGTATATACATTTTATTTTATAACTATTAGTTTCATTTAGTGTTTATGACAATTAGGCCGAGCAACATGACATAGATTTTTTTATCTAGGAGGTATGTGAACCGGAAATTCCGACTGACCCTATTGTCGAGAGGTTAAATTTAGTTGAAGAAGAAAACAATTACTTGAAGGAAAAATTTAAAAAAATTGAGGAGGAGAATATGATATTGGAGTTGCATGTTGCGGATGTCGTCGATGATCACAAGATCAAGATGGATGCAATGCGCTTGAAGATTAGAAAGATTAGAAAATATGCCATTCATACTTAGGCTTGGTATCATTATGCCGTTGGATCAATTGTTACCTTCGTTGCGGTTATGATCGCATTTCTTGTTGCATTGAAATGTTTTACATAGTTTCAATGTATGGTTTAATTAGATGCTCTGGAGAGCTATATGTTGTTCAATGAGAACTATGTATGTACTTTGATTTTAATGTGATGATGAACATCTATTAATTTGGTCACTTATCTATTCATGATGTACACAGATAAACCGACAATGGATGTACGGTAACAGACGCACCTCCGAGTACATTAAGGGCGTGAATAATTTTCTTGCAGTGGCTGAGGCAAACAAGCAGAATGGTTTTATGCGTTGTCCATGCCCTATATGTGGGAATACGAGGGCTTACTCTGAATCAAAAAGCCTCCGCACCCAGCTTCTTTATAAGGGTTTCATGCCACACTATAATGTTTGGACCAAGCACGGAGAAAAAGGGGCTATGATAGAAGACAACGAAGAAGAAGAAGATGACAACTATGTGACCCCTGAATACGGTGATGATGCAACGGGGGTAGCTGAAGATGCTGCAATGGGGGAAGCTGAAGATCAAGAGGAACCAAACAATGTGCCCAATGATGATCTTCGCTGGGTCATTGTTGATGCAAAGATACAATGCGAAAGTGAAAAGGAGAAGCTGAAGTTCGATCTCATGTTAGAGGATCACAAAAAAGGGTTGTACCCTAATTGCGAAGATGGAAACACAAAGCTCGGTACCGTACTGGAATTGCTACAGTGGAAGGCAGAGAATGGTGTGCTTGACAAAGGATTTGAGAAGCTACAGAAAATATTGAAGAAGAAGCTTCCAAAGGATAACGAATTGCCCGACAGTACGTACGCAACAAATAAGGTCGTATGCCCTCTAGGATTGGAGGTGCAGAAGATACATGCATGCTCTAATGACTACATACTCTACCGCGGTGCGTACAAGGATTTGAACGCATGCCCGGTATGCGGTGCATTGCGGTATAAGATCAGACGAGATGACCCTAGTGATGTTGACGACGAGTGCCCCAGGAAGAGGGTTCCTGCCAAGGTGATGTGGTATGATCCTATAATACCACGGTTGAAATGCCTGTTCAGAAACAAAGAGCATGACAAATTGATGTGATGGCATAGATAGGACCATAAGAAAGACGGGAAGTTGGGAGCACCCACTGACGGGTCATAGTGGAGAAAAATCGAGAGAAAGTACCGGGAGGAGTTTGCAGGTGACGCAAGGACTCGTTTGGTTTAAGCACGGATGGCACTAATCCTTTTGGGGAGTAGAGCAGCAATCACATCACCTGGCCCGTGACTTTATGTATCTATAACCTTCCTCCTTGGTTGTGCATGAAGCGGAAGTTCATTATGATGCCAGTTCTCATCCAAGGCCCTACGCAACCTGGCAACGACCTTGATGTGTACCTAAGGCCATTAGTTGAAGAACTTGTACAACTGTGGAATGGAAATGGTGTACGTGTGTGGGATGAGCACAAACAAGAGGAATTTGACCCGCATGCGTTGCTGTTTGTAACCATCAATGATTGCCCTGCTCTCAGTAACCTTTCAGGACAGACAAACAAGGGATACCATGCATGCACGCACTGTTTAGATGATACCGAAAGTATATACCTGGACAAATGCAGGAAGAATGTGTACCTGGGGCATCATTGATTTCTTCCGACCAACCATCAATGTCGAAAGAAACGCAAGCATTTCAAAGGCGAGGCAGATCACCGGAAGAAGCACGCCATGCGTACCGGTGATCACGTACTTGCTATGGTCAATGATTTAAAAGTAATCTTTGGAAAGGGTCCCGGCGAACTATCTGTTCCGAATGACGCTGAGGGACGCGCACCCATGTGGAAGAAGAAATCTATATTTTGGGACCTACCCTACTGGAAAGACCTAGAGGTCCACTCTTCAATCGATGTGATGCACATGACGAATAACCTTTGCGTGAACCTCCTAGGCTTCTTGGGCGTGTATGGGAAGACAAAAGATACACCGGAGGCACGGGAGGACCTACAACGTTTGCACGAAAAAGACGGCATGCCGCCAAAGCAGTATGAAGGTCCTACCAGCTATGCTCTTACCAAAGAAGAGAAGGAAATCTTCTTTGAATGCCTGCTCAGTATGAAGGTCCCGTCTGGCTTCTCGTCAAATATAAAGGGAATAACAAATATGCCAGAGAAAAAGTTCCAGAACCTAAAGTCTCATGACTGCCATGTGATTATGACGCAACTTCTTCCGGTTGCATTGAGGGGGCTTCTACAGGGAAACGTTTGATTAGCCATTGTGAAGCTATGTGCATTCCTCAATGCAATCTCTCAGAAGGTGATCAATCCAGAAATCCTACCAAGGTTAAGGAGTGATATGTCGCAATGTCTTGTCAGTTTCGAGCTGGTGTTCCCACCATCCTTCTTCAATATCATGACGCACGTCCTAGTTCATCTAGTCGACGAGATTGTCATTCTGGTCCCTTTATTTCTACACAATATGTTTCCCTTTGAGAGGTTCATGGGAGTCCTAAAGAAATATGTCCGTAACCGTGCTAGGACAGAAGGAAGCATCTCCATGGGCCATCAAACAGAGGATGTCATTGGGTTTTGTGTTGACTTCATTCCTGAGCTTAAGAAGATTGGTCTACCTCAATCGCGGTATGAGGGGAGATTGAGTGGAAAAGGCACGCTAGGAGGGGACTCAATAATATGCAGGGACGAGCATTCTTGGTCTCAAGCACACTACACAGTTCTACATAATTCTACCTTGGTGACCCCGTATGTCGATGAACACAAGAATTCTGCTCTCCAAACACCGGACCATTGTGACGACTGGATTACATGTGAACACGTCAGGACTTTTGGCAGTTGGTTTCAAACACGTCTCAGGGGTGACAACACTGTTTCTGATGAGCTGTACTCGTTGGCCAGGGAACCATCTTCGACTATAATGACTTACAAAGGGTACGAGATAAATGGGAATACATTTTACATGATCGCCCAAGATCAAAAGAGCACCAACCAAAACAGTGGTGTACCCTTTAATGCAGCAACCAAGAGGGGAAAGGACACATATTATGGTTACATAGTGCACATATGGGAACTTGACTATGGACATGATTTTAAGTCCCTTTGTTTAAGGGCAAATGGGTCAATCTGTAGGAGGCGGGGTACAGGTAGACCCACAGTACGGAATGAAAACAGTGGATCTGAACAATCTTGGATACACAGACGAACCATTCGTCCTAGCCAATGATGTGGCGTAGGTTTTCTATGTGAAGGACATGTCTACCAAACCGAGAAAAAGAAAAGATAAGGAAGCAAATAAATCATACGATGAGCCAAAGCGCCACATAGTTCTTTCAGGAAAAAGAGACATCATGGGATTGAAGGGAAAGACAGACATGTCTGAAGATTATGAAAAGTTCCATGAAATTCCTCCCTTCAAAGTCAAGGCTGACCCAAGCACCCTGTTAAACGATGAAGATTATCTATGGTTACGACGCATTAAGCAAAGGACACAAGCGAAGAAAAAGTAAGACTTTCTGTCCACAACTATTATGATGATGCCTTTGATCTAGAATATCACTGCAGTTACATGTGAAGAAATGAAATGTCTTTTCTAACAGACGAGTTTCCGTCCGAAACCCTAATACTTCGAAAGAGTTTGTCTGTTTTGTACACGAAGTGCATCCAGTTTTTGTCGTAACCCTCTCAACTTTTTAGCACATGTTATGTGGGTGAAATGATGATACCATGCCAACTTTCAACCTTTTCAGAGTTCATTTGTAGTGCTGTTCAATTTCAGGGTCATTCAGCTCAAAAAAATCAGTAAATGCATGAAAAATACCAAATGAAGTCAGAAAGGGTTGAAAATTTATGATGTGGCTTTGATGGTGCATTTTGAACACAAAAGTTCTAGAGTTCAAATAAGTTCAAAAAAAATGAAATCCCTTTGTAACAGATGAGTTTTCGTCTGAAACCGTGATACTTCGAAAGAGATTGTCCGTTTTGTACACGAAGTGCATCCAATTTTTTCCGTAATCCTCTCAACTTTTTAGCACATGCTATGTGGGTGAAATTATGATACCATGCCAACTTTCAACCTTTTCAGAGTTCATCTGTAGTGCTTTTCAATTTCAGGGTCATTTAGCTAGAAAAAATCAGTAAATGCATGAAAAATACCAAATGAAGTCAGGAAGGGTTGAAAATTGATGATGTGGCTTTGAATGGTGCTTTTTGAACACAAAAAAGTCTGGAGTTCAAATAAGTTCAAAAAATGAAATCCCTTTGTAACAGATGAGTTTTCGTCCGAAACCCTGATACTTCGAAAGAGATTGTCCATTTTTTACACGAAGTGCATCCAGTTTTTGCCGTAATCCTCTCAACCTTTTAGCACATGCTATGTGGGTACCATACCAACTAAGACCTTTTCAAAGTTCATTCGTAGTGCTTTTCAATTTCAGGGTCATTTATCTCAAAGAATGAACTAAAAATAATCAATTAAAATATTATGTTATGATCAACTAAAACAAAACTATAATGTTCTTCAATAGAAAAAAGAATCAACTAAAAAGCTTTTCATAAAACTCCAATAGCAAAAGGAACGACAAAGCTTTTATAAACCTCTAGTATTATTGAAACTAAAATTATATAAAAAAATTGCAACTCAAATTATCAAAGTATTTTTTTGTTCAAAACATTAAAAGCAAAAAGAATTTTCATAAAGATTTTTTTGTTAGAAACTTTAATAGCAAAAAGAATTATCGTAAAGATTTTTTTGTTAGAAACTAAAATAACAAAATCTGTTTTTGAATACAATGATAAGACACAGTAATATTAAATAGCAGGAAAAGGAATCACTCCAAAATTTATTTTTATAGTAATCACAAACTAGTGATTCACACAAATTTCAAAGAATTCAAATTTAAACTATTCAAATTTGAAAACTAATGGCACTAACAGAAAGTTTATAATTTTTGTGACCTAAAAACAAAAAGAATGAAAAAAAGAAAGCAAAAAGCGAAAGAAAAAAAATAATGCAAAAAACAAGACAAAAACTGGAAAAAATTAAAAAAATGGCCACCTACAGTGCCACCACGGCCTGAATACGATTAGAAACCCAACCATGGGTCAGGATTCAGGCTCGGAGAAGCCCCAATAGGCCCACATGCATAGAAGTGTTAGATTAGGCCCGTAAGCCTACATTGGAGAGGAGCTCGAGGGCAGTGGTAGTGGGGCTTATAAATCACTCCGAGCCCCCCTCAACTAGCAAGGTGGGACTAAACATTTTGGCAGCGGGCAGCAGCACCAGGCCTTTGGTCCCGGTTGGTAGCACCAACCGAAACGAAAGGGGTGCATTGATACCGGTTCGTGGCACCAACCGGGACCAATGCCCCCCTAAAGTCCTGAGTCCCGGTTGGTGCCACCAACCGAGACCAAAGGTCGCCCTTTCCCGCCTTTGGGCTGCTGAAAAGAGACTTTTGGTCTCGGTTGGTGGCACCAACCGGGACTAAAAGGGGGCATTGATCCCGGTTCCATCCACGAACCAGGACCAACGCTTCGCCTATATAAGCAGCACTTGTCAAAATTCAGTTCAGTTTCTTCTGCCTCCGATAACGCCGCCAGGCTGCCCCTCTGCCCCGCCGTTGCTGTCATCGCCTTGCCTCCAACGTCGTCGTCGTGCCGCCCCTGCCGTTGTCTGTGCCTCGCCGTCGCCGTCGCCGACATCGTCCCCGAGCCCATGCGCCCCTGCCCACGCCTCTGCCTCGCCCCCGAGCGCGTCGGCCGGCCGTGCCCATGCTGTCGCCCGTGCCTCGTCGTCACCGTCGTCGTTGCCGACGTTGTCCCCGAGCCCGGGCGCCCCTGCCCCGCCCCCGAGCGTGCTGTTCGGCCGCGGCCCTGCCCCGGCCAGCCCCCACCAGCGTCGCCGTGCCCTCGCCGCCCCCGCCATCGCCCTCGCCGGCCGCCCCCGCTGTGAGCCGCCGCCGCCCTGGCTCTGTGATGATTTTTTATGTGTTTTTTATGTGATGAGTTTTTTGTTCATATATATAATGTATATATGTATGTGGATATAGGTATGTATGGATGTGGCTATGTATGTATGGATATAATGTTCATAGCATTTTTTGTTCATATATGTTTTTTTTTCATATATGAATGAATTAATTATGTTGTTAGTAGAAATCGATTTTAGGTTAGTGCATTTTAGGTTAGTTGAAGAGGAAGAAGGAAGAAGGAAGAAGAATAAAAAGAAGGAGAGGAAAAAGGA
The DNA here is from genome assembly GCF_002162155.2 of Triticum dicoccoides. Classification (NCBI taxonomy): domain Eukaryota; kingdom Viridiplantae; phylum Streptophyta; class Magnoliopsida; order Poales; family Poaceae; genus Triticum; species Triticum dicoccoides. Next base: position 634,453,754 of record NC_041389.1, read on the forward strand.
AAATAAGAAGAGGAAGAAGGAGAAGAAGAGGAGAAAAAAAAATAAGAAGAGGAAGAAGAAGAAAAAAAGAGGAGAAGAAGAAAATATAGAAAAAATTACTATTTTTTCTTCTTCTCCTTTTCTTCTTCTATTTTTTGTTCTGTTTCTTCTTCTTCTTCTTCTCCTTCTCCTCCTCCTCCTCCTCCTCCTCCTATTTTCTTCTTCTTCTTCCTCTTCTTATTTTATATCGGGAACGAGGGTGTCGAGGCTCGCCGAGCGGTCGAGGGTCCGGAACTAGTGTAGAGGGTCGAGGGTCTCCGAGGGGTCGAGGGGTCGAGGGTCGGTAACTAGGGTAGAGGGTCATGGGTCGCCAAAACGTCGGAAGGAGAAGAAGAAGGAGAAGAAGATGAGAGGAAGAAGAGGATTAAAAATAATAAGAGGAAGAAGAAAAAAAAAGAGGAGAAGAAGAAAAAATAGAAAAAAACTTCTATTTTTTTCTTCTTCTCCTCTATTCTTTCTTCTTCTCCTCTTTTTTTATTCTATTTTTTCTTCTGTTTCTTCTTCTTCTTTTTCTTCTCTTCTTTTTTTTCTTCTTCTTCCTCTTCTTCTTTTTTATCGGGAACGAGGGTGTCGAGGATCGCCGAGTGGTTGAGGGGCGGGAACTAGGGTAGAGGGTAGAGGGTTGCCGAGGGGTCGAGGGTCGAGGGTCGTCGAGAGGTTGAGGGGTCGAGGGTCGAGGATCGTGAAGGGTCAAGAGGGGGACATTGATCAACCCCCTCTCGCTCGACCAACTCTTGAGGACACCCAAACCCTAGAAAAAATGTTGTCGATCTCCTACCCCTCCCGCCCCTACCCGACAAACTCTCTCGAGATTTATAAGAGATTTATCAAGAATGCCCCAATTATGGATATGCATAATTAAGATGATCTATATTTTCCTAATCTCACCTACCATTCTATATGTGCATGTTCTCTTTTGTTAAAGTGTCGAAGAAATCCATGGTTTCATAATTAGCAGGAAGTAACAGGTGCATGATTGTATGAAGCTCTCCAAAATTATTTTGGAACAGAGTCCTGATAGCATAATTCACTTTTTGGTATGAAGTTCAGCAAAGGCCTTCCAAATAGCGATATTCGAAAGGCTCTTGCTGAACTTTGTACCAAAAAGTGAATTTTCCTATCAGGACTCCGTTCCAAAATAACTTTGGGGGCTTCATACCATCATGCGCCTGTTACTTTCGGCTAATGATGAAGCCATGGTTTTCTTGAATCCTTTGACACTAGACAACGTGACATATAGAAGGGTAGATGAGATCAGGAAAAATAGGTACCATTTTCTGCACATCCAGAATGACGCCATCTTGGTAAACCCTTGTTTGACATTAATGAGAGAGGCGGTCCGGACGTCGGACATTCATGAGAGAGGCGGTCTGGGCCAAACCCTAGAAGCGTTGCCGAGGCCACCCCAAAACCTAGAAGCGTCGAGGCCACCCAAATTTACCATGTTAAAAGAGCGTTGTCGAGGCCACCCCAAACCCTAGAAGCGTTGTCGAGGTCACCCCAAACCGTAGAAGCGTCGAGGCCACTAATTAATATTTCTTGTTGTGATTAGCTAGCTAGGTCTATGTTTGCCACTATTGATATATCCATCTCTCATGTTTGTATATTAATTGCCATGTTGTAATATTTGCAGAAACTATGGATCAACAAAGAGACTTCGAACAAGAAGAGATATTGGGGGACATAATCCGCGACAGACATGATGTCTTGTCATTATTTATTAACGACACCGATGGTCTGGAAGGAGAGGAAGCGGGCTACGGTGATCGAACAATGGAGGAGGAAAGTCATGATCATGATGGCTGCGGCGACCGAATGCCGGTGGAAGAAGGAGACCGTGATGATGGCTCCGGTGACCGAACAGAGTCGGGAACAACTGTTGCAAAGTCCGGTGAGATATATATATATATTAAGCCTGTGTTGAATAGCTAATTGATGCATTAATTGTTTTGGTATGTACATATATTAACTCTCTTTCTTATTTTATAGCCCTCCGGATCGAGCCAAACTTCGGTAACAAGATGAGGACCGAAGAAAAGGTTGCGCCAGGATGAAAGGTTCACGATCACAACAATCGCGGGTGATGGCCAACCGTTTGAACCCATCCGGACCAAGGAAGCATTTTCTGCTCAGTGCGGGGTTCTTATTAGGGACATGATCCCGATCAGCATCCACCAATGGAATAAGCCTAAGAACGAAGACCCTCAAGTTTCTTATGTCGAAGATAGATAGAAAGATGATCTTTGGACCGCACTGAAGGAAAATTTCACCCTATCGCGAGAGGAGGATTCGGATAAGCCAGTTATAGAGCCATTGGTCAAGGCTCATGCTCTCAAGAAGATGGCAAATCTATTCAGGAGGTGGAAGAATGAGTTGAAATCAACGTATGTCGATAAAGAGAAGGCTCAATAATTCACCGGCCGATTTGAGAAGATAAGAGATCACTGGCCTGCATTTGTGGCCCACAAGACATCGGAGAAGAGTAAGAAGATGTCAGCGACAAACAAGAAAAATGCTGCAAAGAAGGAGCATCACCATCGCAAGGGGTCAGATGGCTACCTCAAAGCCCGGCCGTTGTGGGACAAGGCTGAGAATGACCTAATTGCTAAAGGGGCCGAACCAGAGACATTGAACTGGCCAGACCGTTCAAGGACTTGGTTCTTCGGGGTTGGGGGAACCTTGGACCCTAAAACAGGGAAGTGCGTCTGGACGGACGAGCAACTTGAAATACCCGTAAGAAGCTTCAGAAGTATATCACTGCATCGCAGCAAGGGACGTTCGTTCCCGATAGAGAGAACGATGAGCTCACAGAGGCCCTCGGGAATCCCGAGCACCTGGCACGCCAGGCTCCGTTGCGTGGAAGGTTGGATTTCCAGGCGCAGGCGGTTACTGATACATCCATTTTGCATCATGCTTTGATATTGATATTTATTGCATTATGGGCTATTATTACTCATTATGTCACAATACTTATGCCTTTTCTCTCTTATTTTACAAGGTTTACACGAAGAGGGAGAATGCCAACTGCTGGGATTTTGGGCTGGAAAAGGAGAAAATATTAGAGACCTATTTTGCACAACTCCAGAAGTCCTGAAACTCCATGGAAGTTACTTTTGGAATTAATAAAAAATACCGAGCGAAGAAAATACCAGAGGGGGGCCACCCCAGCGGCCACGAGGGTGGGGGGCGCGCCCCCTACCTCGTGCGCCTCCTGGCAGGCCTCCGGTGCCCATCTTCTGCTATATGAAGTCTTTTACCTTGGAAAAAATCAGAAGGAAGCTTTCGGGACGAAACACCGCCGCCACGAGGCGGAACCTTGGTGGAACCAATCTAGGGCTCCGACGGAGCTGTTCTACCGGGGAAACATCCCTCTGGGAGGGAGAAATCATCACCATCGTCATCACCATCGATCCTCTCATCGGGAGGGGGTCAATATCCATCAACATCTTCACCAGCACCATCTCTTCTCAAACCCTAGTTCATCTCTTGTATCTAATATTTGTCTCAAAGCCTCAGATTGGTACCTGTGGGTTGCTAGTAGTGTTGATTACTCCTTGTAGTTGATGCTAGTTGGTTTATTCGGTGGAAGATCATATGTTCAGATCCTATATGCATATTAATACCCCTATGATTATGAACATGAATATGATTTGTGAGTAGTTATGTTTGTTCCTGAGGACATGGGAGAAGTCTTGCTAAAGTAGTCATGTGAATTTGGTATTCGTTCGATATTTTGATGAGATGTATGTTGTCTCTCCTCTAGTGGTGTTATGTGAATGTCGACTACATGACACTTCACCATTGTTTGGGCCTAGAGGAAGGCATTGGGAAGTAATAAGTAGATGATGGGTTGCTAGAGTGAGAGAAGCTTAAAACCTAGTTTATGAGTTTCATGCTATGGTTAGGTTTACCTTAATACTTCTTAAAGGGTTGCTTCGTAAGGGGTTGATTTGGATCCATATGTTTCGTGCTATGGTTAGGTTTACCTTAATACTTCTTTTGTAGTTGCAGATGCTTGCAATAGGGGTAAATCATAAGTGGGATGCTTGTCTAAGAAAGGGCAGTAACCAAGCACCGGTCCACCCACATACCAAATTATCAAAGTAATGAACGCGAATCATATGAGCATGATGAAAACTAGCTTGACGATAATTCCCATGTGTCCTCGGGAGCGTTTTCCTTCATATAAGAGTTTGTCCTGGCTTGTCCTTTGCTACAAAAAGGATTGGGCCATCTTGCTGCACCTTATTTACTTCATTACTGGTTACCCGTTACAAATTACCTTATCACAAAACTATCTGTTTCCGATAATTTCAGTGCTTGCAGAGAATACCTTACTGAAAACCGCTTGTCATTTCCTTCTGCTCATCGTTGGGTTCGACACTCTTACTTATCGAAAGGACTACGATAGATTCCCTACACTTTGTAGGTCATCAAGACTGTTTTCTAGCGCCATTGCCGGGGAGTGAAGCGCCTTTGGTAAGTGGAACTTGGTAAGGAAAAATTTATATAGTGTGCTGAAATTTACTGTCACTTGTTACTATGGAAAGTAATCCTTTGAGGGGTTTGTTCGGGGTATCTTCACCCCGAACAGTAGAGAAAAGAGTTGTTCCTCAACCTACTGAACCTACTGAAAATGTTTACTTTGAAATTCCTTCGGGTATGATAGAGAAACTGCTAGCTAATCCTTTTACAGGAGATGGAACATTGCATCCCGATTTGCACCTAATCTATGTGGATGAAGTTTGTGGATTATTTAAGCTTGCAGGTATGCCCGAGGATGTTATCAAGAAGAAGGTATTCCCTTTATCTTTGAAGGGAAAGGCATTGACATGGTTTAGGCTATGCGATGATATGGGATCATGGAACTACAACCGATTGAAATTGGAATTTCATCAGAAGTTTTATCATATGCATCTTGTTCATCATGATCGTAATTATATATATAATTTTTGGCCTCACGAAGGAGAATGCATTGCTCAAGCTTGGGGGGGGGGGCTTAGTTCAATGTTATATTCAAGCCCCAATCATGAGCTCTCAAGAGAAATTATTATTCAAAAACTTTATGCTCGGCTTTCTCTCAACAATCGCTCCATGCTCGATGCTTCTTGTACTGGCTCTTTCATGATGAAGACTATTGAATTCAAATGGGATTTATTGGAAATAATTAAACGCAACTCAGAAGATTGGGATCTTGATGAAGGTAAGGAGTCAGGTACAACACCTAAGTTTGATTGTGTTAAATCTTTTATGGATACCGATGCTTTTCGTGAATTTAGCACTAAATATGGACTTGACTCTGAGATAGTAGCTTCTTTCTGTGAGTCATTTGCTACTCATGTTGACCTCCCTAAGGAGAAGTGTTTTAAATACAATCCTCCCGTTGAAGTAAAAGTAGTTGCACCTATTAAAGTTGAAGAAAAGACTATCACTTATAATGATCCTATTGTTCCTACTACCTATATTGAGAAACCACCTTTCCTTGTTAGGATAAAGGATCATGCTAAAGCTTCAACTGTGGTTCGTAAGAGTAATACTAGAACACCTACACCACCTGAGCAAATTAAAGTTGAACCTAGTATTGCTATGGTTAAAGATCTCTTGGCTGAAAATATTGATGGGCATGTTATTTACTTCTGTGATGAAGCTGCTAAAAATGATACTAAAAATAAACATAGACCTGTTGTAGGCATGCCTGTTATTTCTGTTAAAATAGGAGATCATTGTTATCATGGCTTATGTGATATGGGTGCTAGTGCAAGTGCAATACCTCATTCCTTATACAAAGAAATTATGCATGATATTGCACCTGCTGAGATAGAAGAAATTGATGTTACAATTAAGCTTGCCAATAGAGATACTATTTCACCAATTGGGATTGTTAGAGATGTTGAAGTCTTGTGTGGGAAAGTTAAATATCCTACTGATTTTCTTGTTCTTGGCTCCCCACAAGATGACTTTTGTCCCATTATATTTGGTAGACGCTTCTTGAATACCGTTAATGCTAAGATAGACTGCAAAAAGGATATTGTTACGATTGGTTTAGGGGATATGTCTCATGACTTTAATTTTGCTAAATTTCATAGACAACCCCATGATAAAAAAATTGCCTAGTAAGGATGAAATTATTGGTCTTGCTTCTATTGCCGTGCCTCCTAATGATCCTTTAGAACAATATTTGCTAGGCCATGAAAATGATATGTTTACAAATGAAAGAAGGGAAATAGATGAAGTATTATTTAATCAGGGACCTATTTTGAAACACAACTTGGCTGTTGAAATTCTAGGGGATCCTCCACCACCCAAGGGTGATCCCGTGTTTGAGCTTAAACCACTACCTGATACTCTTAAATATGATTATCTTGATGAAAAGAAGATATATCATGTTATTATTAGTGCTAACCTTTCAGAGCAGGAAGAGGAGAAATTATTGAAAACTCTGAAGAAGCACCGTGCTGCTATTGGATATATTCTTGATGATCTTAAGGGCATTCATGCCAACACAAAATAAAATTGGAGAAAGATGCCAAACCAGTTGTTGATCACCAATGACGGTTAAATCCTAAGATGAAAGAAGTGGTAAGAAAAGAAATACTAAAGCTCCTGGAGGCAGGTATAATTTATCCCGTTGCTGATAGTCAGTGGGTAAGTCCTGTCCATTGTGTCCCTAAGAAGGGAGGTATTACTGTCATTCCTAATGATAAAGATGAATTGAGCTCGCAAAGAATTGTTACAGGTTATAGGATGGTAATTGATTTCCACAAATTAAATAAAGCTATTAAAAAGGATCATTACCCTTTGCCTTTAATTTATCAAATGCTAGAAAAATTATCCAAACATACACATTTGTGCTTTCTAGATGGTTACTCTGGTTTCTCTCAAATACCTGTGTCGAAAGAGCATCAAGAAAAGACCACTTTTACTTGTCCTTTCAATACTTTTGCTTATAGACGTATGCCTTTTGGTTTATGTAATGCACCAGCTACCTTTCAAAGATGCATGATGGCTATATTCTCTGAATTTTGTGAAAAGATTGTTGAGGTTTTCATGGATGATTTCTCCATTTATGGATCTTCTTTTGATGATTGCTTGAGCAACCTTGATTGAGTTTTGCAGAGATGTGAAGAAACTAATCTTGTCTTGAATTGGGAAAAATGCCACTTTATGGTCAATGAAGGCATTGTCTTGGGGGATAAAATTTCTGAAAGAGGTATTGAAGTTGATAAAGCTAAAGTTGATGCTATTGGAAAGATGTCGTATCCTAAAGACATTAAAGGTATAAGAAGTTTCCTTGGTCATGCCGGTTTTTATAGGAGGTTTATTAAGGACTTCTCTAAAATTTCTAGGCCTCTGACTAATCTCTTACAAAAAGATATTCCTTTTGTCTTCGATGATGATTGTGGAGAAGCATTTGAAATACTTAAGAAAGCTTTGATTTCTGCACCTATTGTTCAACCACCTGATTGGAATTTACCCTTTGAAATTATGTGCGATGCTAGTGATTATGTCGTAGGTGCTGTTCTAGGACAAAGAGTTGATATGAAACTAAATGTTATTCAATATGCTAGTAAAGCTCTAAACAGTGCTCAGAGAAATTATGCTACTATTGAAAAAGAATTTTTAGCAGTTGTATTTGCTTGTGATAAGTTTAGACCTTATATCGTTGACTCTAAAGTAACTGTTCACACTGATAATGCTGCTATTAAATATCTTATGGAAAAGAAAGATGCTAAACCTAGACTTATTAGATGGGTTCTCCTACTACAATAATTTGATTTGCATATTATTGATAGAAAGGGAGCTGAGAACCCCGTTGCAGACAACTTGTCTAGGTTAGAGAATGTTCTTGATGACCCACTACCTATTGATGATAGCTTTCCTGACGAACAATTAGCTGTTATAAATGCTTCTCATACTGCTCCATGGTATGCTGATTATGCTAATTACATTGTTGCTAAATTTATACCACCTAGTTTCACGTACCAGCAAAAGAAAAAGTTTTTCTATGATTTAAGACATTACTTCTGGGATGACCCACACCTTTATAAAGAAGGAGTAGATGGTGTTATTAGACGTTGTGTACCTGAGCATGAACAGGAACAGATCCTATGCAAGTGTCACTCCGAGGCTTATGGAGGACACCACGCTGGAGATTGAACTGCGCATAAGGTATTGCAATCTGGTTTTTATTGGCCTACTCTCTTCAAGGATGCCCGTAAGTTTGTCTTGTCTTGCGACGAATGTCAAAGAATTGGTAATATTAGTAGACGTCAAGAAAAGCCTATGAATTATTCACTTGTTATTGAACCATTTGATGTTTGGGGCTTTGATTATATGGGACCATTTCCTTCCTCTAATGGGTATACACATATTTTAGTAGCTGTTGATTGCGTTCCTAAGTGGGTAGAAGCTATTACAATTAGTAGTGTTGATCATAACACCTCTATTAAGATGCTTAAAGAAGTTATTTTTCCAAGGTTTGGAGTCCCTAGATACCTAATGACTGATGGTGGTTCACGTTTTATTCATGGTGCTTTTCGTAAAATGCTTGCTAAGTATGATGTTAATCATAGAATTGCATCTCCATATCACCCACAGTCTAATGGCCAAGTAGAACTGAGTAACAGAGAGCTTAAACTGATTTTGCAAAAGACTGTTAATAGATCTAGAAAGAATTGGTCCAAGAAACTTGATGATGCATTATGGGCTTATAGAACTGCATATAAAAATCCTATGGGTATGTCTCCATATAAAATGGTTTATGGAAAAGCATGTCACTTACCTCTCGAACTAGAACATAAGGCATATTGGGCCATTAAAGAGCTCAATTATGATTTCAAACTTGCCGGTGAGAAGAGGTTATTTGATATTAGCTCACTTGATGAATGGAGAACTCAAGCCTATGAGAATGCCAAACTGTTTAAAGAAAAAGATGGCATGACAAAAGGATACAAAAGCGTGAGTCTAATGTAGGTGATTATGTTTTGATATACAACTCTCGTTTAAGATTTTTTGTAGGAAAATTTCTCTCTAAATGGGAAGGCCCTTACGTTATCGAGGAGGTCTATCGTTCTGGTGCCATAAAAATCAACAACTTCGAAGGCACAAATCCAAAGGTGGTGAACGGTCAAAGAATTAAACATTATATCTCAGGTAATCCCATAAATGTTGAAACCAATGTTATTGAAACCGTAACCCCGGAGGAATACATAAGGGACACTTTTCAGAATGTTTCAGACTACGAAAAGGAATAGGTATGTGGTACGGTAAGTAAACCGACTCCAAAACAATTCTAGTATCAGTTTTTCTCCGTTTTGGAATATTTCAGAAAATAGGAAAATAAGAAGTAGTCCGGGAAGGACACGAGGCATTCACGAGGGTGGAGGGCATGCCCTACCCGCCTGGGCGCGCCCCCCTGCCTCGTGGGCACCTCGTGTGCTTTTTGGACTCCGTTTTCTTGCACGATGCTCCTTTTGGTCGGTAAAAATTCACTATATAATCTCCCGAAGGTTTTGACCATCGTATCACAAATATCCTATGTTTTTGTTTCGAGCTGTTTTTTGCCAGAGTTGTCAAGGCCAGGCATCATGTCGTCCCCCTCCTCTAATAAAGAGGACAACGATGCTTGGCTAATGAAGATAGAGCTGAAGAGAGAAGAACCCAGGGAGATCAACAAGGATGATAGGATCAAGAAGGTCATGGAGGATCAAGCCCCGGGAGCAGAAGAAGAAGACATCCTTCAACCTCATTACAATCTTCTTACCCCAACTGAGATTGTAGCTTTCAAGATGATTGAGTTTGCTCGCATACAAAACAAGTATCTCACACGTGAAAATATTTTGTTGAAGGAGCATATCACCGCACTCAAGGGCATTATCCGCAAACTGGAGGAGCTCCTACTTCGACGTGCGACTATCCATCATCACCACCACGTTCTTCACCAGCAAAGGAGAACTGAATACATGGGTATGGGCACTCCCCTTGGCAAGTGCCAAGCTTGGGGGAGGTGCCCCGGTATCGTATCACCATCACACTTCTATACCGTTTTTCTTAGTTCGATCCTTTTGGTTATATCTTGATCTAGTAGAATAAATTTTTAGTATGATCTAGCTTTGAGTTTTGTGTTGATTTCTATCTATGTAATCGAGTCCGTGAGCTATATATAATAAAGATTAGTTTTGAGTCGAGGGCTTTGCTATCTTGCTATGATCTTAAAAGAAAAAGAAAGAATAAAAAGAAATAAAGAGATCATATGGATCTTATGGAGAGTAATGACTTCACATATTAAGAGTATGATGAATATAAGTTGTTGAGAGTTGGCAAACATAGTTTTGGTCATCGTTGCAATTAATAGGAAGTACTTAAGAAAGAGAGGTTCTCACATATAAATATACTATCTTGGACATCTTTTATGACTGTGAGCACTCATTAAAATATGACATGCTAAAGAGTTGAGGTTGGACAAGGAAGACAACGTAATGGGTTATGTTTTCTTATATCCGAAATAAAGTATATTGTCATGGATCATCCAACATGTTGAGCTTGCCTTTCCCTCTCATGCTAGCCAAATTATTTGCACCAAGTAGAGATACTACTTGTGCTTCCAAATATCCTTAATCCCAGTTTTACCATGAGAGTCCACCATATCTACCTATGGATCGAGTAAGATCCTTCAAGTAAGTTGTCATGTTGCATGCAATAAAAATTGCTCTCTAAAAATGTATGATTTATTAGTGTGGAGAAAATAAGCTTTATACGATCTTGTGATGTGGAAGCAATAAAAGCGACGGACTGCATAATAAAGGTCCATATCATAAGTGGCAATATAAAGTGACGTTCTTTTGCATTAAGATTTCGTGCATCCAACCATAAAAGCACATGACAACCTCTGCTTCCCTCTGCGAAGGGCCTATCTTTTATTCTTGTCTTATACATTATGCAAGAGTCATGATGATCTTCACCTTTCCTTTTTACATTTTATCCTTTGGCAAGCACCTT
>NC_041389.1:634465208-634465920 GCF_002162155.2 Triticum dicoccoides
CAATTGGATGTAAGTTAGCATGAACCATTATTGTTGACATTACCCTTGAGGTAAAAGGTTGGGAGGCAACACTATAAGCCCCTATCTTTCTCTGTGTCCGATTAAAACTCCATACCTACAAGTATTGCGTGAGTGTTAGCAATTGTGACAGATTAAATGATAGTTGAGTATGTGGACTTGCTGAAAAGCTCTTATCACTACTGGAATTAGCTTATTTGCCATCTGCCAACTCTTTGCCGTCCGCCACACGAAAACGGACGACAAAGAAGTGGCTGATGGCAAACAAGGTCTTTGCCATCAGCCAACTCTTTGTCGTCCGCTGGCTGATGGCAAAGAAACTATGTCGTCCGCTATCAGACGACAAAGAGGTTGGTGGGTCCAGTTATTGTATAACCAACCCAAGCCCACCGGCCCCACCTCTTTGCCGTCCGCAAGCGGACGACAAAGAGTGTTTGCCGACCGTTGGCCGACGGCAAAGAGGCGGGTACAATAACGGACGTCCCGCCCCCGTCCTCTGTCTCTTCTCTCCACTCTCTCTCGCTCGTTCCCTCGATCCCCACCCACAACCGCGCCGCTGCCGCCAACCCCGTCTGTCGTAGCCGGCCGGCCTGCCGCCACGTACCCCTCCCCTGCGGCACCCCGACCTCTACCGCACCCCCGCCGCCCCTTCCATGTCGCCCCGCCCCCCAGCCCCCTCCCGTCCGTCGCCATC